>NC_089173.1:14231846-14559909 GCF_009819655.1 Sylvia atricapilla | reverse complement strand
GAGCATCAATAACAATTAATTTCTAAAGCTCCTTATGTGGGTTATTTCTGTAATGAGCTCAAGCAGTGTTTGGAGTCACTGCAGCTATTCCAGGTGAGAGCAGCTGGATTTCAGGTGAGTAATGATCTATGCAGAAAATCAGACTCCTCCTGACCTCAGTGAGGGGTCTGAGTCCTCAGCCCTCACCCAGGGGCTGCTGTGTCACCACCGCACAGAAGATTTTAGGAAACATCACAGCTTGGCTTCCTGCAAGAAGAAAGCAAAGATCAGGAAAATCAGGGGAGCAGCCACTTCTAGGGGAATCCCAAACATGAGCAAAGGGCATTTTGGCCATAAGAGGGGACTTTTTGCCCAGCCTACCCTGAAGAATTTCAGATGCTCCTCCAGGATCAGCAGCATCTGTGTTTCTAAAGCAAGCTAAAAAGTGCAGGCTGCTTTCTGCCCACTTAATAACGCTCACCTGGGAAATCCCAAGGATGTGAAGCAGAAGTAATTGGATATAAAATGACAAAGTGGCATTATTATATATCATAGACTTTCTGCTGAATCAATACATGTCAGGAAGCATTTTTCTGCTCCCAGCCATCAGTAAAGTTCTCCATGGCATTCCCCTAAGTTTAGTGTTTTCTTTTCTCCTGCACACTCTGCACCTGTGAAGGAGCCCATGCCAGGGACAGGAAGATGAGGGAAGGAGCAGTTTGTTACAGAGCCACCTCAGAGGAAGGCAATAATCCCCTAATATGATTTACCCTAATCAAATTTACCCTTCCTAACCATCCTATAAAGTATTTACACAGCTTTTTCCCCCCACAGAAAGTCAAGAGAAAAGTTCCCAAGTGTTTGGGTGAATCAGCTGGTATGCTAAAATCCAGGATTTTTAACCCACATTACAAGGATATTTTCTGAGCAGGCACCCAGGAAAGCACAGCCATCGGTGCCCAGGTCTCCTCTCGGTAGATTTCCATCCTCATTAACAAATGGCTTCCCTTAAAATAGCCTCATCCTTCCCCAGAGCGGCAGGGCAGGGGCAGGTAAAGAGCCTCTTGCACACCTGTGACACACTCGGGAACAGAAATCCCTTTAAATGACTGCTCCAATCCCCAAAGCACAACTCAAACCATGTGGGCACAGCTGGAATAAAGTGACAAAACATCCAAGCAGGCAAGATGCTGCACAGCTCTCCAAAAATCCCCTATCCCTGCTCCTGAACAACCCTCCTGGAGCAGCCCCACCCTTTTCTCTGCTCATTATCTCCACAGAGATTCCCACCACCAACAACTCCCGGGATACAGCTCATTACAGCAGATAAAAACCCACCACAGCCTTATCAATGCCACAGTAAATAATACCAGAAATAAACTTTTTTTTTTAGGAGGAGGCACTACCTCAAACATAACCTCAGCTCCTATGAGCAAAGGTCCTTCACCAAGTGAGGACAGGATGCCCAGAGCTGGAGTACCCAGGGTGTTGCTCAACAGGTTCAGGTAACAAATGACCTGCCTGCTAATTAAAAACTAATTATGTCATGCAAGAAATTGCTACCAGGTGTTCTGAGTAAATAAAAGGAGAGGCTGGGCTAGTCTGAGCCTTTCTCCCAGCTCTGGGAAGGGGAGGTCTTAAAAGGGTCTCTGGAAGTTCTTTGCCTTCAATTTTATGCAAATTGTAATTATTTCATTAAAGTTTTCTTGTTTGTGCCTTGGGTGCAGTGTTGTTTCCTGGCTGGCTTTGCAGGCAAATGTCCTTTTCTGTTTTGCTCTGTCTTTATTTTATTTGAATAAATCTAATTCAGGTGTTTCTGTTGTCCTGAAAAACAAACTAAGGAATCTGCAAAAAGCCTTTGGCAATGCTTAATGCTTGTCCCTGGTTACCTGACAGGGGGATGAGATTGGGAAAGGAAAGCCCCTGGAACCCCACCCCACCTGGGGTGATAAAAACACCTCTGTGTTCCAGGTGTGGTTAAAATTCCAATTCCAGCTCTAAATGAGCAGAAATGATCCTTCTCCATAGGATGCAAACCTCTAAATCCTCTGAGCAGTCACAGCCCCCAAAACCTGGGCTGGGAAACTGTTTTTAGGGGCAACCAAAGGATGGAAGAAACAGCAAATACCTCTCAAGTGATGAAATAGACCCCAAATTATTCTTGTCTGGCAGGGGTGATCTGGGGTCATCACATGTCCCCTGGCAGCTCCTGTTTTCAGTGCCACATCCAGGCTGCCACCTGCAGATCCCATCACTGGAAAAATTAACTATTTATGGCCAAACAGCCAGAATTTGGCTGTTGCAGACACTCAGTTGTGGATGTAGGGTTGTATTCATTTTCCTGTTTGGACACTGTGGAAGTGGGACAGGTCTGAGCTATTCTGAGGTAAAAGGATGCAAATTTCCTCAACACACAATTCCTATGCTCTCCTTTACTCCCCTGCGGTGCTTTTCTCGGGACTTTCGCCCTCTTTCCCTGGCTAGCTCTGGCATCGGCATCACAAAAAGGTACGGTCCTGTATTCTGGAATACAGTTCTGATCCTGTAGGTTCTTGCCTCAGCAGAAGCGTGAACAATGCAAGAAATAAAGG
This sequence comes from Sylvia atricapilla, assembly GCF_009819655.1. Lineage (NCBI taxonomy): Eukaryota > Metazoa > Chordata > Aves > Passeriformes > Sylviidae > Sylvia > Sylvia atricapilla. The sequence goes on along the minus strand of NC_089173.1, from coordinate 14,557,339 downwards.
GATGGAACTCCGGTGGGGGACTTCAACTGGGTTTTATTAAATTCTCATGACTTCCTTTCACCCAGGAGTGAGCCCGCTGAAGTCGACTAAACTCGTGGGGTTTTACCTTAAATATGGGTGTGGGGAGGATCCAACTTGAAACCAATCAAGAATAGGAAGGGAGTGACCCCGAACATAAAGGACAACTTACAGGACAAATCAAGGGACAAAGGGGGAAGGGGGACTTGGACCCCACCAACCACTCGACATCCTCACCAAAACTTTCTAGAGATGAGGGTGAGGCTTCAAAGTGACAGGCAGGACTCAGGTGTCACATAAGCGATGACTGATTAATAACAATAACTGGAGTAAACCATAATGGGGTAAAACATGGGGTACATGGAACAAACCATTATAAAACAAAAACCAAAAGCATGCAGAAACTTGGTAAAGTCCAAATTGCAAAAATGCACCACAACACTCCCCTGTGATCAAAGTCTGCTGCATTCCTTTTATTTCCCCCTCAGCAAAAATAACTTTATATGGTGAGTGCAGGATTTTCTCTTTATAAAGGTGTGTGTTAACCCAGCTATAAAACGTTTGTAGGGTTTGATGTTCCTGAAAATATGCAGCAATGGGAAAGGGGAGACTGGGAAAAAGCTCCCCAATGTTTGTAGCTCAGGTGGCAGAGCTGAATTTAGCTGGGAGGGAAACCTTGGATGAACTTGGTGGGGCCAGAGAAGGAGGAGAGGTGGTAGAGGCCTCCTGGGTGCCATTCAGGATCTTTCCCTGTGTATTTTGCTGCCCACATCCCATTTAAATGCCAAAGCAGAGTCTCCAGAACCACATGCCGAATCAAGGAGGACACATTTATCCTTCCCACCCCACCTGGAAATGTGACCTGGGATGACACAGGGTCCCGAGGCACTGCAAACTTACCTTGTGCGGTGTTTTACATGCAGTAGGGATTGCTCATTTAAATGCTTTGTCTCTGCTCCCACAATGTGCACAGCAATATCCCATTATTGTGTTAATTTATCAATATTACATTATTGTGTTCATTTATCTGTGACATTTCAGCAGAGCTCTTGCAGATGCCTCTGAGTAGCGTTCACAATGATGATAGTTTAGTTTTCTCCTCTTCAGAGTGAATTTTTCCACACCTCATAGAGCTGGGAAGGCTCATTTTAGGAGAAATCTCATCTTTTCTATCACCCAGTGTAGATTCATACTTTTCTTCAATCTCAAATCACCCTCTGACTGTGGCAGCTTGGGCAGGGAGGAACCAGACCTGTGGACACTCTCAGGATTCTCTTCCAGGTTTGGCACCATTTTATTTCCCTGTTTGAAAGGCCATGGTGAGATCTCAACGCTCACAGCAGCCAGGACCAGGTTTAATTGTTAATGTGATACAAGCCCCTCCATCCCACTGCTAAAAGTAATTCTTGTTGACACTTCAAATGGATAATTGACTGGAGCTAGCAAACCTCCTCTGATGCAAAACAAGCTGCAGGATTTAAATCAATATAATACAATTCCCCATTTTTATATCAACAAGGTGAACCCCCAAGGAGAGGGGAGGTAGCCATGGAGTGGATAGAAAAGGTGTTTCCTTGTCAAACCTTCCTGCCTTACCCAGTAGGTAAGTTCTGATTGCAATAAAGCTGGTGGGGGAATATTGATTTCCTTGATCACACAGTTTTAGTCTCTCAATATATGTTTATGTTGCCTTGGTCTAGCCAGGGGTTGGATGAAGAGGTTTGTGTTGGTCACTGGAGTTCCATTTCCAGGCATTTCTCCTGTCCCTGTGCTTTTACAGGAGGTTGTATTGGGCTCTGTTTTGGTGAATGGAGGATTTATGAAGGAAGGAGTTGCTCCCTGTGAGGGTTGGAAGCTGTCCTGGTTTAGGGCAAATTTGGGAGGAAACCTCCAAATGGGGTTCCTCTGGAGACCAAACCCAAACGGCCTCTCCCCCCAGCCGGTCCGGGAAAAAGAACTTCCTCAGAGAAAAGTGGAAAAAACTATTTATTTAACAAACAAAATGCCCACAAGCATGAGGAATGAAAAAATATGAAACAATAAAACCTCTCGCTGCTCCAAAGAGAGATGGCAAAACTGAGGAAGTCCTTGCCAGGAGTTAGCTCAGCTCTCTCAGTCTCTTATCAGTCCCAGTCCCTTCGGTGCTGGAAAATGCCGAGGTCCAGGCCCCAGTGGGCTGCAGGTGCAAGATCCCGGTCCTCCACTGGGTTTTCAGTCCAGAGCAGATTTAAACAGTCCCAAGGAAAAAAAAAAAAAAAAAAAAAACAAAAAAACCAACAACAACAACAACAAAAAAACAGTCCAGGAAGCTTCTTTGCCTCAGCTAGCTAAACTAACTAAAAGGAAAAAAAAAACTCTCTCTGGCTGCTGTCCGTGTATCCGATGAACACACCGTCCAGAGGAAGAGAAGAAGAAGAATGCAGAGGAGTGAACACTGTTTTTCAAAACAAACAGCATGCTTCTTCTTTCCCTGCTTCACCCTCAGAACCACTCTTAAAGGTACAGAACACAACCTACAGCACACACAGAACAGACAACTGGGGATACAGAAGCATCATAGTCACCCCAGGACAGAAGCCCTGGAATGGATTTCCCAGAGAAGCTGTGGCCGCCCCGTCCCTGGAAGTGCCCAAGGCCAGGTTCGATGGGGCTTGGAGCAACCTGGGCTAGTGGAAGGTGTCCCTGTCCATGGCAAGGGGTGGAATGGAATGATCTTGAATATCCCTTCCCACCCAAACCATTCCATGATCCCACAAAATGCCTTTTATTTTGCATTGTTCAAAAATTTGTAAAATTCAAATTTTCTTTGTAAGGAAACCACTCAGGCACTTCCAGCTCGGGGCACATCACCTCTGGCTCAGACCATGCTCCCCTCACACCTGCCACCAGCCTGAATCCCAGACAGCTCAGCTGGAAATTTCCATCTGGGATTTGTCTCTTCCCACCTCTCCAGGGATCCTCCAGCACAGCAGCTCCTGCAGCAGCCCAGTTTTGCAAGGATTTTGTGGCCCTTCCCCTCCATGAGGCAAAGGCTGGGGAATAGCAGGGAGTTCAAGCTCTGCCAAGGAGTGTTTCTATTTCTGGCTGGTGCTGCTGAGCCTCTGCCCTGCTCTGCATGGGCTGGGGGGGAGAGAAAAACACTGACACAGTGACTGGAGTGATTTTGCCTTGAATGGAGACGTGCAAAATCCCTGATTTAGGTAGGGATGGGATCAATGAGTTGCTCTGCCCTTAAAAAGTGGGAGGAGGTGCTTGTGCCTCTTCCAACCAAGAAAAACCCCTGACTCATTCATGCCTCACCTACACACCACATCCCAGGTCCTAAATGGAATTCTCAGGATGCCTCAAAGTCCATTAAACCCAGCAGACTTCCTCCTGGTCAGGGAAAGCAGGCTGGAGTTTGTCTTTCCATGCATTAACATCACATTCCAGAAACGTGGAGCTGCATGTCCTCACCTGACCCTGAGATGGATCAAAATATCAATAAGATTTCAGTTTACATCATTTTTCTGTAATTCCAGATGCCTTTAAGCAGCAAATTTACTAAATTCTTTATTATTCTGACTTAACCAGAAAGCAGCAATCATTTCTTCCCTCAGAGTGGGAGCATGGAGATATTTGCTCTTAAATTCAGTGCCCGGTGTGGGTTTGTTCCCAAACTCTGTTCTCAGTGGCTGAGCATCCCAAATATTTACCAAGCTACAGAGGACAAGGTGGGAAAGGCCAGCTTCATTTATTTAGCCTAAACCCCTGGGTTTAGGCTAATGCTGGGCTGCCCTGGTGCCATTTAAATATTTATATAGAGCCATCAGCTGCTTGACCTGTTCCCTTCTTTATTAAACAGATCCTCTGGATAAATGAACGAGGCTTCTGCCACTTCCATTGGGATTTAGAGCCAAATCCCATAGTTTGCTGTGACTTGGGGGTGGCATTCTCTTTTGCCATAAATAATTCCCTGATGATGAACTTTCTCCCAGTCTGATGGATCACTGTTCCAGCAAGTATTTCCCTTCAGGATGAGAACCCACACTCCTCCACTCCCTGTGCTGATTTAACCAGACTTTTTGGAAGAGGAAAATTCAGAATGTCTTAGCCTTCATTATATTTTAATTGATTTCTTAATAGCTTTCCTGATTGGTTTTGAGTTGGTTTTTTAACTACGCTTCCCCTCAGTCATTTTTAACCTCTGTCTGTAGGAACCTGTCACATTCTGCAGCCTCTGCCCTCGCTCGTTTTTCACTCAGCTCCTGGAACTGGCTGTGGGATCTTTCCAATTCCGGGTTATTAATCACCTGCCAGGAGCCGAGTTGGCATCTCCACAAGAAACCCATAACAAACGTTCTGTCAAAAGAGCTCACCATTCATGGTTGGGGTTATTTTTCTTTTATATGCTCCATTATAAATGCATTGATTATGTTATATCCTCACACCCTGACAGGCAGTTGCTGTTGTTTTCCAGGGATGATGCAGGAAAGTTTGTTCCCATGTGCTGCCTCCTGCTCCTTACAAAGCCACTGGTGCGGATGTTCCCACAAAACCTCCTCTTCCATGAATCCATGAGGGGTGTGCTGGTGGAATTTTCATCCCTTGGCACAACCTGTTTCAGCCTCAGCTCATCTTCCTCACCTCTTCAAGAATTTTTCACCATGTGGAGACCCTTTAAATCCTCCTTAGGTCAAGTTTTCCCTAATTAGTGAGGAGAAATTCCTCAGCTCTTTACCTGAGGTTTTATAAATCCTTCTGGACTTTTGTAGCTGTCCTTTGGGCTTTTGGTTGCAGTTGGTTTTATTTAAAAAGAAAAAAAAGTTTGGGTCATGTTTCAAAACCCAACAAAAAATAAAAAGGAGAGGGAAGAGCTGCCTTCCATGTGCCCCCACACCCTCCTGTCAGGGATCACCTCCTCTTCCCTCACCCCAGCACTGGCAGCACCTTCTGCCCTTTCAGGGTTGACCATGGGGAGCACTGGGACACCCCAAAGGTGTTGGCTTGGTAATGCTGGTTTAGCATTCTAAGATCCGGTTGGATTTCAAGCATAATTTCTTGCCTGGGCAATGGACTGTACCCTGAAAATCCTCAGAAAACTGCTGAGTGCCCACCCCTGTGTTCATTATAGATCCAGGAGCTGAAAAAAGCCACTTTGTAACCTTCCCAAGCAGGATTTGGGCAGAACCAGAAAAAGATACCTGTAATAAACCTGCACTGAGCTGGGCTGCAGCTCAGCCATATCATCAGCAGAGGAAACAGTTCTATTCCATTAATTTTGCAGAAAATGTATGGGAGCTTCTCCCTAATGAATACTAATAGACCCTTTAAAGCTTATTTACCAAATCCTTACAATTAAAGGACAATGGGAGGCATCACTTACAGAGCACATCTGAGCATCCCCAAAATATTCTATTTGTTTATCCAAATAATTGCAAAATAAAATATATTGATTGCTCCATATTTATGAATTCAAGAGCTATTTGGGTCTGCGCTCTGTGTAATCAAGGTTATAAAAGCATCTTAATGCAAAATACAAGGAAAACTTGAAAACTGCATGAAATTTGGGAAATAACCTTGTGAGTCAGTCATTTACTCATGTTCTCTCCCACCAAAGCACAGGGAGGATGATGCAAAGAGGATGTGGGAGGATTTGTGGATATTTATGAGCAGGTGCTCTTCAGCTGGAGTTAGGTTTGAACTAATTGGCACCTGAGGCAGAGGCTGCCAGAGGATTTTGGTGGGAGCAGGAATTCTGCTGCAGTGTCCTTGGATTTACAGCAGGATCTGTGCCAGAGTTACTCCAAGCACAGCACTGAGAAGCACATGGAATCCCACGATGGTTTGGGTTGGAAAGGACTTAAATCCCATCCTGCCTCATCCCATCCCACCCCTGCCATGGGCAGGGACACCTTCCACTAGCGCAGGTTGCTTCAAGCCCTGTCCAACCTGGCCTTGGACACTTCCAGGGATGGGGCAGCCACAGCTTCTCTGAGAAATCCATTCCAGGGCCTCCCCACCCTCACAGGGAGGATTTTCTTCTCAGTTCTATCCCACCTAGCCCTGCCCTCTGGCAGTGGGAAACCATTCCTGCCCCATTCCCCTCTGTCCATGGAGAACAATGACAATGAACAGGCTCTGCTGGTGTGTTGCAGCCCTTCACCCCCACCTTCCATGAGGTCTTCCCAACAGGAATCTGGGAGAGGATCCCAAACCCACTCTGCTGACTAAGGCAGTGCCCAACCTCTGGTCCCACTGCCTTTCCCAGAGCCGGGATGGTACGGGATGGGGTGAGTACAGGAATTTGGGCCCTCCAGCCCAAACCTTTCAATAAAGGATTTCCAGTCAAAAGCCACCTGCTTCCTTTTATTTCCAGTCTGGAGTAATTTCATTTTGGCATTGTTTCCTCTGTAAAGACATGTCATTTTGCCCTTTTTTTTTTTTTTTTTTTTTTTCTTTAGAGCAAAAAACTGCTGCAGCACAGAGCAGGCAGAGGATCCTCAAGAACTCCAGTGGCTGTAAAGAAATGTCAGAGGTGGGTGCATGGTTGGGTCCAGGGATTTTCCACATGGGGTGATGGGAATAAGGGATAAATAGAAGCATCACCAAAAAGGGAAAAAAAACTCCCATTGCATTTAAACTGTGGAGCTGAACCCCAGCAAAAGATTCCCCAAGTGCACTACTTGTCTTTGCTGAAAAATATCCACCAGGCACTTGGGTTTATTCTCCAAGCTTTGGGCATATCTCCACATCCATCTCCCTATGGTTTCCATATTCCCTGGTTAAACCTGTGCCTCCAGCAGTGCTGGATCTGTTGGTTATCACCTGCTAACAAAGCCATCCATCTCTCCCAGGTGAGGGGAACCCGACTCATGTGGTTCTCAGTTGCTCTTTAGTGATTTTCATTATTTTTTAACTGATTTCTCTAAATCCACAAGCACTGTTTTCAGTTTTCAGCTTTAACGTGCCCATTCATCCCTCCTCTTATTTCCCCTTATTCAGAACCCACCACCTGCAGCTCTGGGGAAGGATTGGCCTCTCAAAACACACTGATCATCCCCAAAACGCTGCCAGCCCCAGCCAATCGTGGTGGCAACACCTCTGTGGAACAGCTGGATGCTGATGATCAGCCCCAGACCCACCAGCCCATCCATCAGGGCTGTTCCTGGGGGAAGCAGCTCCGTTAGGCTGCAGAGCCAACCTGTGCAGCCTTCAGGACAGGGATTTAATAATTCAGTGGTTTTTTCTTCCAACCATCATTTATTAGCTCTTTACAGAGCTGTTTGCTACTCAGAAACTAAAGCAAATATTCTTTGTGAGGGTGTGGCTCTAATGCTGTTAAACTTCACAAAACCTCATAAGCAGTGATTTGGCTTCAGGTATGAACAACTGAGGAGGTAAACAGCAGCATTTTCCTGCTTGCCTGTAGATCTCAGGAGCCTGGCAGACTGTTATTGCAGCAGATCTTGGCTGGACATGGTTCTTGGACATGGTCACCCATGGAACCAGGGGCTTGTGCCAGGCAGTGGTTTGGACACCCACCAAAATCTCCTCTGAGTCATTCTGAAACCTTAAAGTGCTGATCAGCATTGCTGGAGCTGATCAGGAAGCCCTGGGAAAGAGGGAGGAAAGCTTTCACTTTGCTCTTTTTTTTTTTTTTTTGTAATTATCTTTTATTGACTGAATTCTTTTGCTTCAGTGGATTCTGAGGTAGGAGTGCTGCTGAAGTCCCACACATGGGGATGGCACCAGAAATATTTCAGGCCAGAGTGCTCAATAAATCAGACTGAATTCATCAGCAGTTTTTTGCTCTCCAAATAGTCTTTTTTAGCCAATGCAGGACTGGAATTAGCCACCAAACCTGCCCTGGGAGAAGTGGCAGAAAGCTGTGACTCTTCACCCTGGTCCTGTCACATCTTGGGCACATCCCCTCTGAGGTGTGGAGCCTGGTCATTCCCATGGAAGCATCGACAGTGCCAGCCCAGGGAAGGGACATGGCCATGGTTCAGTGGCCCTGACACTAATGATATAATTAGCTGTGTAAAAGTCACCTCTGGGAGCAACTACTTTGTTTCCAGGGTGACTGAAGTGCCATAAATGACAATGTCCAGCAGTGTTTCCATAGAGCTGCAGTCTCAGCAAAACGGGACAGAGGGTTCTTTATGGCCACTGGGCAGGACATGGACATGTCTAAAGGCTCCATTCTGCCTCCCAGACTGGCAAAGCTGGGATCACTCAGCCTCACCCTTGGTCCTCACCCTGGACCAAGGGAGCAGCTCCAGGCTGGGGTCCTTCTTCCTTGGCTTCCCACTGGCATTGAGCACCCCTTGTTTTGTACATTCACAAAAGCACAGATTGGTTTTACCTAAACCACTCTCTCCCAGAGATCTTCTGTAACAGAATTCCTTAGAGATTGAGGACATGATTTATACTTGGAGTGAAGCTTGAGCAATTCCAGACTGGGCCCTTTGGCCTGCAGGGCCTGTGGGCCTCAGAGGCCCACAGGCCCTGCAGGCCACAGTGATGCAGTTAGAAATTCACAGTTGTGGTGCAGTAGAAAATTCACAGTTTATATTAAGGTGTTCTGGGAAGTAATGGGTTTCTAAATGTAGAATTGTAGTTCTGACACTTTAGCCACCTTAAGACTTAGACAAATAAGGCTTGCATTCTTTGTATGGCCTGTAATTATAAACTATGTGGTAAACCTATATAATTCGCTGTGAGAAAATAATAAACTGGAGTTTGACATTGTAGCCAGATCAGTTGAGACCTGTCATTTGCTCTGTCCGACTTCCTATTAATTAGAGTCCCTTGAAACAATCTTCCTTAGTTTTTGTTCTAGAAACTGTTTTCTTGTTATGACCTGACTTAGAAACCATGGGGAAAAAAAATCCCATTTCAGTTCAGGAAAGCACCTAAATGTACCCAGGGCCATTTCCCAGTGAAATAAGCACAGCACACATGCCTGAATCACACCTTGGATGGAAAGACTTGTGACATTTTGTTTTCCTGCAATAAGAGTTGACAAATTCATTCACTGGTGTTGTGGTTTGAAAACAAACCGAGTGAGAGGCTCCAAGTCAGAAATACAATTTAATGAGAAGAAAATGGAAAAAAGATAAAATAAAATAAATGCAATAATACAAAAAGACAACTGACAGAGTCAGAATACAACCTGAGCAGGGTGATGAAAGCAGTCCAGGTGAGGTGGTCTACCTGAACCAGTGATCCCATAGAAAGGTCTGGTAGCTCTGGTCCTCTGGAAATCCAGTGAGTAAGCTGCCTGTGCTATCCCAAATCCCAGCTTATATCCAGGTGAGAATGCTTGGCTCCTCCCCGTGGGTGGAGCATCTCACAATGGGATGATGAGTCATACAGGGGGTCCTTGATGGCCCATTAAAGAGAGAGAGCTCCCGGAGGGAGTTACCTATGAGTCATGCAGCAAGGCATTTGAAGGGCCATTAACAGAAGGCACCCCAGAGGGAGGGGGGTTTGGGAAGAACCCTGCTCCAACAACTGGATTCATCAGTTCATGAAGATGGTGATAGAATATATCCTATACTACAACCCAGGACAACTGGATACAGTATTTCAACATCTTTCCCAACGTAAATGATCGTAATGTTCTGCAGCTGAGTGTTTGGGATGGAATTGTGTTTAATCAATTTTAAGGAAGTGTAATGAGTTGTGGGTACTTTAACATGGGAAGGTCACAGCTCTTTCTCCTGATCTGGGGGTAAATCAGCCCCAAGGCTGGTGGTGAAGCCAGATCCTTGCTTGCCCAATGCCATTCCATGGGAACAGCCAGGGATAAGCAGGCAGTACAATATAAAGGCATCTATTCCAACATCCATTCAGATCCTTGAGACAGAACCATGAGCTGCAAGTCCAGCCTATTGTCTGGAAAATGCCAGGAGCTGAGAAAACGCTGGAGGAAGAAATTGTTGGCATGCATGGTGAGAGCACTGTGGGATCGCATCATCTCAAGCTGGGAATTGACATCCTCCTGCTGCTCCATGGGAAAAATGGGAGGGCAAAGCTGGCCCTGGGAAGTTCCTGGGACGTGGAAATGCCACTGGTTTTGTGTGTGCAGAAATACAGGAACATATGGGCAGCATCCTGTCCCTGTCTATCCCAGCAGCAAACCAGGAGTGTGAATGAACTCCTATCAACAACAGGATGGGAATATTTATAGGAAAATGAAACAGAGGATGAGGGGAAGGGGTTCCTGACGGAGGGTGGGCTTGGGAGGGAGTGGGGCTGCATCGTGGAGGGATTTGCTGTTCCCATGCACCAGACATGAGGAAATTGAAATAAAAATGACACTAACCTGGGGATGTACAAGCACACACTGCCCATAAACATCCGTGATCCAGTTCTCCAGAGGACTTATTTTTACTTTTATTTTGGAATCCTAGGCAGAGTGAGCATCCTTCAAGTGTATTTATTACAGTCTTGAATTCCTTTCCATGGTAACTAATTGTGATTTCTGAGGCACAGGTTCTGCAATGGCACAGGATGAAATGGAGCTGAATATGGAGGCAGCTGTAAAGAAGAAAATTGCTTGCTTATGAAATAGTATTTAATGATGGGGATTGATGGAGCAGAAAAAATGAGGGTGGCAGGGACTAGAACACAAAGCATCTCTCAGCTTCATGTATTTCCTCAGATTTTGAATTCCTCAGGAAAACATCTGGTGAATATTTAAGGAAGGGAAACTCCCCTATATGTGCTGCCTTCTCACTTCCCCACTTCCCATTTTATTGAGGCAAACTCTTAAAAATCCAACTGTGTTTAAAACACCAGTCAGGAAATTAAATTATTTGCTGGTTAAAATAATGGGAGGGCTTTTACAAAAATTTACCCATTGCACAGTGAAAAAGAGGTGGAAAAAATCCTGTTTTGAGCAATGTTGGATAAAATTGAGGAAAAAGGTTTCGCTGCCCTCCCACACCCAGAGCCTGGGATGGCTCTGGTGCCCAAGGAATAGATAAGCGGAGCCAGGGAAAACACTGAGGACCATTTTGAGCCAATTGGGAATTTCCAAGCTCTCACATGGGGTCAAAAGTTCTAGAATGTTCCTGCCCCTCTTCTGTAAGACTCTGAGAGTCCATGGGATTTAACAGCTATGACATCTCCCCCAGAGAAAGAGCAATATTGTCTTGTCCTCTTTAAAAACTCTGAATTAATGAGCAGTAGTGCAAAATTCAGCACATGAAACAAAACAAAACAAAAAAACCCACCGAAAAAAACCCCTAAAAATCCCAAACACACTCTTCAAAACCCAGAAAATCCAAGTAAACAACCAGAAATGCAACTGTAATGAATGTCGTTATGTTGCCCAACTAAAACCCACAAGTTTGTGGGAGTTTCTCTGACCTTGGCCCAACATCACCAGAAATCCTGGATAAATATGAGATCAGATGTATGTGGATGTGCATATGTAAAGTCCAATCCTTTGTCATTGAAGTATTCATTTTATTGACCCAGCAGACAGCGAGGTTTTTATTATATAGAGATGTAGGCACTTCAAATGTGAGTATTTGACACAAGCCTGTTGACAAGGAGCACAGAGCCATTCCAAGGGATGGGAGATCCACAGGAACCTCTCTGGAACCTTCCCTGTGGGTCTGCAAGGCTGAATCTGAGCCTGTGCTTTATGCACCTGAGGAACTGTAACGAAATTTTCATCTCTCTTGCAGTTACCACACTCCACTTTGGCTTCCTGGAGAAACCTGCCTGCTCCAGCTGGATCAATCAAGGGATCACAGGAAACCACACATTAAATAAAAGGTTCTTTTAATGATCACCCCCCAAATACCCCAAGGCACCAGACAACACCGTGGACTAATGACCTGCAAATTGGTGGGGTTCTTACATATTTGTAGCATTACAATATTTTTTCCACAGCTTCAGATGGCACATTAAGAGGAATATTTAATCTGCAACAGCTTTGTCCTGAACACTCTTCCATGTGATTATTTAATAGAAAAAGGATCGACCCAAAACTCAACTCGCTGCCCTCCTTTCTCCAGGTATTTCTGCAGCTCATCTTGAACCCACACCTGTATAACTCCATATTTATTCCAAATTTATCACTGTAACTCCTCTAACACCACCCAAATCCCCTCCCAGATCCTCAGGGTCCAGGTAACACATGGAGAGGCAACACCTCCACTGAGGACAATTTGCATTTCTTTTATCCATTGCAAAAACCTCTGTAACATGTTGAGTATAAAGCTAACAAAATACATTTTAAAGGAATGACCATAAAGTATTTGCTTCAAATAGACCTTTTACAACAAAACACAAAGTTCAAAGGACTTTTTTTTTAGGAAAGCACTTAAAACTGTAACACTTAGGTCCTGACAATATTAGATTACTTTGGGCTGTAAACCCTAAGAAGTTTTGTGATTAAATAAAATCAGTATTACAATTTCCAGGCATTATAATCATTGAACAGATTGTAACAACGAGATATAATTATAGTGCAAACATGAAGCTCAGGAGAGTGGCACTGAGAAAACTCTCAATTCTTTGTAGATTTAGATCTGCACATGATAAAATCATTAACTACTGGAGAAGAGGTTCCAATATTTCATCCTACACACTGATATCAGTGTTTTGCAAGCAGCAGTCAATAGATCATCCCCTTTTCAATATTACTTTACAGAGTCATTATGACCTTGAACAAAAAAACCCCTCCAGGTCAATTACTGCTACCAGGTATCAATAGAAGATCTGGAAGGAAATAATTAAAACCATGAGGTTTTGTTAATTGCCCCTGTAGGTGTAGATACACAAGATTTTATATATGTAAGGCTAAATAAATTACATATGTATATATATGTATATATATATATATATATATATATGCTTACATACACAAAATCACAACCTCAACCTTCAGAACTGAACTACCTCTAGGTAAGAAATATAAGACTTTTTTCCACAATTTTAAAGAGTTTATTTATACCTGAGAGATTTTTGCATATTGATGTCTTTTTACCTTTACCTGTAGGTGCTCCCTTAAGTCTTTCCTCTTTCTTGGGGTACAAAGCCCATTGCAACGAGGTGGATTCTTCCCACCAGCTCTATGGACTTTGCCTGAGCCTTTCCTTACCTAACCTGGATCAACTGAGAGGTGACAGAATTCAATATATATTTAAATAAAGTTCTGTACAAGTGCACAGGCTGGTTTATACAAATCCACAGTGAATCCACCACTCCTATACTTCCACAATATTTGATTTAAAAGGTATTTTAATCCTTTACCCAATGCATGTTTCTACTTGTTGGTTAGAGAACACCTTAGTGAAGAATTTTTCTGGGTATTGGATCACTGGCCATGCAAGATGCTGAAAATGCTCCTTCCTGCCTGACCTATTCCCTGATTCTTGGGAAGATCAACCCATTTTTCCACTCAGCAACCATGGAAACCAGGAGTGGAGGAGTAATAAATCAACGTGGTAACACTACATTAAGGTCACAGGTCAGTGCAGATGGACCGAGACTTTCCAACAAATCTAATGAGATTAGGAACCCCATTCCTCCTGAAATTTAAGGCATTTGGATGCCTGATTCCTACAGATTCCCCAGTCCAGCTCTCAGCTCCTCATCCCTGCAGATCCCAAGCAGTAGCAGGGACATGACCCACGTAAGGCTCTTACAGGATTTCACTGTGCTATTTAACATGGCAAACACCAAACTAAATGGAAAGGTTCCCTTTGTCATCCTGACAGTTCAATTAAAACCGGAATAAAAGGAATCCATCATGTCTTACTCCATTTTGCTCCTGACAGGAGAAATTCCCTACAAGTGCTTTCATGCAAATGTGGTGTTACCATAGCTGATCATAGAGCAATTAGAATTGACGGTTTTATTAAATATAGTTTAACCAATGGAAAGATCTTAGTGGAAGTGGAATAAAGTGTACTTTCAGACACCAAATTGGACATACCTGAAAAATCAGCAAAAGTAACAGTATTCATGAAAGAAATCACAAAATGAATCAGCTTCATCAGCAAACCCTTCTTATGATGCAGAAATACCAATTTTTTGCACTGTATTTTACAGAAAAAAGTTGACTTTAGTGATAATGTTTTTTGAACAATTCTTTGTTCAAATGTACAGGGATATAATGGGGAAAAGGGAAGCTACATTTCACTGGCAATCAGACTTCATAGACCTTAGAAAATTTAGAAATGTGTGATTTAAAACAGCACATTTATGGACCACATTTCTCCATAAAATAAATCAAACTCTTGTGCCCAAGTAGAAGAAATTCCCAAGGCCCGACACCTGTTGTAAATGGATGCAATGCAGCCACTGCTCTGGAGCAGGAGGAGATGAGGATGAACAGTGACAGGGACAACACAGCAACACACAAAGTCGATGTCAGAAACTCTACAGCTTGCATTTCCAGTTGGCTGTTCCAAATTTATACCCACACTCCTTCCAAACCTCCTTTTCCTGCTAGTCCTTCTTGTTCCATATTCTTTTTCCCATGTTTGGTTTTGGTGACACCACCTTAGATCCATCTGTCATAAACCTGCTCATCCTGGAGCAAACCCTCTGCCCGTCTCTGCTACAAACACTCTGCAACTCCAGGGTGTGTTTTCCTTTCCATAATTCAGGAGTTCTCTGGCACCATTTCCAACATTTCATGGAGCAACTGGCACAGGGAGGCACTTATGTGACATGTTTAAAACATCTTTGGTAAGCACTCACACACACACATAAATGTGTAACTCATGTTTTGCTTCCTGATCATAAATCCTCGTTTGCTACTGCTGGATGTGTGCAGGTATCTAAACACAGACAGGACTTTACCAGTATAAAATAGTTTTTCAAATGCCACTGCCAAGGATTTGTTTTAATTCACCTAAAAATAGTGCAGTCCTGGGCTTTTGGAGTTTTTTCCTGACTCTGTTTGTTGTGCATTAAAGCAGCTCTGATCAATAACAAATTAGCAATAGAAAGTGAGCCCGTTCTACGCAATTTTCACCTCCTTTTTCATTCTCTTGCCTTGGTTTTCATGACAAATTTAATCAGAATAGTTGTACCTCTTACAGCTTTTGTTATCTGTGAGGCAGATCCTGGGCTCTCACGCTTCCTGACTTGAGCAGCCAAATCTTTCACTGGGATCAGTGGAAATTTTGGATACACAAAATGCTGAGTCTGATCTTGGTAGGAGCATTTCCTGCTCACCAGTACAAACCAGTACTCTGGGGAGGGGAGTGACCCCGAGTCTCTGACTGACCTGAGGAGTGATCAGCAGAGCTCACACCACCAAGAGATGACTCATCAATGTGTGTTTTCAAAGGTGCTGCAAATAAATGTTGCTGGAACTGCATGGATAAAACCAAGGGATGATTGACTTTGATGTACCCAGAGCACTGTCCCTTCTAACATTAGGCATTTCTACAGAGAGGTATTTCATAGGCTTCCGTTTTCATTGACACCATTTAAATTTTGCTTAAGATTTTTTTTTAGAACCCAGAACTTAGTGCATTTCATTTTTATAAAATTAGAATAATTTATATCCTTCTCTATTCATTGCAAAAAAATACAGCCCAAACAAATGTCAAGGTATAAGCACTTCACGAATGACAGACACTTCACTTACTTCACCTGCTTAATGGTGAGTTAGACATTGATCAACCAAACAACTTTGGCAGCTTGCACAAAAATATGTCCTTAACTCAAAAGTGCTGATAAAACTCGCTTTAATGAGGCCTTTATTAAGGAGAACTGGAAAGAGAGGAGTGGTGAGTGCTTGGAGGTTGGAGCATTCCTACACCATCCTGCTCTGTAGCTGTATGTGGAAAGGGTACGGCTGGTAGAACACAGGGGGTTGTCCATGAGCAATGTAGTAGCTGCTGAAGTTTCTGTCACTGATATAGGGAGCAGGCTGGTAGTAGCACGTGATGTTGGCCGCGTTCGGGATGATGTTTTGTTCTCCGAGCACTTTTAAAGCCAGAATTGTGATCATGTTGAGGGTTTGCCTTCGCTCGTGCCCCATCAGGCAGACTGTGCTTTTGTTCACCACCCCACGCAGGGTCATCAAGTAGTCATACTTGCTCTTCTCCTCCCCGATGAAGTGGTTGTGCAGGTAGGACTCGATTTTCCTCTGCTGCTCAGCAATGTCGGGAAAATCAATGAAGAACCTGGAACACATGTAACGTTCAAGAGATTTAATTTCAGCCTCATCCACCGGCTTAAAGTCACGGACCAGGAGGTTGCTGTACTTCAGGAGGCCGCCTCCCCTGATCTCCTCTGGGTTTCGGGTGGAGATCAGTCTGTATTTCAGGTGGTCCATGGCTTGGTTGAAGTCCCCATACATGCTCTCGGCGATGATGGCAGGGTGACAGTCCTGTGTCAGGGGCCGGTCTGAGGCTCTGTCGATGGCCAGAATGGAGTCCAGGATGATCTGGAAGGAGTCCACGCTGAACTCAAACTGCCGCCGGAGCAAGCTGACGAACTTCAGCTCCACATTTTTGCCGTTGTTGTTGGACAGCGAGATGAGGCTCCAGCGGTCGTGGTTGGCAGAGACTTTGACCATCTTCTGCACGTAGGCATCTTTCATGGTCTGAGCCGTGATTTTTTGCTTGTTAACACATTTTGGCAATAAGTCCAACAGGCAATTGAGAACTGCTTCCTTAATGACCTGGAACTCGAGCTCACTGGGAAGTTCAACTCCAAAAATGATGTCCAGGTCCTTGTAACTGGTGCCATTGTGCTTCACCAGGATGTGACTGGCAGTGGAACCGTTCAGGCGGATGTCCCTGACATGGATCTGCTTCTCAGTCAGCTGCTCCTTTACCATACAGATTATATCCTTTGGCTTTACTTCCAGGGTTGGAAAATTTCCTCTCCCATGAATAGGTATAGCCTCAGTTAAAACCTGATCCAGGATTTTAATCTGATCCCAGGTGAGATAACTGAATCTGTGGTCCAAGTCTTCAGTCATTGTGATATCAGTTGGCTAAAAAGGGAGAAAGAGGAATAAGAGACAAATGTCAGAACTTCTGGAGTACCAGAGAGGACATTTCACTTGGTTAAACCAAACTTCCTCCCTCAATGTAGTGACAGAGCTGTTCATTTTAGAGACACAACCCCAGTTAACAGTCTGAGTCAACCACTGCACTTGTCGCAGGTTTTTAACTGAATTTTAATGTAATCAGGTTTTAATCCTGCTGAAAAGCCATCACTTTATTGTATAACTCATGACTCAGAGTAAATGCAGCAAACCATATAGACTCAATTTAAAACTACTCAAAGGTTAATAACATGAAATACTTGGTGGTTCTAATGGAATTGCAAATAAATTTCACTGTGAAGAGCTAAAATTAGCTAAATGAGCAAATTTGTTCTTTCTGTCCTGCCTAGACAGCCCTCTTGAATACTTGACTTGAATACTTAAAAGTACTAAAAGACCAGGAAGTTTTTTGTGAAAACCTGCTCCCTGTCTATCCAGCCATATGCTTTGGATGAACTTTGGTCTTCTATGGATCATCTAAACACATGCATCCTTTAATAGCACTTGTGGTTTAAGAATTGGATATGTGATAATTGTCAAGCTGTTTCCGCAATGTTTCTGAGGAAAATATTTCCCTTCTAAGGCATAAGCCATGTTTTACATTAACGTATCAATAATGCTGCAAGTCATGGTTTGCAGATCTGGTGAGAAAACCCCTTCCAGTCTTGTGGAAAAAGGACCTCAAGAAAGCCTGTAAAGAAGCACCTACAGAATACATGGGATAAAGCTCAGCTTTGGGAATTTCTCAGTTTAAAATGATATCTTGACTTCACAGCATCACATTTAGCAAGGAGATGAGACACTCAGGTGGTGGCCAGGTGGGATCTAAATGGGATCAGTGAAGCACCAGCCAGGTGGAAGAAGTGCCTTTGGGAATCTGCCAGCACCCAGAACCTGCTTCTGAAACACCCCCCGAGTGTTTCTGCAGCCAGATGGCTCAAATATATTCTTTCAGCCAAAGCTCAGGAATGAAAATAAAGTAAAATCATACTAAGTAACAACATTACTGAAAAGTCCCCACTGTTGTTTCTTAAGCAGTGGTGACTCCATATGTACGTTGTCATATATTCCTCTTCCCTCGCCTTCAGATTCCACATTCTGGAATATTTTAGCAATTTCAAGTAACCTGTGAGCTGCCAAATGGCTTGGGAATATGGCAGAGCTCTATTTCACATACTTCTGCTGGAATTTCAGTTCCCATTTAAGCTGATTAGGAGCATATGTAATTCCAAGCACCTTCCTGGCCTCATGACAAAGAATGGGACTAACCAGATGTTTGAAGTTGAAGGAATGTTTTAAAAGTTGGCTAAAGCAGGACTGAAGTTGGGAATTTAACTGACAGTGTGACGGTCTTGGAATCAGTTCCATAGGTCTGGCACAACCATGTAGCTCCTGGCATCATGTGCATAGTGTATAATTCCACACCCATAACAGGTATGTTTTCAGGTGTATTCAGAAATATCCACATTTTTCCTGCAGGCATTTAAAGGACACAACATCTGAACTGAAAAGGAGAGAAATTGCCCTCCACAGCACAGCCAATTTTACATTCTAATGATTTCACCATTAAATATTCATTAGAATTCCATGCTTATTCCTTTAAAACTATAGCTATGCATCCTTCAGAGCCTTTATGACAACTCAGTACAAGTCCTAAAAACCAGCTTTTACAGAGAGCTACTGTTAATTCTAGAAGTGTGACAACCTTGGGTGGAGGCAGGTTGGAAGGAGAGGGTTTCGTTCAAATGTTTTTGCTGCCATGTTCTCACCTGACTCATTCATAGAATCACAGAATTAAGGTTGGAAAAGACTTTCCAAGATCATCAAGTCCAACTTTTTATGTGTCAGATTATGGTAGACCAGCCCAAATGATCCCCTAGAAAACTTAAAATTGTCAGAATTGTTGTCTAAGCAGTAGTTCTTATTATGGCATTTGTTTGATATTGCAAAACTTTGACCTTTCTGAGGCTGATGCTGTGATTTAAAAACAAAAGGGAGTAGAGAAGGCAGTGTTGAAATTTAATCCCCTTTTAGCAGAGGAACACTCTTCAAACACTTGGAAAGCCAGAAGATAGACATATCCCTAAATAAGCTTAGAAATCCTTCCTTTATTGCTACATGTTTTTAGGTTTTTCAGATGTTATTGGAATATACTGAGGTTTGAAACTGAAAGGAGAAGGTAATGTCAGTAAACCTCTCTTTTGTGTTGAAGAGGCGTCCCTCAAAATGTCATTTCTCTGAAGTGATTCCTGGAGAATCTGGGTAGGCTTTGGGAGCTCAGTCTTACCATTAATGTTTTATGATAAATATTAAAAAATTCTGTGCTGAAATAACACCTTCAACTCTGACAAGTGAGCAAAATGTACTAGGACAAAAACCCAGGAATTCTGCTTTCAAAAATATAATTAATTTGCAGGTAAGCCTAAATAAACATTAGTAGTAGTAGTATTTTTTTTATTATTATTTACTAATTTGCTACCAGTTTGCAACCCAATACTTTAACCCTGCACTCTCCTAGAAGAATTTGGTCTTGTTCTTTTCTTCAATCTTGTCTGGCAACAAGAACAATTTCCAGGCATTTTAATAGTCATTAGGAACCTGATTACTCAGAGCAAGGGCAAATATATTTACTGAGGTGCTCAGGTTATTGTCAGGAGTTATTATTAATGTAATTAACCTCAGTTACAATACATCAGCAGCAACATTGAAGTTGTGATTAGTCAAAGTGTTGTGTAAAACAAGAGATCCTGGGATGAAGGGAAGGTAACTCCCTGCACGTGACCACAGCACTTGGATGAAGCCAAGCATAAGTGAGTCCTGAGTTGGTTAATTGGAAAAGGGACTGGAAAATCACTTTATTCATTGGAAACTGGTGCTGTTTGCAATGGAGGATGATCAATTTACATGGGAAGAGAGTGATAGGACAGGGGAATGGTTTTAAAGTAAAAGAGGGGAGGTTTAGATTAAATTAGAGAGAAATTTCTCCCTGTGAGGGTGCTGAGGCCCTGGCACAGATTCCAGAGAAGCTGTGTCTGCCCCTGGATCCCTGGAAGTGTCCAAGGCCAGGCTGGATGGGGCTTGGAGCAACCTGGGACAGTGGAAGTGGAACTGGAAGCAGATGATCTTTAAGGTCTCTTACAACCAAACCATTCTGGGATTCTGTGATCCCTGGATGCAGATACATCTCACCTCACTGGCATCCCCAATCCCAGCTGCTCCTAAGCTTTCCCTGCTGCACCCTGCCAAAGAATTCCCTTTGTGAAACTACTTCCACACAAATATCCCAAAGCATCTCATGGGTATCACACTCAGGGTTTTCTTGTCCTAAAGTCTGCACATGGGCAAATGGAAGCTGCACAAACATCACCACCATGGCAATGAAATTCAAAAGAGGGGTTTTTTCCACGTCATAAATATTTTAATTTACTGAGATTCTCGCCTAGTGATTTTTCTGAAGTTTTTTTCTTTATGGGATTTAAAATGTTACCATAAACTGCAATAGACCCTGAATCCCATCTGATTTAAGATCTCTGCCAGAAAAAAAAAGGATGAGGAAAAGCAGTTTTCAGGGTGTTTTCTTTTACATACACCAGCTAGAGAAGCACAGAATAAGATGGATCAGTCCCAGTCAAGTTTTGTGATATATCATTGTTATTATAAGGTTAGAAAAATATTTCCCTGACTCAACCTCCAACTTGTCCTTGAGTGGTCACTTTCACCTGATAAAGCAGTCACAATGTGGAAAAATGTTTGGATACTGTTGGATCATTAAACATGATATTGTTAAATTTTATCATTTATTTTCCCATTTTCTTTTTGGAGCAATAACTCTGAGTTTGGGCTTACAATGATGCTAAAATGTTTCATTAACCACCTCTTAGCATTCCACAGTGCACGAGCTTCATTAAAAAAATCCAAGCAGATCTGGCTTTCCATCTGAATGAAGCAAATCTGCCATGCTAATTACAGCTTTTATGTTCCTCACAACTTTCATAGAAACAGATACTTGCAGTCTAGAGAACAGTCTCATCAAATTTAGCTCATATTTTACTGATAAACTGTTCAGATTCTCTTTTTATATATTCCATAATGTTGATTCAGTGTGTTTTCAAAGGGTTTGCCATGTGCTGGCATTTTCAGGCAGGATACAGCTGAAATAGTTTTTGTGCAGCTGTGGCAGCTCCATCCTCTTCCCTTTGCTTCTGTCTGCTCCCATGTTTTTTTGTTTACAATAAAGGCTGGGAATACTTAAATGCTCCAATTATTTTTACTTTGCACTTGAAATCGGTTGTGCAGGGACCTTTTACAGATCACATAATTCCAGAATCACTGAGGTTGGAAAAGACATCCAAAACCATCGAGTCCAACAAGTGCCTGATCCCCACCTTGTCACCAGCCCAGAGCACTGAGTGCCACCTTCAGTCCTTCCTTGGACACCCCCAGGGATGGGGACTCCAAACCTCCCTGGGCAGCCCCTTCCAAGGCCTGACCACCCTTTCCATGGAGAAATTCCTGCTGATGTCAAACCTGCACCTCCCCTAGCATGGCTTGAGGCTGTTTCCCCTCATCCTGTCCTTTGTTCCCTGGGAGAAGAGGCTAAAAGATGTAAAAAAATGTCTTGAGAGCTGCTGTGGTGGCCTTGTTTTGGGGGATCACTCCAGAAACATCCACAGAAACTCTGCCATTCCTCTCATCTCTGCACTGGCTTTCCTGCTTACACATTTTATACATCACTACAAATGTCCATGATCTCCTGCTAAAGCTTTATTTTAATTCAAAGATCAATTTCTCTATTTGGAAGTATTTTGCTCACTTACTTCAGGACTGCAGCTGGCATGAGCTCCAAAGGCAGGAATGTCAAACATGGAGGGACTTCCAGTCGTAATTTAAACCCAGAGGAAACAAGGAGAAGCAGTAAAGCATCTGGGTAACCTAAATGGGGACATATTTAAACTGGTTTGACAGTGTTTTCCATTAGTTTTTCCTTCCATTAATGTTAATGTAGGTGGTGAAGGCAGCGTTTATTTATCCTGTTATCAAGAGAATGCATGAATTGCCATCAGTTTTCAGTCCAGTTACCATCGAGTTTCCCTGGGATAACAAATGATAGCTCAGCTCTTCCCTGGCAGATAAGGCTGCAGGGTGGGCAAAATGCACTGCAAAGCTGTGGGCTTGGGCTGTGCCACAGAATGGCACCTTCAAGGGCACAAAAAGTAAACACAGGATGAGACTTGATCCACAAAAATGTGTCCTACTTTTTCCACCCAACAAAAGGGACATGGATAATGGCTTTAAGGGAAAGAGAGCAGGGTTAGATGGGATATTGGGAAGAAATTTTTTCCTTTAAGGGTGGGGAGGCCCTGGCACAGTGTGCCCAGAGAGGCTGTGGCTGCCCCATCCCTGGAAGTGTCCAAGGCCAGGTTGGACAGGGCTTGGAGCATCCTGGACTAGGATGTTTCCCTGTCCATGGAACAAGATGGGATATAAGGTCCCTTTCAACCCAAACCATCCTGGGATTCTGTTTCTACTGGAATGTTCCAGGATATTGGCTTGATGAGCTGGGAGTTCTCAGGAGGCACAAAATGAGGAGTTTAATTTGGGCACAGTATGAAATAGTAATCCATATTCTGTCATGCTGGATATTTGGGATTTTTTGGATGTCCTATTTTTCCATCATGACTCATGGTAGACTCATTCTTAGTCACATGGGGATCCCCTCACAGGGCAACATGTTCAAGGGCAAGTTTATCATGACTTGATATCAGTTCCTACAACACATGAAGGTCCTTCTCACAGGGCTTCCAGTCCAAACCAATGAAGGCTTTAAAAAACATGAGCATACCTCAATTGCTCTAAAATACTTCAAAAACTTAAAAAAAAATAGCTGTCATATGCAGTATTTGGTCTGTTTGGGGCTGTGGTCATTCCTGGGAAGTTCCTGCTTTAGGAAAAGACTATTTGTACTACCAAACATACTTATGGACTAAATCCTGAATAATATTCCTAGCAAGGATGCAAAGTCCCACAGACTCACTGTGGCAGGACGACTGGAAGCGTGTATTCCGGCAGAGTTAATAGGATTAGTCACTGCATCATTTGGTAGAAATATGAATTGTCATCTCGTCACTGATAGAAACACGAAGCTCCCTGGGAAAGCTGCAGGAAATAAAACCCAACAATCACATTCATTTGGAGATCAATGTTAACTACCTGCTGAACATAATAAATGATGCATTACAGCCTGGCAGTCCTGCAGGTATAACAACACTTTGAAGTTGGAAATGGTAAGGTAAAAGTAGTGGAAAAGCACCAAAGGGTTTATAAAGACTCTGGGTTTCAGGTCATGCTTAATCCTTTGCAAGGATATTAACAAACTTGCCATTTTCCCTAGGGGATTTTGAGTGGGAATTTAATATTAATAATAGACATGCAAATTAGCAGGGATGTAGTCGAATCATGTAAAAATTAGAATGAATAACTCAGCAGAATGAAGTATTATGAATTGTGTAGTGGCTTTAGATTCTTTCTATCAGTGTGCAGCAGACAGGAAGGTCTTGTTTCCTGGCACATGAGGTTGTTGGTTCATTTAGAGTAAGCCCAGGATCCTGTTGCTGGAATTTCCATGTTCATGGACTGGCTGTGCTGGAATGAAATATTTCTGTAAATATTCACCTGCTATCATAAAGGCACTCCCTTATATTTGTTTCTCATTTCAGTTATGTGCTGACAGCCAGTATTCTCAGGCTTTCCTTGCAAGACCTCCCATTCCAGCATCCCATCCTGCGAAGTTCACAACACCCACTCAAGCTCCCTGACTATCCCAAGCAGGGCCTGTCCACTGTATGGTTTGATATTCGCAGGAATTTACTCCTTGTTGAGTTGCATTCCACATTCTCAGCTTTTATGCTCAATATATATATATGGTTCTTAGTAAAGATAATATTTAAAGTATGATTTAAGTGTAAATATTTGTATAATCTGCAGGAAAAGCTGAAATTATAGCCCAAGGAGGTATGGACTGTGTTATTACTTTATTAGGAATACAATAAATTTTTCTTCTCTGCTACAGCAGGCAGATTTTTATCCCTGAAAATGCCATTTTAGTGCTGCCAGAAGCACAGCACTTGCTTTGCTCACCATGTGAGGACCTGTCTGTTATGCCAGGGCCTATCTGCAGCTTTCATTTACTTTCCAACTCCTGATGGGCCACTAATTAGCTGAATGCATTTCCTGACCTGCTCCCAAATCTGTGCACTGATGGCTCATGTTGGCAGCTGGAATAAAGGGTTAAGTCTGGCAAGGGCTGAGCTCTGCTCTGAGCCTGGCAGTGAGCAGCCAGTTAGGCGTGGATGGCAAAGGGAAGAATTTTGGCCTGCTTAGATAAAAGACTCTCAGCATATGGAGTCTGGAAAAGTCAGACAAATCAGTCACTTTGCAAAAAAAACCCAACTTCTTTTTAACACTGAAATATTGTTATTTCTTTCTGTGAAAGGATGGAAGGTTTAATGGATATATGATATCCATTAATGGATATATCACCGTGATAGAACAGATTAACACTGGAGCAGAATTTATGGCTTCCCCTGGTGATATTTAGGGGAAGAAGAGACCTTTATAGCATTTTTTTTTTTTGTAGAAGAAGAGGCGTTATTATATAATATGTTCATAGAAGCAGCAGCTGAGATTGATGAGCTGCTTTGCCTACTGGGACATTATTCCCAACAGCTGCCTTTTATTGGCTCAGTCACCACAGGAAAAAGCATAATTTCCTTACTCTACGCTCAGGGTTCCCAGGATTTTTTCAGCTAAAGGAAAAACAAAAATAAAAATGA
Source organism: Sylvia atricapilla (assembly GCF_009819655.1). Classification (NCBI taxonomy): domain Eukaryota; kingdom Metazoa; phylum Chordata; class Aves; order Passeriformes; family Sylviidae; genus Sylvia; species Sylvia atricapilla. The sequence continues at coordinate 14,532,466 of NC_089173.1, read as the reverse complement.
CAATGTCAACAATTACCCTGTGTTTTAAAAGAGAGTATTTCCCTGTTCCTGAATTGAGGATGTGAATTGTGGCAACATGCACCAACAACCCCATTCCCAAGCCTTTTCCCCTGGTGTCTCCATGCCTAAGGAGCACAGGACTATCCTGAGACCCAGCAGGGTCGGAGAGATGACGTGAGGCTCAGTGCCCTGGATTTTTCTCTGTGCCACAATTTCCCAGCTGGTCACTCCTTTGGGTGTCCCCCACTCCCAGGTCCCACCCTGAGGAATATCGACCCTCAAACCTTCCAGGTGGACCTCAAATCTTTGGTGGATGTAGAGGTTGCTCAGACACCTTATGAGCTCTCCCAGAGCATTTCAAGGTGATGCCCTCTGAACTGGCAGGAACAAGAGCCAAGGATCCTTCCTCCCCCTCTGTGCTGCAGCTTCCCCTGACTGCTCTGCCCAGCTCCTCAGACTAATCCCAAAATGTATTTACTCACTTGAGATCCCAGTGACTCAATTCAAAGCTCACTTATCAAAAACTCTCATTATTATGACTAAACTTCAGCAAAAGCAGGCAAGGTAAAAACTGAAACAATCCTTTTCCATCTATTAACCATCTTCATAATCATCTCTCCTCTTCAAATGCCAGAAGAAGAGGGATGAGCGATGCCATATGCCACTGCAGCCCTAAAGCTGAGCTGCTTTCAGGGTAAAAAGGGCATTACAAAGTCAAGGCTCTCCTCAGAACCATCCTGCCTTCATCTACACCAAAGGACAACTATCAAATATTCCCATGGTCACTGTCCTAGGGTCTTTATGATGCTTGTATCCCCAATCATCTGTTCTGTTTATGTTGGATATTGTGTTCTGTAACATTAAGACTCATTCCAAGAGCGAAGCAGGAGAAAGAAGAAGCGCACAGTTAGTTTGCAGAAACTGCTCTCACTCATCCCCATTCCAGCTCCTGGACTGTGTTCGTGTGAAGCACAGACAGACAGCGGGACAGTGACCTCCTGTGCTTTAGTTAGTTTAGCTAGCTGAGGCAGAGAAGGTCCCTGGACTGTTTTTTTTCTCTTTTTCTTAGGACTGTTTAAATGTGCTCTGGACTGAAAAACCCAGACACTGGGAGCTCACACCTGTGGCCCACTGGGGCCCAGGATGGCATTTTCCAGCACCAGAGGGACTGATAAGAGACTGAGAGAGCTGAGCTAACCCACAGCAAGGACTTTCTCAATTTTGCCATCACTCTTCAGAGTGGCGAGAGGTTTTATTGTTTTATATTGTTCATTCTTTATGCTTGTGGGCACTATGTTAAATAAATAGTTTTTTCCACTTTTCTCTAAGGAGATTTTTTCCCGGACCAATTGGGGGAGGGGCCATTTGGGTTTGCTTCCCAGAGGGACCATATTCAGAGGTTTCCTCCCAAATTTGCCCTAAACCAGGACAGTCACTAAACCATGAGATGGTCCTCCAGGATCACATTTTTGTCTGTTTTGAAAGGGTTCCAACACAACTACATCCACTGAATGGATTTCTCTTTTTTGACTGATCATACCCCAAAAACCTTTTCTGGAAGCTGCATTTAGTTCCTTCAGTCAATGCAGTGTGGGGGTTTCCCTTCTAAATTAGTACTGAGCCATTGGGATATTGAGGATGGATTTTGATGGTTCATCCAGAGTGGATTTGGAGTTTTCCTTGGGAAGAGCCCGAAAGATGAAAGAAATGCATCCTGAAGGCCTCTCTTCATCCCCCCTGTTCTGCTCTGCACAAGTTAGAAAAGCTTCTGTTGAACAATTATTCTGTTCCACTCCAAGAGTATTTTCATTTCATGGCAGAAGCCATGGGCTACAGGCCCAGGCTCCAGGTTGATTTGTGAAGCAGTTTAGGATCCCTCCAAATAAAGGCTCTTCCCAATTGCTACAGCAAGGGGGGAGTTTAAATTCAATTTGGAAAACTTCTGTATCCTGGAGCAGGCTGGGCTGGTACCTCCACAGGACTGTGTCTCACAGTCTAGTCAAAGATTACTGTCTTCCACTATTTAATTATGTTGCTATTTGTGTTTACAATGTTCACATAGAATTCATACTTTTATGAATTAATTTCCATACTTATATTAGAAAGTTACTCTCTGAATGCAAAACACAGCAGTGGGATTTCATTTTAATGCCATTTTTCCAATTTTATGAGTTACACTGTAAAAGTGGGGGGAAATGAATTATTCATTATCTTCAAAGTATTTGCTGCATAGGAGTTTATGTTTAATTTTGCATCAGTAACAGCCAAGATTCCCATAGAAAATAGTTTTTTGATAAGTGAAATGTTTTCTAGAGTTTGCAGTTCAAAAATCTGAAGAATTCTGGTCAAACTACAACAGGAAAAAGGATTATGGCTCCAGCAGCAGAGCAGGGAACTGTTCCTCTTTTGTGGTGAAGGCAGCATGAAATCTCTGTTGACATTATTAGTAAAAGGCAGAGAGGAGATAAAGTGATGATTAAACTCAAGAAAAAGGCCCAGGCCCTGCAGCACAGCTGTGCATTCATGACTTTCACATCCTTATCAATAATTCATAATGACCATCATGCACCTGACAACACCAAGTTGGGGAGAAAGACTGAGTCAAGCTTTCACCAAATGTGCAAAAACATCCAATCTGACATCAGATGTCAGGGCAACAGGACCTGCTGAATAAGCAAAGATCCAGCAGAAAGGGTAATGGAGAAGAAAATCAGCTGATGTGGACACAAATCGACATCTCCTGTACCCGTTTGTGGCATTTTATGGAGGGAAACTCTCCTTTTGGTGATACACATTGAGAGAAACAGTTTTTAGAGCTTCTAAAATAACTTTTTCTAGAAAAGAACTGAAATTATGGTTTACCTGTGAGCAATTCTGCAACATGAAGGAATCATGCTCAATATTATGCTCAAGTTTTGCAACTGGGTTCTCCCTTGCTGACCACACTAACTCAGCACGGTGTAATGGTTTCACGTTCGCCTGTCTGCTAAATTTAGTGTAGTGGTTTGAGTGTTTGCTCTCTTTTTCTCTCTGTGAGATAGGATTAGGAGAGAAGCAAAGCAGGCCTAAACTTAAAGGGTAGAAAGATTTATTAACACATACTAAAAGAAAAAAATGAGAATCAAAATGAAACTTCCAAAACACTCCTCCTCCTCCTCTCCCCACAAACTGTTCACTTTCCCACTGACAACATAAAGAGACAAAACCTGTGATTTTCAGTCAAGTTTCACCATTTAAAAAATAAGCTTTCATCGGTTCTTTGGGAGAGGAGTCTCTCTTACAACTCCCACGGTAACACTGCCACAAGAAATAGTCCTCTGGTGGCTCCCATGTCACGAATCTGCACCCACCCGGAAAAACTCTCTGCAGACTGTGAAGCCCCTCCCATTAGCAGTTTCCCAAGCTGCATATGGGTCATGGACTCATACATACTGGGGTGTCATTTTTAAAGATAAACAACTCCAAAGGCAAAGGATTCTTCATCGCAGGGAACAGAGATGTCTTCTCACTTCTTCACTGGCAGAGGGCTTCTTCTCATCTCTCTCTGTTCAAACATCTCATGGGATCACAGGACCACAGCTACTAATTCAATATTCACTCAGTCTATCACAAATACCTTTGCTCAAACCCACAAATCTGAATAATCATCTCCCCATAATGCATATTTTCCTATTATTTAAAAGGATATTCTAATATATATAGTTCATTACCATAGTTTACAAAAGAAGTCAAGCCTAAAATAGCAACTCCTCTAATCCCGTCTCACAGTTAGTCTTTTCACTCTCTCTTCACTGACTTCCGTCTCATGCCATGTTTTCTCTACGTTCACTCTGTCCCTTTCCTCTCACTCAGAGAAGGGTTAGGGCTTTGGAAGTTTCATTTGTGTAAGGAAAGAGTTAATACCTTACCTAGGTCCTCTCTCCCTCGGGCTGCGGCGTACAGTGTCAGATTTCAAGGCCGCGCTGGTGGGAGAGGGGAGGGGAACTCGAGCCAAGACGTAGGAGATCGGAGCGGTCTGGGCAGTCAGGAATCCTCAGCAGCCAGGATCATAAATGCCTATAAATGCCTCCTGCCCACCCCTCGGTCTCATGGGGTGGGCCCAGTCCGGGCTCAGGGCTGCTCCCGGGGGCCCGGGGGAACACCCTCCCCAGGCCCCGGCCGGCGGCGCGGGCAGCTGCTGGGGCAAGCTTTAAAGTTGGCTAGATGTTAGTACCCAGGGCTTTCCCCTCTCCCGCTGGCAGCTGCTACCGGGGCCTGGCCATGGCCTAGCCCCGCAAGCTCCGTGGGGCAGCGGGGCCTGGCTCGGCCCACCTGGCTGCCACACAGCTGGTGTTACCTGCTGGCAAGCCGGAAGGAAGAGATTTTCCCGGGGTTCTTATGATTTTTAAGCCTGTGTGTTCCCAGAGGCGTGTAATTTTCCTAATTGGTCAATCAAGCTGTCAACTTCAAAGCCAGTAACTAATTAGTTCTTGCTATCCGTGCTAAACCAGCACACACAGCCATAGGCAATGGCACATTGCTGATTCCCTGGGCCATCTTAGATTTTTTGCTGATGTTTTGAATAATTATTTTTGCATGAAGATCATGGTTGCAAAGGCAAAAAAGCCAGACTGCAATTCGCAAAATATTTCTATTTTTTTGATGTGTGAATCCAAATGGCATAAATTCATAGAATCATAGAATGGTTTGGGATGGAAGGGACCTTTAATCCCATCCAGTTCCACCCTCTGCCATGGGCAGGAACACCTTCCACTATCCCAGGGTGCTCCAAACCCTGTCCCAGCTGGCCTTGGACACTTCCAGGAATCCAGGGACAGCCACAGCTTCTCTGGGCACCCTGTGCCAGGGCCTTCCAAACCTCACAGGGAACAATTCCTTCCATATATTGAAGTGAAATCTCCCATCTTTCAGTTTGAAATTATTATTCCCTGTCCCACCATTACAATTACTGATAAAGGAATTAACTGAATAACAATTCAAAAGGAACTGCTCTGGTGTAAATGGGAGTGGAATTGGCCTGGTCTGTTCATGGCTGAGCATCTGAGTTCTGTAAGATAAACCCTGAGTTCGCTTCCAGTCTCCATGGACCATCCCTCACTCCATGTTACCCATCCTTTGATGGTGAAATTTGACTTAGAATTTGCCTCCAAATCCTCTAACTGTTAATTGACTTTCATCCATTAAAACCAGTGGGTTAAACATAGATACATAAGAGATATATGACATGGAAAACATAACTATGTGTTAAATCCATTAAAAAAATCTATCCCCATATGCAGAGACCATCAAGGTACTGAGAATTCAACAAACACTGTCAACAACCTCAGGACAATCCACCAAAGGCTTCTCAACACAAATGAGAGAGGAAAAGCAGAGCAAAAGGTACCAAGATTTCCCCCCTGCTGTGGCCAAGCAGGGGTGACACAGCCCAAACCTCTCCTGCAGTCTGATCATCAGAGCCCAGAACCACGAAACCACTTGGGATTAGGAGTGTTTTGAAATAGGGGTAGAATTTAATTCCTTCAAGCACTGTTACTTAATGAATTAATTTCCTCTGCTACCCTAAATGCTGCTTAATTGACTCTCCAAAATAACTCAGTCTCAATGTGATCTTTCGAGGAACTTGGTCTTCTTCTGCCTCCCTGATTTACGGTTGATTCATAAATTATGGGACTCTACTGTGTCAGCAGTTACTCCTGAGCTTGAGCAGGAGCTCAAGCCCTGATCTGCAGGGCAGGAATTGAGGGTCAAGCTTTTTCTCACAAGGGTCAACGTGTCTCTGTGTGGCAGCTGAATCATTCCAGAGCACACAGTCCTTACATAGCCCTGTGTGTCTGTTGCCTAATGAGGCAACAAAACTAAATTTACTGTAAAGTTATGCCCGGGATGCACAACTGGGCAGGGAGGGTGTGCAGGCAGCACTGCCCTGAGGTCAAAGGTCTGCAGCACTGCAAATTAAAAGAATTATTGGTGCTCCCTTTGAACTAAGCTGTGGGAATGCCGGAGGGATAAAACAGAAGGAATAGAAGGTATAATGCAGACAGCTATTCTCCCTCCACACATCAAGCCCATATTCCCAAGTTCTGGATGTTGCAAGCACAGCACATGGAGGATGAAAGGGCACAGGGATTGTTTTTAACATTTCTGAATGGGACAGACACATCACATCTGCTTCTAGAACTTAAGGAGAAGTCAGGAGCATGAAGCATGGGAGAGTCCCTGCTCTGGAGTCACTGCCATTTATTATTCATCCCTCGGCCTTTGCCGGGGAATTCGGCACATCCCCATTCATTCCCACCTGGCCGCTTTTCATGGGAGCCACGAACAGGCTGTTACTCTTAAGGCAGCACATGGAGCACAACGTGCGAGCCTGCAGAGCCCACCCTCTCCTTTCTGAGGGAACAATTAATGCTATTACAGATTTGCAGCAGCTTAAAGATGTATCAGAGATGCCTGTGAGAGAAGGCAGGGAGCACATGAGAGTGATTCCTGGCTGGGAAGACACAGAATTCCAGCCCCGAGTTGCTGGAAAGCAGTTTTGCTTTGCATGCAGGCACTTCCAAATAGTTTAGGGCACAGAATCACAGCTTGCTGTCACTGCCACTTCTCTATCAATGTCTCCTCCAGGCTGTGACCTCCCCCAAAACACGGATGGTCCTTGCAGAATACACAGAAAAGGCCTCAGCTACCAGGGCTGTCATCATCTAAGTGGGATGACAGAGCTTCCAACAGCGAGTAAGGAATGCCACACTCCTACTACCGCTACTATGAATGTGGCGAGGCAGGGCTTGCTCAAATCCAGGGAGCTTTCAGGATTCGTGCAATGAACGCCCGTAGTGAGACGGAGCTCACGTGCAGCCACACACACACAGCCCCCTCCAGCACCGCCGCGCCGCCAAACCGCCCTTTTTACAAGTTCACCCCTAAAGTTTCTAAGGAAAACGTCTTACGGAGAGAGAAGGAAAAGGCCCGAGCCGAGCGCTCCGGGTTTCTCCAAGTTTTTTTAACCGAGCCCAACCGCTCTCGCAACGGCCCCGCCCGGCCCAACACCGCGGGCACCCGCGACCCGCCGGCCCTGAGGGCTGAGCGCTCTGGGGACACTCACTCGCCATGCAGGGGACACCTATTCACCGAGCGGCCGTGGGGGACACGCTCCGCGCGGCTGTAGGGGACACTCAGTCACCGTGCGGGCGTGGGGACTCTCACGCACCGAGCGGGTGTAGGGACACTCACTCACCGCGTGGGGACACTCACCGTGCGGGTGTAGGGGACACTCACTGTGCGACCGCCCCGTGTAGTGCCTGCGCCGCGCCGGGGCCGCCGCTGTCCGCGGCCGCACTGGTGCTGAAGGGGCCGCCCCGCCCCGCGCTCGCCCCCGCGGAGCGCAGCGCGGCCGCCATGGCAACGCCGTGAGGGGGCCGCGCCCGCAGCCGCCCGGCCGGGCCCGCCGGCACCGCCAGGACCCTCGGCACACTCAGTACCCCCAGCACACCCGCAGCCCCGGCTCGGAGGATCCGCCCACCGGCACTGCGGCCGTGCTCTGCCCCGCGGTGACACCGAGAGGACACGGCCACCGTCGCCTCGTCCACCTTCCCTGCCGCACACTCCCGGTGAAGGGCATAGAGCTGCGGAAGCGTGGAATCAAAGAATCATAATATCAGGGAATTGTTTTGGTTGGGAAAGCCCACTAAGGCCACCGAGAGATCTCAGCGCTGCCAAACCCACCACTGACCCGTGTCCCCAAGTGCCACATCTACATGGCTGCTAAATCCCTCCAGGGATGGGGACTGAGGTCCAGGAGCACTTGGACAATGCTCTCAGGAACAGGGTTGGATTGTTGGGATGTCTGTGCAGGGCCAGGAGCTGGACTTGATGATCTTGGTGGGTCCCTTCCAACTCAGCATATTCCATGGTTCTGTGATTCCACCACTGCCCTGGGCAGCTCATTCCAATGCTTTAAGAACCCTTTCCATGAAGATTCTTTTCCTAATTTCCAACCTGACTCTCCGCTGGTGCAACATGAGGTCCTGTCAGCCTGTGGAAAGAAGGTCCCACTGACTTGGTGGCAAACATTTTTATCCTGGTGATCCAGTTGTCAGATCACCAAAACTAAGAAAAGTCAGAACTAAACTTGTTTGGTTTCAAGGTCCTTCCTGCACAAATAGTCTGTGGGTTTGGCCTCACTATTTCATAAAATCCTGGAATGGTTTGGGTTGGAAGGTACCTTAAAGAGCATTGTCCTACCCCCTGCTATGGACAGGGACACCTTCCACTATCCCACGTTGCTCCAAACCCCGTCCAATCTGGCCTGGGACACTGCCAGGGATGGGGCAGCCACAGCTTCTCAGGGCAAGAAACATGCACAGCATGTAATTGCCAAGGAAATCTAAGGAAACCTACGTTTCAGAAGCGCAAATAGAAGGATTAAGATGACTGAGGGGAAATCAGTGATGTGAGCACCAACACCTGCAGTCTGGCACTCAAACCCTCAGATTCTGCCTCACCTGCAGCTCATAGAAAGATGCTTGGCTGCTGTGTGATCCTCAGCTCTGGAACCAGGATCTCCTCCAGCATAGCTCTGCTTGGAGATGGTCCCACTGTAAATATTCCATATGCTCTTCCCCGTACAAGGCATGATGTCACAGATTCAGTTCTGGCTCTAAACACCAAATTTAAAAACCAGGCCTTCCACTGTGAGCTTCTAAAATTTATTATCTTTGATTGATTACTTCACTGGATGGATGGGATACAACCCAGCATGGGATGAGGTTATGGGATTTGTGCCATTCTTCTAATTTCCATTGCACTGTGACACTGAATACCTTTGCTGCTGTGCAATGTTTAAGTTTGCTTAGACACAGACCTAAAATGCGAGATAATTTACTTTACTGTTCTGAGAAAATATAACAAATGAGTAAGCCATGATTAGTTTTGAAAAAAGTGCAGATTTAGTACTACAGTGACTCATAACAATGAGAAAAAAAAAGGTCATGAAAGTATTTTAACCTGCATTTTATCATAGGTGTCCTGGGTTGTAGTATAGGATGTATTCTATCACCATCTTCATGAACTGATGAATCCAATTGTTGGAGCAGGGTTCTTCCCAGGCCCCCCTCCCTCCTGGGTGCCTTCTGTTAATGGCCCTTCAAATGCCTTGCTGCATGACTGTCCTGGTTTGGAGTAAATTAGGGAAGAACCTCCAAAAGGAGTCCCCTAAACCAAACCTCCACCACCCCTTCCCCCCCCCAGCCCTGGGTTCGGGAAGGAAAATACCTCGGAGGAAAGTGGAAAAACCGGTTTATTGACAAAAATACACTCCCCAACACCGAATAGTGGGAAAAGACGGGTTACTGTGACGATGGGGAGGGTGCTGACGCGTCTCTGTCTGGCCCAGGTCTTCTCCAACTTCTCAGGTCAGGTCAGGTCTGGAGCCGGTTCAAACCTTGGGGGGGGGGGGGGGGAGAGGAAGGAGGGAAAAAAAACCAAACAGAAGCAGCGGGGGGGGAAGAAAAACGGCAGCAGGGGCAGCCGGAGAGCAAAGCGAAGTAAAGCAAAGCGAAGAAGGCAAAAGCAGCCGAGCTAGCTAAAGCCAGAGCCGAAAGCAGCCAAGAAGGAAAAAGAAGGCAGGAACTGCAGGCTCCCGCCCAAGAGGGTGGGATTCAGCTGCGAGACATAACAATATATCCAAGATATGGGATGGATATATGGGATAGGAGGCAGCTCAACCCAGAACAATGACTCATAGGTAACTCCCTCCAGGAGCTATCTCTCTTTAATGGGCCATCAAGGACCCCCTGTATGACTCATCATCCCAGTGTGAGATGCTCCACCCACGGGGAGGAGCCAAGCATTCTCACCTGGATATAAGCTGGGATTTGGGATAGTACAGGCAGCCCTTACTCACTGGATTCTCAGAGGACCAGAGCTACCAGACCTTTCTACGGGATCACTGCTTCAGGAAGACCACCTCACCTGGACTGCTTCCATCACCTTGCTCAGGTTGTATTCTGACTCTGTCAGTTGTCTTTTTGTATTATTGCATTTATTTAATTTTATAGGTTTTTTTTCCTTTTCTTCTCATTAAATTGTATTTCTGACTTGGAGCCTCTCACTTGTTTTACTTACAAACCACAACAATAGGGAAATATAAAATCACCTTAAATAGCTGTGTCTGTACTTGACCTTCCAGCACCCAGATACTTCTAGGCTGGCTCTTGGGTATTATACCAAAGCAGGATTTTAACCTTTTCTGCTAAAAGAATCCACAGCAAGGAAATACAACCCTTGTTGAACATAAAAATCCCCAGACCAGCTGTTATTCTTTAGGGCCCTTAAAAACATCTTTCCTCTTGGGAATAGTTTTATGATGGAGGAATTACAGTGACTACAAAGCTCTTCACAATTAAAGAATCCACCTCCTGAGACAATTTCATGTCATAAAGTTAGTTTATAATATTTTATATTCCCAGCTCTGAAAAGCATCTATATTTAAATTAATTTATATAATTATACTAGTTAATTATTTATTTTCTTTGTTTATTATTATTATATTAATTTCTATTCCTAGTTCACAAATTAGGGAAGAGAGGTGAAGAAACATTTGAAAATCGCATAAATTCCAAATACAATCCAAATCTCAGCCCCGAAAAGTCTCTTTTCCAGTTGCCTGGTCCTGGACCACCAGAGCCGAGCTGGAGGGAGCCCAGAGGCCCTGGACAGGCAGCATTGCTGGAGAGAGGAACAGGATGAGAACTGCACACTCAGCCTGTACCAGGATAAAGCCTATGGCTTGCACATATATTTCTTTTTTTCCCCACTTTTTTATCACTAGGAAGTTGCAGAACCACAGCATAGCTGGGCAAGGGAACAGTGTTCAGTACACTGAAAAAAACTCGTGTTCAATGGGTGATGAACCTAATTTAATGTAAGGCAGGGAGAGCTGGATTCTCTTAAAATTGTGCCTTTACCTTTAGCACATTTTCAGGGAGGCAGATGTAAAAATGTGCCATGGTGATGTCATCAGGCTGCTGGGACTGGCCACAGGCAGGCAAGTCAGTGATAGTGTATAGGATTAAAATTAAAATTATTTCTGTAGCCGCAAAGCTGGGGAATAGAACCTCAGCTTCACTGCAACCAGGATGTTGCTTTCATGCTATTGTTTTAACCAAATCAAGTATAACTTTGCCTGGGGAATCAGGGGAGAGAGAGGATTAGGATGATTTGTACTTAGGCCTATGTATCTTAGAAATAAAGCTATTCTCTACTAGGTTGGGTGAAACTGTACCTAATCATAATATGATAGATGATATAATTGTAACGATTGTTGGTAGCTGAATGTGATTATTACCTTAAACAAAATCATGAGAATCACAAGGTGTCCTGGGTTGTAGTTTAGGATATATTCTATCACCATCTTCAGTTAATGGCCTATCAATGCCTTGTGCATGACTCATAGATAACTCCCTCCGGGAGTTATCTCTCTTTAATGGGCCATCAAGGACCCCCTGTATGACTCATCATCCCATTGTGAGATGCTCTGCCTGGGGGAGGAGCCAAGCATTCTCACCTGGATATAAGCTGGGATTTGGGACAGTAGAAGCAGCCCTCACCCACTGGATTCCCAGAGGACCGGAGCTACCAGACCTTTTTATGAGATCACTACTTCAGGAAGACCACCTCGCCTGGACTGCTTCCATCACCCTGATCAGGTTGTATTCTGACTCTGTCAGTGTTTTTTCTTTTTGTATGGTTGCATTTATATTATTTTATATTATTTTATATTATTTTATATTATTTTATATTATTTTATATTATTTTATATTATTTTATTTTATTTTATTTTTTCCTTTTCTTCTCATTAAATTGTATTTCTGACTTAGAGCCTCTCACTTGGTTTGTTTTTAAACCACAACACAAGGGAAGATATTTACCAAAATTCATGCTTGGGTGTATACAATAAAACAATGGGAGGCTTAATGATTAACATAGAGTTGTATAGCGAAAGGGTATAAGACTATACTTTTTGAGCCCTCGTTGGAGTTGGATTTGGGTCTGTACCCTGACTCCTCGAGCTCTTAAATAAAGCACCGCATATAATCATTCCGTGATTATGTGTTTCCTACGCTAACATCAGGAATGCCACCACAGGGCTGGCAGCACCACAGGGGAAAAGTGGCAGGAGACTAGGTGAAGGACAAGGACATCTCTCTGATGACATCCCACGGCCATTGAGGTTGCTGGGACTCCTCCTCCTGAGTTCAGTAAAGCCAGAATTTCACCCAGCTTCTTTTGTTTGGTTTAGAAATGAGGATTTTAAAGGCCACCCCTAAGGCTAGGTCTCCTGTGCTGATGCACAAGAAACACTCCCTAAACCTGGACTCTTGATGCCTCCTCCTCCTGCTTTGGCCCTAATTCCAGAAAGCACTTAATATATCCATAAATACATTCCTCATCGGCAAAGCTCTTGAGCAAACACCTCGTTTAAGGATTTGCTTATCTCTAATTCCTTTGTGAAGAAGTAAGGTATTACTCCAAAGGAGTAAAAAGGGATAATCAAGCTGTAAATCCTCACAGTTTCTATCATTTATAACCAGAGCTTAGTAACCTTTTGACCAGTGACGTATAGCACCGATTTCTTGATGAATAAAATTGTAGAAGCACACCCAGTTTTTCACAGAGCTTGGAACTGTGCCTGTTGGGAAAGATGAGACAGGAAAAGCTTACAGATATGATTGCCTGGCAAGAAATACTGAAAATATAAAACCTGCGAGTGAAATAGAAATGAAAGCTAGCTTTGAGATGTAGGCATGGCAAGCAGGAAGACTGTGATAAACTGGAGATGGCTTGAGTGATAGCAAACAAAGGGACACCAAAGGACCCAAGGGTGTAGCCACCAAAGTATCAGGGAAAGATAGATAAGAGAGTAGCCTTTAGAGTTTAGAATACAGAATGATATGGTAATATAGCAATTCTCATAGGCTGTATGCAAAGTCTGTAGGTTTTGTATCTCATGCCAGTTGGTCAGTGTAAATCAGAATATTCAACACAGAAGGAGATATAATGGATTGTAACAAGGACCTCGCTCTCTTACCCTGCTCTCACCTCTAAGCTCTTAGCTCTTATCTCTCTCTTTGGGGCATCCCTTCAGCCGAGGCTGGTGGCTGAAGGCAAGGCCCTGTTACCCACGACCCTTGCAATGAAACCACGTGTTCTTAGAGTGTCTCAGGTCTGCAGAGTTCCCTCTCCCTGCTGTCCACGGATGCTCCTACAGTCTGGCGCCCAAATGTGAGAAGGTCCCTACATGTGCCCTTTGTGGGGTTTTATGAATGCAGAGCTCAAGGTCCATAGTATGCCACAGATAACCTAATGCAAGGTCATGTTTTGCTGGAATAACAGTGCCTAAATCCTCCAGAGCAATGATGGCGTCCAACCCTACCTGGAGATTTTATCAAATTTCACAGGGATTTGGCTGTGCAGAACAAGTTCAAAAAGTGAGAGCAATAAAGGCAATTGTAAAACGCTGAAGATGGGAACTGTAAAGGTCAGAGCCTGATCTGCACTCCCCCAATTCTCACGTGTATTTAGATCTGAGATACGCTGTGCATTTAGCTTGGTGCTCTGCACTTCAGCAAGGTGGAAGAAAATCATCTTTACCTTTGGAAAATTCCATCACAGGGCTATGTTTTCCTTCCAAAACTCCAGAATTTCATGTCCTGAATGATGCATATTCTGTCTCAAATTAAATCATCCCAGAAAAAGCATTCCCCATGGCCTTAACTTGAGGCAAAAGCTGCTGAACCAGCATGGGGGTGGGTAAAATACATTTCCCAGGTGAACTGGATGTTCACTTCTGCACACACACACACACAAAGAGAACAGAACCATGAGAAAATTTCCTTTCCAGCCTGCCAGAGTGAAGCCAGATTGCACACAGGACTCTCAGAGCACTGGAAACTCTTTCCTCTCATCCCCAAGCACCTTGGATTAAGCACTCGGCCAAGATTTGGAAGGAACTTATATTCAATTTAGTAGCCACTGAGTGTAAATACTGAGAGCTTCTTGCTGTGCAAATTTCTCTTAAGAAAGTTCAAGAAGTCCATTGAGGTCAGGGGTTTTATAGCTCCTGCTCCCTTTTATGAAGTTTTGTACGAGATGGCTAGCTGTGAGAGGTCACATAAACAATCTGCAGCTGGATAGCTTCAAGATACATAATCAGCCCTTATCTTTATAGCAGCCCTTATCTTTACACCAGCCCTTGTCCTTGTAGACAGAGACATTGTGTCTCTGGGGTCTCTGGGATGTAACAACTGGGTAACGTCAAATGTATAGCAGAAGCCATAGGAATGCAGAGGAAGGGGCTAATTTCGCCCTTCTTAATTTAACCAATAGTATGCTTACTTTTAGTTTTATGCATGAGCTTATTAGGTGTGCTTGCTATAAATTCTGTAAATGCTTCTAATAAACTGAGTCTTGCTATTCAGTCGTATCGATTTGTGGCATTTCTTTCGCCGACCACGACAGAGTTTCACTCTTAAATGTGAAGCAACTTAAGTTTTTGTATTGCCTAAACCCAGAAGGGGAGAATATTTTGATTAATCCTAAGAAACTCTCTGAAGGCCATCAATGCTCAGAATGAAAATGAATCAAAACAATCAACCCCCTGAGATTAGTCAGAATTAGCTCTTTTCCTGTACTGGTCTGAATGAAATAATTCCTTGACCTTTGACCAGGGAGAAAAAAGTTAAAAAGCACAAAGTAAGCTATAAGAATGACCATTAAAAATTTCCTCAGAAAATCTGTTTAAATGCTGGTGTCATTTTCTCCAGTCACCACTCCAATTTTACTCTGTGTTAAATCAGAAAGTCACTGTCAGAGTCACAAGGAGGGGAAGGTTTGCCCAGGCAACGGCAGGAACATGGGAGACACATCCAAGGGGGAATGCACATGCAAGGGCTGCCAGGAAGACCCTGCTCCAAGATGAAGAAGAAATCTGAGGAAAGAGGTGTCTCCCTACTCTGGAATCTGAAGTGGATCCTGGCACATGAAGCACAGAATTGTTTGGGTTGGGAGGAACTTTGAAGATCTTCTTGTTCCAACCCCTCTGCCATGGGCACCCAGCAAGTCTTGCTCCAGATGTCCAGGTTTGGAGAAGTTCATGGAAGTGTCGAATTTAAAGAGAGGTTAAGCAGTCCAGCAGGTGAGAGGCTGCAGAAAATCCACTCAGGATCATGACTCTATAATGGAGTGAAGAAGAGGCCTCTAACTCAAGGCACTGAGTGGTGAGTGCCAGTTTGTTGGAAAGCCGCGGGAAACATGATGTGGCCTCATAAATCTGTTTATTCTTCCAAAAATATACTCCAGGAACATGAGATGCTACTGGGAACATACAGAGTGCAGCACAGTGTTCAGCAAAGCATGGTAACCTATTTTTCATGTTACATGAAAGAAGAAAACCCTGATTCATATTTTATGAAAATTGTAATGATGAATCAGCAAATTACTTCTATTTATCTCCTCCAACGTCAGCATGCTGAAGTCTGGAGCAACCTGAACTAATCCCAGAGCACTTTAAAATAGAATATATTCAGGCCAGCTGAAGCTGGGCTAAATGGAAACAAGCAGGAATTTGTCATCAACAGGCAGCTGGGAAGCTCATAAAATGCTGTTTCCTTTTGGTCCAGTCAGAAGGAAAGACAAGCTCTGTGTGTGCTCTTCACCTTTGACTCCCCTATCAGATCCCAAATAAAAAAATGTTTACACTTCAGAAATGTGTGGCCATTATAACAAGATGTCCCTGGATGGCAAATGCTGGTGGCTTGGTATGTGCCTGTTTACACATATCCCTATGGTGGTAGGAGGAAAATAAAACTGCACAGAAATCTATAACCTGATCTGGTTTGTTCAGCTGCTAATCTAATCTTCTCTCCTAGTAGAGCTCCAATAATTTGATTGTGTTGTGTAGGGCACTCTGGAGCACCTGAGGGATGAGAATGAAATACTGTAGATGAGCAGAGAAACTGCTGAAATGCCTTCCTGCATCAGGGCTCCGAGTACATAATGAGATTGCTGCTGCTCACCCTCAGACCCAGGTGAGGACACACAAATCCAAGAAGCATTCCATAGGTGTTTTGTCAGGCGTCAGAATGGGGCTGCCCAGGGAGGTGGCAGAGTTCCCATCCCTAGAGGTGCTCAAGGAATGACTGGAGGTGGCACTCAGTGCTCTGGGCTGGTGACAAGGTCAGGATTGGTCACAGGCTGGACTCGATGACCTTGGATGTCTTTTCCTACCTTAATGATCCTGTGATTCTGTGATCTCCTGCTCCAGGGCTTTTCCAGTCATCCCAAGCTGTTAAGGGGAGCACAGGGAGCACAGCAGGACTATGTCCTTCATTTGGGGCTGTTCCCACAGCCAGGACTGCACCACTGCCTGGACCAGGCACGTCGGCTCCCACTGGAAGCAGCAATGTCCTCGGTGGGTTCACACCTGGCTGTACACCTTCCTGTAGCTTTGTTGCACTCATTGGTGCTGTAACAGCATTAACTGCCTGTAAATTCCCATTATCCCCCTCTCCCCCTCATGAGGAAGTTGTAACCGTGATGAGTCTCCCCTCAGTCTCCTCTTGCCCAGCTGTACACACCAAGTGTCCTCAGCCACTCCTCAAGACTCTCCACCATCTTTTGCCTCCTTTGGATGCTGTCTAATAGTTTAATGTCTTTCTTATTTGTGATGCCCAAAACTTCCCCCAGGACTGGAGGAGAAGCTGCCCCAGTGCAGAGCAGAGCAGGACAATCCCCTCCCTTGCCTTGTGTCCCTCAGGACAGGGATGTCTCTCCTGGCTGTCAGGGCACTGCTGACTCAGATCCAACTTCCCATCGACCCGGACCCACAGGGAAAAGAGCCGGGATGGCCGTTCCCCTGCAGCGGGGCAGAGGCTGGACCAGCCCGTATCCCAGCGGGGGGCAGAGGCCGCTGGTGGCACTGGTGTCCCAGTGACTGTTCTGTGCCGGAGCCCAAGGGCCAGACCTGCAGCTGGGACTGACCTGAGCGGGACGGCAGCAGTGCTGAGTCACTGGGCAGCAGAACAACAGGAGTAGTTTGCACATTTGCAAAGAAAGTGGGAAAGGCTTAAAGCAGACTAGATGGGATCGTTAAGGGAGAAGCAGCCAGGCTCTGCAGTGGGATTCATGTGCTACAAGGAACTGTTTCATAGGTTTTGTGTGAAAAGAGCTGTAGTAGTGGAGCCTTGTATTATTATTACTGAGTTCTAATGAGACACTCATTTTGAAAATTAAGGACTTTAGTTAAACTAGATATTGCTGAGGTAAGATAGATAAACTTCCTTTTGTTAACAGAAGCTGGATTTAAGGAACTGATAAATCATGAGGCTTGTCAACTTATGTTTGTGTTTTCTGACTAATCAATAGACTCTAAGAATACAATATAAACATAAATCAGATAGTCCTGGAAAAACAGGATTCAATTGTCATGCAACGCTAAAAGGTTAAAAAGTCAAAGCGAGGAAGACCCATCTTACTTCATCATTTTGAAACCCGGTCCCATAAAAAGGACCACCAACCCATTTCAAAGAAGAAACTACACATGCTTAATAGCTTTTTGGCTAATTACCATACGAAGCGGGGAATGGGATGGACCAGAGTTATGAATATGCATTTGTGTTTTGGGTATTCATACTCCTGTACATAAAAAGATCCTGTGATCATCTGTAGTGCATGTGTATTTGGGAGCTATCTCGCATGCTGCCTGGTGTCGTAATAAACATACATTTTCTAACTTCAGACTGTTAGAGTCTTTGTCCATCATAGTTGGATATTGGTATTAGATCAATATCCTTATTTTTTAATAATTCACTGCAATATTGCAACAATCTCAAAAAATGACAAATGCAGAGTGATTCCTTCAGAGAATCAACCAGTCCGATAAATACTGCACTGAGAGGAAGGATTTGTTTTGATCATCACTGAGAAAACATGTTTGAAACACTTGGCACAGCACAGACAGCCCTGGCAGCTGAAATCTGAATCCCTGGAGCACAGAGCAGTCACATAGGCTCCTGAAGGTTTCCCATCACATGATTTCAGCTGGGAAAAAAAAAAGGAAAAAACCCTAAAAGTACTCTGGAGGATTATTTCTTAAATGCTCCAAAATAAAATACAACAAAAGGTAAAGCAAGGACATAAAAATACTGTTTTAACTTGAAAAAATTGTTATCCCACATAAAAGCTTTTGTAGTCTCTGAGCCTTTGGAGGACCTTGTCTTCCTCCAAGGCTGGGCTGAGTTTAACCACAGCTATACTATCCCAAGTAGCGGCAGAGACATTCCTGGCTGCTGTATTGATTTATTATTGAAAGGAGGTTAATGTTTTTAAATAAATAATTTTGGATTTTTTATCTTCACGCTGGTTCTTTTAACTGCTTCTCTCCACTAGTCTTTTTCCAGAAGAAAAATCACTTCCCTGCCATATTAATTAAGTTTAATTTTCTCCTTAAATCTGTCTCAGGCTTCTCATTTGCTCAGTGGTTGACAGAGTATTTTCAAAGGCTAAATATTAATCTATCGAAGAACAGACAGAAAGCATTTTCAGGGAAAAAAAAATAAACTTTCAAATCTTTTACAGAACCAGCAGTTTGTTTTCCTCAATCTATTTTGAGTGAAACCCCATGTCCCTATTTTAAATTGAACATCCACAAACCATTGCAGAACACAACCAATACAGCTCAGTAGAAGGTTGTGCCAGTGCTCCTGGCAGAGATAAGCTGGAAATTAAGCTTATTCAGGAAATTCATGGTAATAGAACAGGGAAAAAAATTATTAGTAAAAATAAATGAGCCCAGTGATGTAGAGCCCTTTGGTTTTCCCTGTCCTACTGGCTTTCAAAAAGACCTAACTTAGATTTACACCAATTTTTCTGAAAATGACACAATCTGAGGGACCTCAGAGGTGGAGAATCAGATCATTAACACTGCTATTGGAGAATTAAATAGTTTTATTGAACTGATTCTTTCATGCTCTCTGGTTGCTGCCTTTCAGATCCTGGCAGGTTTGCTCTGAATTCCCAAACATTTCACCCTGGGCTTTACAGTCCTGTTTGTCTTCATTGTTCCACAAAGAGACAGGAGAAATCCCTCTGTTGCTTCAGATAAATAATGCCCATGGTGGAAGAAGTTTTTTGCCATTAAACTTTGAAGGAGATGGCAACATTTCAAAGGACAGAAGGTTTTAAAGGCAATGATGTTTAAGGAACATGAAATACAACTAAGAAAAGGGTGATTAAAAAAAAACAAAACTAAAATTTAAAAATAAAATAAAAAACTGAGCTTTTTTTTCTAAAATATTAATTATTGGACTCTGCTTTCCTGGAAAATGATATAATTTCTGGTGTGCACTCTAAATGAGAGCAATTTTTGTTGAATTTTCTGTGGAACAGAAACTCAGTTTTGTCCACTTTCAGTGTGTATTTGTCACGGTCGGCGGGAGAAATGCAGCAAATCAATACGACTGATCAGCAAGACTCAGTTTATTTAGAAGAGTTTATACAATGTATAGCATGCTTAATGAAGCTCATGCATAGTGCTAAAGCGAGCTCACTATTGGTTACATGATAAAGCGTTAACTACCCCCCACATCTGCATTCCTATGGCTCCTGTTACACATCTTGATATTGTCCAGCAGCTACACTCAAGGACACGGTGCCCCTGACTATATAGATAGGGGCTGACTATGCATCCTGCTGCTATCCAGCTGCAGCGTGTCTACGTGACCTCTCTCAGCTAGCCATTCCTCTACATGTATTTTAGGTGGAACTATTATAGGAGTGTCTCAGTGAAAGAACAACCAGCAGTTGAGTGCTGAACAGAACAACATTCAGTTGCCCAGAGAAGCTGTGCCTGCCCCATGCCTGGAAGTGCCCAAGGCCAGGTTGGGCAGGACTTGGAGCAACCTGGGCTAGTGGAAGGTGTCTCTGCCTGTGGCAGGGAGTGGGATGGGGTTTAAGGTGCCTTCCAACCCAAACCACTCAGCGATTTTATGGTTCTATGATTAAATCACCATCACTGGCAACCTCAGTGTCTCCTGTTGTTGCCTTCTACTTCTGATTTTATTGAGTCATGGAAATGCTCATTTTAGGATGCAACCATGCAATGTGTGGTACAAAATATTGCCAGGATCAACAGACCTCTTACACCTGGAGGTACCTGGCTCCCTATAGCCAGAACATCCCTGTTTATGCAGGTCCAGACATTGAACAGAGCTGTATTTTGCCACTGTCTCCATGCAGAGGCAGGACTGATTTGTTATTCCCTCTTTGAATTGGACTTTCTCAGTTGCCAACTACCTGCAGTGGAAATCTGGTGAGTCACCAGCATTATGGGCCATCAGTAATTCTGACATACCGAGTCCTCCTGCTGTGGTGAATCTGCTGCAAGTAGAAAAGCAAAGTAGCCAGTGGGCAACACATGCACATCCCTGTGCCAGTGCTCCTCCATCCAATGGGAGGAGGCCAAGCTGGCTGGCTCAACCCAAGGAATAACATCATCCCTCTTCCCATGGCCAACTGCCTCTTCCTTGGAGATGCAGCCAAGATCCCACATCCCCCAATGTCTTTATCACCTTAATTTCTTTTTGCTGTATGTAGACTTTAAATACAATGTGAGTCCAATTCATGTATTGCTTTTATTTGCATCCACTAAAACCCCTGCATTTTAATTACCAGTGTTCTCACAGGGTCAGAGTTCTCAGCAGTACTGTATCACACCTGGATTTGCTCGTTCTGATGTTCTACCCCCTGAATTCCAATTTAACATTTGCTGCCTCTTGCACCTCATGCATGACTGACACTGGGAGCAACTCAGGGAACAGATCAATTATTGTGATTAAAATTGATCCTCATCACTCTTGGTGTCACAGTTCACAAGCCAACGCTCATGAGCTCATTTGTCTTGGGCCTGTAACCATTGCCAATGGTGAGAATCTCACTGTGCAGAGTGAAATCATCACTATGTCAAAATTAAAGGATTTGATCATCACAAGAATAAAAATCAAGCTTTGTTTGTGGCCTTTATACTTAATGGCAAAGTCATATTTTGTGGATGCTGACAGCCTGGTCAGAGAGAAATTTTCAAGCATCAGACAGCAGCAAGGCCTGTGGGAGAGAACGTCAAATAACTTTCCTATACACTGGTCTGGGGAGCTGTGAGAAGTTCAGTGAAGGAATTCAAAACAATCCTTGCACCTGGTGTTTTGCACTTGTTGTTGATTTGCAAGATGTTTACAAAGGGGTGTCATTTCTAATTAGCCAATGATGGTGAGGGGTGTTAATTAAAGGACCAATCATTTCCAGCTGTATCAAAACAGTCTATAAAAAGGTATGCTTTCTAATAAACTGTGCTATATGCCTTCTAAGAAGATTAGAGTCTGTGTTGCTCATTCAGCCGCCTCTAACTCAATAGTGACAATATTTAGGTTTGGATGCATTTGAAAAATGCCATTTTATAGTAAGAGCCACTGTTTGGGAGGTTTATGCAATATGGGATCTCAGGTACCATGAAAATAAAATGTACCTTTGTTCCCTCTTGCAAAACATGAAGGGTATTCCTGTGGGCTTGGCTGAAAGGCATCAAGGAAATGCCAAATGTTTGTAACATACTGCACTGAAAAGCTCATTATATTTAACAAATCCTGGGTTGGTCAATTCCTGCATGTGAAAACACAAAGTAAAGGGAAAAAACAGACGGAAAAGAACATGATGGAGGCAGAATAAAAGAAAGACTGAGCTGAAACACCACTGTAGCGCTGTATCCGAATAACTTAGGCTATTCTGTGTACCAGCCAAACTGTTTGTAGATAACAAGCCACCTGCAGTCTTGTTTTCAGAGTTCTCAGGAATTCATCAAGGTTACTGAGACAACAGGACTAAAAATAATGACGAAGAACCTGAGAAACTGTCTACAAAAAATGCAAAACTTAGAGGACACACAATGTTATGATGGACGCTTGACCAATTAGGTGTCCTGAAGGATGTGTGCCTGCCTTGTGAACAAGTGGCTTAGCCAATCGAGAGACACCTGTACACGTGAACAGTAGTGCTAGAATCTATAACTGGAGTTTAATGTAAACAATAAGGGGCTTCTGCTGAAATCATATTGATTCTGTTATTCAGTTGCCCATTTTCCCCTGCACACCACAGACAGAGAAGGAAAATTTTATGCAATGAATGTTTTCCACTTCATCACCTCCTTCCTGCCCTAAACACTGTCACCACCTATAAGTGCACTCATTAAACTGGCAAATTCATACACCTCCATCATGCCTGGAAATTGAATTCTGCTGAGTTTTCAGCATTTTTAGCTAATAATTCTGATTTTTCTCATATTTTCAGTTTGCTTCTTTCCTAGCTCATCTTCTTGTGCAGCTCAGTTTGTCAGTTTTATTTCTCCAAAGTGCTACGGAGGGAGCAACATATAATTCACAACTCAATAAAATTTAAGGAAAAATAAATATTTTCTGCATCCAAGATGAGACGGAGGATGTGTAGGAAGGGAGGAGGCAGGAGGTAGACCTGAAATTGCTGCTTTTGGAAGAGATTTGAGAATTGAGAGTTGGTACCTCAGTTTAAAATGGCTGGGGCTCTAAAATGGATTTATCAAGAATTGAAATGAAAAATGCAGGAGGGAACTGTTCAGAAATCATGTCTGTGCAAGGTGATTTCAGTCTAATGAGCAGTATTGGACACCCATGATTGTTTGAAGGTTAACCAATTTATTTACAATTTTATTGGCTGGAAAAAGCCACCAACTGCACCTTCACCTTTCAAAACCTGGGATACAGCAAACTCCTCATTTAAGAGGCAGAAGGTCTCTACCAAGAGTTCAGAGATTAATCAACAACTTTATTCCCTCCTAACCATTGGTGACTCAGTTGTCAAAGAACAGGGACTCCAACGTCAAAGTTATTCTTTTTCTCCTGGATGAGAGAGGCTAGAGGGTCTGGACACTGAGCTCCCATGAGCAAAGCCTCACTCTGTGCCCAAAGCACAGCTCAAGAGGGACCCTCCTACATTTTCAGAATGTTATTATAACAAAAATATTTCTAAATTATTAAATTACATAGGTTTCATTGCAATCTGTGCCATCATCTTGGTGTATCTGTCACAGCAGGTGGTGGTCAGAGTACCACGACCTTCCTGGAAAAGCATCCTTAGAAAAGGATGACTCAGAGGCACAGATGCTTCTGCTGCCTGCTGAGTGATTTCAAGCTCTTTAGTGAAATCAGCTCTTTGAGATGATGCTGAAGGAAGAGATGGAGCCTTCATATGGAGTTCTGCAGGAGGCTTTATTCAGCTTCTTCTTCATAGGAGTCCATTGATGAAGTGCTGGAGAGCCAGGGAAAGCAGAGGGTTATGTAAGGAAGGCAGGGGACAGGGTAGAACATCTGAGCCAGTCAGGTGGAAGATTGAGAAATGAACCAATCAGGGGAAGGATTGAAAACAGACCAATTGGCTGGGGTAAAAAGGAGGAAGTAGGGAAAGAACTAATGAGGTATAACTGATTAACACATTTCCTCACCATAACAGAGAGAACTGTCTGCCAGGGTTTCTCCCTTAGGGGTTTGTGTTTATATAACTGTCTGGCTTGAGTGCTCTCTCTCCAGGAAAATGTGCTTATATTATTGTCTATCTTCTCTCTGGGGGAGTGTGTTTATATTAACACTGTCTGGCTTAACAGCCTCCACATATCTCTACACCTGCACCTACAGTAGGAAACATTTAATTCAGGTTGCTGAAGATAATTGCTTAGTAATGTGTTTCTTCCAAATTTGGAGTTTTTTTAATAATGAAAATTCAGTTATGATTGTCAGGAAAAAAGCACAAACCAAAAAAAATGTTTTGTTTTGTTTTTTTACCTCAGGTAGCTTTTTAAGGTATACCACCAAGATATTTCCTCAGCAGTCAAAAGGAAAGAGAGATTTCAGTTGGAATTTGTGAACTAATGTCCTGAGCAGCTCTGAGGAAGCTGCAGCCCACTGTGTTCTCTCCTGTGTTACCTGTATGACACTGATGCTTCTCCAGGTTTAATTGAGGTAGAACATTACATGCTCCTATTTCTGAGCAGGTTTTGCTACTTTGTTCTCTAATATTGTTGTGGGTTATTAGGCCAGGTTCACTTCTCTTTGACAGTGTGAAATGTGGGGTTGTGTTTCATGTCAGGTAAAAAAAAGGTGGCCTGTGTAGTTGTTGTGAAATGTGTGGAACGAGGCCATGGGACGGTTATAAAAATGAGTTTTAATGAACAAACAGAAAAAGCATGGAAAGAGGTTTTTTTGACAAATATTTTGCATGCTTATAAGTGAATTGTGGTGGTGTGTTTTCAGGTTTACCAGTTTTATGTATGCAGATGTTCTTTGTTTTATACTGTTTTATGTAAGTTACAATGGTCTGTCCCATGTACCCCCATGTTAAACCCCTCTTGGTTTACCCCGAGTGATTGTCAGATGTCAATCACAGTTAGGGGTCCTGTGCATCACTTTACAGCCTCGCCCTGATGTCTAGAAAGTTCTGGGCAGAGTCCCAGTTCTCCCTCCCCTTGATTCATTGATTTGTTCTATTGTCTGTCATTTATGTTCTGGGTCACTCCCCTAACCCCTTGGATTGGTTCCAAGCTGCCCCCTTCCCATTTCTCCACCCTCATACTTAAGGTGCTGTACAAGAGAGAAAACTCACATTTCGTGGGCTATCTCTCTGGGTGTGTACAAGTTCTGCATGGGCTTAATAAACCCCAGTTGAATTTCTCACGAGAGTCCTCCCTTATTCCTCGCCATTTTTCACACTTCTGCTGAAGGCAAGAGCCCACAGGAACGAGGACGTATCCCAGGATACAGAACCGTACCTTTACTGCGGCTCTGGAGCCAGAGCTAGCCAGGAACGGGGCACGGGTCCCAGAGAGATGCACCCGCACCGTCACAGTGAATAATGTGAGTTTTAAAGTTTTCACAATATAAATTTTAAGGGGTTTTTTAGGCCTTTAGCATGTAGGATAGAAGAATGTGGAAGTATTATTATTTGCTTTGAAACAAAATTATAAGCTTTGAGCTGCTTTGTAATAAGAGGTTTTGAACTATTGCTTTAGAATATATAAAAGGACTGGTAATCCCCTAAATAAAAGAAGGAAGTGAGCTTATGCCAAGCTAAAAATTGAGGATCCTGGAAAGGAAAACTGGACCCCACCATCACAAATATATGATCCTTGTAAGGGAAGCTAGACATCACCATCACTGATTTACCATCCTGGAAAGAGAAGCTGGGCCTCACCATCACTGATGTATGATTCTGAAAAAGGGAAACTGGACATCACCATCACTAATTTACAACTCTGGGGTATAGAAATTCGACATCACCAATAGGAATTGATCACAATGAGGTATAAAAATCAGACTTCACAAATAGAAATTAGGAGGAAATCACAAAAAAACCTGCTGAGAAGTGCTTATGAAGATGCTCAGTAAATACCAGCAAAAACCAGCAGCCGATGTGCAGCTGAAGGGGAAACCCCCACTGTACCCAGCACGCTGCTTTGCTCACGCTTTATCATTTGAATTAATGAATTAATAAATTGATTGTTGCTTGATATATTGGCTGAGTCAAGCTCTTATTCTTTACAACAGCACTGAAATGAATAATTTTTTTCAGAGTAGACAATCACTCTAATACTTCCTATCTAATATCACTGCCACCTCCAAATTGTGTCCTAATGAGAGAGTTCCAGGAATATTAGAGAAAAAAGAGGTGAATGTTCAATGATCTAGTGTCTGCTTCTTACCCTGGAAAACCTTATTCATTTAAAGAACTATTACTCATCAGAATTACTGTGCAAGCTTCCAGGAGGCTGAACACAGGATGGTTGTCCAAGCAGGAACAGACTCTTTTAAACAGAGAACTATTAAATATGTTAGATCTCTCCTACAGCCCTCCCAAAATTTGGTTTAAAACAATAGATAAAAACACTTCTGTGAACAGGTGATACTGAGAATTATTAGATTCAGAAAATCTCATCTTTTCCCATCTCCTGGATAAAAAGGTCCTTCCTGCAGACCTCTCCTATTACATACATGGAGTCTATCACTGCTGTGGTATCACCAGCTCGGTTTCAAAGCTTTCACAGCCAGGACTCAGCGATCTTTATCACTATAAATTCAGACTCCTGAGACACCAACAAGAATAATTAGTTACTGGCTTTGCTCAAGTGTCTTCTGCCACACTCTTTGCAGTTCATTTGCCACAAGCACTCCTGCGTTATTACTGTATTCACAACTCCTACATGAAATGAATGAAATGTAAGAAATTCCCTTTTTTTGACACAGTTTGTCATTTGTTAAGAAAGTTATGCTGTTTAAAATGTTATGCCAGTTGTAACCTGTCTGTTAAGGAAGTTATACCCTCAAAACCTTATTCCAAGTTGTATACCCCCTCTAAAACCCCGGGTTCCCTTCCCCTTCCGTCGGGCTAGGCTGTCCCCATTCCCCACCAGCTCCTCTAACTGCCAGCCCCGCCTAATAGGAAAATCCAAGGACTTCCATGGTGCATCGCTCCAAACCGAAGTGCAGTTGCCGGCAAGCGGACCCAAAAGCCGGGACCCGGCACAAAATCCAGATAAAAGAGAAACACTACAACACCGAGAAGACCCTCAGCTACCTAAGGACTGAATTCTGCTTCTGCCGCCTCGCCATGACCACAAAGAGACTGGGAAGAAGTGACACCCCTAGACCACACGAGCCCAGTTGGGTTGCCGGGGATTCCCGCGAGATCGGAGCCTCCCGACTCTGCTGCGGCGAGAGCAGAAGGTCCGACTGACACCTGATCCTCAGCGGCGACAGGAGCGAGGGCGGCGACAGGAGCAGCGGCGGCGCAGGCGACCCCTCGAGTTCCCCCTTGAAAGAGCTGACTAATAAAGGCTTTTCAAAGGAGCAGGTCTCCTGGCCCAATTTATAACACTACAGGCATTTCACCTGGGAAGAACTGCCAGCTCAGATGCATCACTCCTCTGGCAGGTTTTGTCTGAGATGCCTCAGCAGAAAATATCGTTAAATATAGATCCTGGTGGGTGAGAGGCTGGACATGGCCCAGCCCACAGCCCCCCAAGTCCTGGGCTCATCCCCAGTGTGGGCAGCAAGAAGGGGGGATTCTGCTCTGCAGAGCTGCCTCCAGCCCTGGGATCCAGAAGGATGTGGAGCTGCTGGAGCCAGCCCAGAGGAGGCCACAATTGATTAGAGGGGATGGGGCAGCTCTGCTCTGGAGAAAAGCTGGGAGAGCTGGGGGTGTCCACTGTGGAGAAGCTTTGGGGTGACTTAATTGTGGCCTTCCAGTACCTGAAGGAGCTGATGAGAAAGATGAAGAGACACTGTTTATTTACAAGGGACTGAAGAGACAGGACAACTAGGGAATGTATTCAAACTGAAGGAGAGGAGAGGTATCCAAAGGAGGGGACATGAAGATGGTGAAGTGCCTTGAGGAGCAGCTAAGGGCACTTGGTCTGTTCAGCTGGAGGAGACTGAGGGGAAACAGTGAAGATTCAACTCCCTCCTGAGGGAAAGCGGAGGGGCAGGCGCTGATCTCTGTGGTGACAGGGACAGGACAAAGGGAACAGCTGGAGATGTGCCAAGGTCAGGCTGGAGATCAGGAAAAGGTTCTTCCCCAAGAGGATGTCGAGCACTGCCCAGGCTCCTCAGGGAATGGGCACAGCCCCAAGGTTGCCAGAGCTCCAGGAGCCTTTGGACAGTGCTCCCAGGCACAGGGTGAGATTGTTGGGGTGTCTGTTCAGGGCCAGGAGCCAGACTGATGATCTTTGTGGATCCCTTCCAACTCAGGATTGAGATATTAATTTTAAAGAATTAAGGACTTTAGTTAAAGTAGACGTGGACTTGCTGACGTAGACTTCCCTTTACATTTTGAAGAATAAAGGACTTTAGTTAAACTAGATATTGCTGACGTAGACTCCCCTTTTACTAACTAGACATTGCTGAGGTAAACTTCCTTTTTTTTTTTAACATAAGCCGGATTTAAGGAACCGATAGATAAATCAGGAGACCTGTCAACTTAATCAATAGACTCCAAGAACACAATGTGATCATAAATCAGATAGTCTTGAGAAAACAGGATCCAGGTGTCACCAACACTAAAAGGTTAAAAAGGCAAAGCGAGGAAGATGCATCTTACTTCATCATTTTGAGACCCCACCCCCTAAAAAGGATCACCGACCCATTTCAAAGAACAAACTACGCATGCTTAATTGCTTTTTGGCTAATTACCATACGAAGCGGGGAATGGGATGGACCAGAGTCATGAATATGCATTTGTGTTTTGGGTATTCAACACTTTTGTACATAAAAAGACCCTGTGATCATCTGTAAATTGCGTGTGTGTATTTGGGAGCTATCCCGCACGCTGCCCGGCGTCGTAATAAACATACACTTTCTAACTTCAAACTGTTAGAGAGTCTTTGTCCGTCATAGTTGGATATTGGTATTAGATCAATATCCATATTTTTTTAACAAATCAGGATATTCTGTGATTTAGATTGGATATTAGGAGGAAAATCTTTCCTGTGAGGCAGTGAGGCCCTGGAATAGGTTTCGAAGAGAAGCTGTGGCTCCCCCATCCCTGGAAGTGTCCAAGGCCAGGCTGGCCGGCATTTGGAGCACCCCAATCTATGAATATGTTCCTGCCCATAGGAGGGGAGGGCCGGGATGAGGTTCCCGGTCCCTCCGAGCCCAAAGCCGCAGGCGCGGCCCCGCCCCGGCTCGTCACGGGGTCGGAGCCCGGAGCCGCAGGAGCCGCCGGCATGTCCAACATGGAGAGTATCCTCGGGCGGCACTGCGGGCGGGACGGGCTGGGTGTCGCCGGGGCCGGACCGGGGAAGGTGGCGGTGGCGAGCGAGGCCTCCCCGCCAGGAGGAGCCCCCGGGGCGCGGGAGAGTATGGAGGCGAATCCCCCCTCATGGCAGTGGTCGCGGGGCCCGAGGGGCAGCAGCAGGAGCAGGGGGAGGGCTGGGTGTGACACTGGCAGGGGCTAAGATCTCTCCGTAACAATATCTCCAGGGGGTGTCAGAGGATGGTTCCAGGCTCTGTTCAGTGGTGCCCAGCACCAGGATGAGAAGCAGTGGCCATAAACTAAAAAACAAGGAATTCCACCTCAACACGAGGAAGAACTCTCCGTGGAGGGGGCAGAGCACTTGGAACAGCTGCCATAGGGGGTGTGAAGTCTCTGTCTGGAGACATCCCAAACCCACCTGGACACGTTCCTGTGTCACCTGCTCCAGGTGACCCTGCTAGGGCAGGGGAGTTGGACTGGGTGATCTCCAGAAGTCCCTTCTAACCTCAGTTATTCTGTGATTCTGTGGTTTCACTGCCCTGAAGGGACAAGGAAGTGAGTGGGAAGTTCGGTGTTTCTTCCGAAGGTATGATCAGGCAGCCTTGGTTGGGAGTGAGGAGGGGGAGGCAGGGCTGTGGTGGGTGGAGGAACAGCCCAGTTCCTGAGGCAGAAAACACAATTTCTACTAAAAATAGTGCAAATTGTGCAGCAGGGACAGCATACCTGTGTATAGACTGGAGTGATGTCAGCAGGGCTGTCCCCCAAACAGCTACCACATCAGCTATGCTTCCTGCTCTTGGAAAGAATTTACACACAGAGCCCTGCGTGGGCTGACTGATACTTTCATGCTGTATAAAACCATCTTAACGCACAGGGGCAGAAAACTCTTACAGATTCCAGAGGTCTCAGTGGATTCTGGTGGTCTCAGTGTGGTTGGAATGTGCCGGCAGTGCTGGCATTGCCGGTTGTCCCTACGACTGACAGGATTGCTGGAGCAGCTGACTGTGAGTCACAAACTGAGGTGGAAGTTGGGTTTCACTCGGGTTATGGCAAACTCGGGTTTGTTCTCGAGTGTTGAGAAAGACTTAAAGGGAGGAGCAGGAATGTACTCCTCAGGGATGGGTGAGCTGGTTTAATGTCAGGTAAATTCCCCAGCTGAGTAACCAAGAAAGTTAATTCAAAATAAACTACTCTGGTACTGGTACCTACATTAATAGATAGTCTAAATGCAAAGTCTGGCATGGTTACCTGTTTGTAGCCTGCCTGTGATGTTTATAGGATAAAAAAGACATTCCTAATGTCTCCAGGTTGCTGTCAGAGTAAGAGGAATAGCTGGGCTTTAAAGCAGAAAACAGCTCTGGAATAATTTATTTGCTTGAAATATTGAAGAAACCTCAAGTACTCGTAATGATTAACTTTGTGCTTCCACTTAATTGTTAATCATCTTAGTACCTGCTGCATCTTCCTCTTGGGATATCACAGGTGGCAGGAAAGAAACCTACAAAGCTTTTTACTTACATATTGTTTGAGAAAGGGTGATATTTAGAAGCTTTCATCAACAGTATTTTAAGAGAATGTTTTTGATTGTTATTTTTACAGCACACACTCTATTCTCTGTCAGTAATAGCTTAGTGCAGTTGTTCCAAATCACTCTGAAGGCTTGTCTTACTGTTTTCTTGGAGCTTTTAGTTTAAGCAGTTGAACTTTTATTTTTAAAGTTTCTCTTCCTGACTGAAGTACTCTCTGTCCAAAAGTCAGATGACAGAGCTGTCGGGGAGCCTGGGATCACTCACATGACCCGGGGCTGGAAAGGAGCTGGATGAGCAATTTAAATCCAAGATCCTGCTGGGTTGTAGCTGGCCATGGCCAGCTGAGCCAGTTTGCTGTTACACTGTTCATTTGTTGTGTTCCTCAGTGACTTTGGGCTTTTTTTTTGGATGGGGAGGTTCCAGGCAAGTCAGGAAACCGCATCATTTCACTGAGAGTCTCAGGCTTTAGGTGTGGGAGTGAAAGTAACCAGCAGAGAACCACTCTCAGTTCCTCTTGGGGGGTGTTTGGTGGTTGGATTTATCACTCTGAAATAGGTTTGGTCCCTTAACTTGCACTGCAGAACACTTCTTTAATTTGAAGTTTGCTGCAAAGGAGCTCAACAGGAACTCCAAAAAATGTGACAAAGAAGAAAAGGCTGAGAAAACTAAAATTAAGAAGGTAAGTCTGAACCAAGCTTTTTAGATCTGTTGCTTGCCTATTAGAGCAGGAAGACATCTGGTGTTTTGTCATTTCCCTGGTGTGCATGCTAATAATCATGTGGTCAATGTTTGTGATTTAAAAAATGTGACTATGAATCTTCCTGTGCTTATTAATAAACATGAGGATAAATCCTTGTGCATCCTCATGGACAGTTTCTGGCATTTGGAGGATTGTCTTGTATGTGCTTTGGTAGAGACTGTTGTTCTCAGAGTTAAAACCACTTCATGTTCATCAGTTTGTATTAAAAGGGCTTGTGGAAAGGAACTTCAAAGCAGCCTTTGAGTCCTTGAAGTAATGAAGAGAGAGACTGAGTTTATTTGGTGTATTTTTGCCCATGAGATACAGCTGTACCACCTGTGCCTGTGTTTTTGTCTTGAGACCGAAAATGTTTTTAGAAACAGAAATTATGTATCTGTAGCTCTGCAAAACTGCCTATTTGAAGTGCATCCTTTCCAATGCCTTTCTTGGAAAGAAGTTAGGAGTTCTCATCTTGGAAATGTTTGGGATCTACTGTGGGAGGAGGGAGGGATTTGTTTTCTTTTTTAATAGGAAAAGATATAGTGACTTTCTTTCAAAGTTTATATAAAGTTTTTATAATGCTTCTTTCAAAGCCAAAACAAACTACACAGAAATCCTATGTACAAGAGCAAGCGAGGATGAAAGGCCTTTCCTTTTGTCTCTCCCTCTTTGCCAAGGCCATCCAGAAGGGGAACATGGAAGTGGCACGGATCCATGCGGAGAACGCCATCCGCCAGAAGAACCAGGCCATCAACTTCCTGCGCATGAGTGCCCGTGTGGACGCCGTGGCAGCCAGAGTCCAGACTGCCGTCACCATGGGCAAGGTGAGGCCCTCCCCATGCTGCAGGGGCAAGGAGGAGAGCTCTTATCTTTTCTGGAGTGGCTTCATCCCAGCTGGAATGAGCTGGGAACTTCCACTTTTGCTTTTAGAGGTAGCCAAGAATTGGGTGCTGGAATTCCTCTGGCAGCCACTCTTTGGATTATTTCATAAAGATCTTTCTCCCCTTCAAAATAAAGTCATGAGGCAGGAGTTGTGATTCCAGAGATCTTTTTTAGCTCAAATAGTTTTTTAAGGTAAACTGATTTACTGGTCTTCACCTTGAAAATTTATTGTGACCTGTGACCAAAAGTATCCCTTAACAGTGACAGATCTCAAGTCTACAGAAATTAATCCCATATAAAGCTCATTTTTAGTGAATTTTGCTTCAGAATATGTATTTCAAGTGGCTGAGTTAATGTCTAGAGCTGGGAATGGTAGGAACTATTTAAAATATGACATTCCAGATGGCAGTAGGATGTTCCCTCCTATTTTTGATACTCTCAAAGTTCTGTGGACAGAGATAAGAGAACTGGGTAAGAAATAACCGGATTCCAGAATAATTTGGGTTGGAAGGGACCTTAAAGCCCATCCAGTGTCATCCCGTGCCATGGACAGGGACATCTTCCACTATCCCAGGTTGCTCCAAGCCTTGTCCAGCCTGGCCTTGGACACTTCCAGGGGTCCAGGGGCAGCCACAGCTTCTCTAGGAACTTGTGCCAAGGCCTCCCCACCCTCACAGGGAAGGATTTGTTCCTAAAATGCTAATTTTTTCCTTGTAATAACTTCCTTCCCCTTGTTTCAGGTAACGAAGTCGATGGCAGGGGTGGTGAAGTCAATGGATGCCACCTTGAAGAGCATGAACTTGGAAAAGGTAAATAGACTTAATTTTCTTGGAGTTGACATTAAAAGCAGAAAGGACAACAGGAACAAGTTCCCTTTTAGAAAGGGAATTTCAATCAAGAGTTTTCCACTTGAGATGTATTATTTCTGTTATCTGAAGATAAGTGATTTGATTCATATTTTTCATAGATATCTGCACTAATGGACAAATTTGAGCATCAATTTGAGACACTGGATGTTCAGACACAACAGATGGAAGACACAATGAGCAACACTATGACATTAACAATGCCACAAGTAAGAATAATAGAATATATTTTAGCAAGGTGATCTTAAATTATGTGTCTAAACTGTTAATTAATAGCACTTGAAACACTCAGGTATATGTTAAGGGTTTTTTACAGATAAGTTGAATTCTGTAGAAGCATTATTTGCAAGCCAGAGTTCAATTAATGTCATTTTAACTGCTGAGCACCTCTGCTCCTTAGAGTTCATACCTTCTAGTGGTTAAGCACAAAACTATTCTGCCAAAGGCATTTACCTTTAAATCAGTTTTGTTAAAATAATTCCTTTTCTCTGAAAATCTGACAAGAGGTTGTCAGAAGCTCCAAATGCAACAATCCATTTTGTTTTCCTTTAGAACCAAGTGGACATGCTCCTGCAGGAAATGGCAGATGAAGCAGGGTAGGTGAAATTTCTATTTCTTGAATAAATCTTGCTTCTCACAACCCTTCCTGATTATATCTAAGGTCAAATACCCTTGCTTTATAAGTGTCTCTTGGAAGCAGAGAAAAACCACAATTTTCCTTTTACCTCTGGACATACCTGACTTGTCCTGGTAGTGAGTCAAAATTACTCACCAGCTTGTGTAACTCTGGAGTGTTCAGTGGGTGCTGTCTTATTGTTCCTCTGCTGTCAATTATGGTGCTTCCCCCTTGATCCACCTGTGCCTGACTTGGTGTTTGCTCTCTTTTCTCCTGTTAGCCTTGATCTGAACATGGAACTACCTCAAGGACAGACAGGTTCTGTTGGTACAAGTGTGGCTTCAGCAGAACAGGTAAATGTTGGATTTCAGTGAGGTCAATGTTTTCTGGAGAAATGGAATGTGAGAATTAATGCTTCACTCAGTCAAAACAAAATGCTAAATTGCTAAATTCTAGTTCAGCTGTCCCAAGGAAACTGTGTGGTTAAAAGTCTTGCTATCAAAGTAATTTTAACCATACATTTGTTGAATGTTAAAGAGAAGGGACCTTAAAACTCATCCAGTGCCATGGGCAGGGACACCTTCCACTAGCACAGGTTGCTCCAAGCTCTGTCCAACCTGGCCTTGGACATTCCCAAGGATGGGGCAGCCACAGCTTCTCTGGAAACCTGTGCCAGGACCTCCCCACCCTCACAGGAAAGGATTTCAGCCCTCTTGTCCTATCAAATATTCCATGTTCTTTGAAAAATCCCGCAAAACCCTAACCCTTTCTCTGCTTAATTCTGTGTTCTGAAACTCCTCCCTCACAGCCATGGTCTTAAGCAAGGTCTTAAGCAAATCTTGTTAAGCCATGAGAGAATTTCTCATCAGCTGGACATCAGATGGCAAAAGCTGCTTTTCCTGTCACTGATGATTGGTTTTCCCTTTTTGTTTTCCAACTGTGCAGGATGAGCTGTCACAGAGACTGGCCCGCCTACGTGATCAAGTCTAAGTGAACAGAGCTACAGTTCTTTGGAGCTGCTTCCAAATTCCCTGTCTGGAACTAACCCTGCACTACACTTGAGGTGTAAAACAGTCCAGCTCAGGTGTTTGAATATTTCTAATATAGGGTACCTTCACTCCCAGCTTGCTACTCTTTCTAAAATACATTAAGTGACCCAAAAATATCAGCTCTAATGTCCTTTTCTGTACATTTGGAAGTTGATCTATTTTTTGCAAGCTTTTTTCACAAATTCAAGTCGATGTTCTAAGTCTGCTACTAATGGTGGTGCATTCTAGTTCCAAGCAAAGCAGAGTGTCAATGAGATATATTTTAAATTATGAATTTTTTTAAATTATGAGAACTATTTATGGTTGGAGAACTGATGTATCAGTTTAGATGATTCTTGTAGATCATTTTCCTACAGAGCCAAACTCCTGGAACACACAGGGATGGACAGCGTGGACCTCCTGGAAAATGTACTTGTTGAAACAAATAAGTGTATTTCGAGTTTTTTAGTCTTTAGAAATTAGGATAAATGTGCTGAAATTAGCAGTTTAGTTAAAAAATGAGTTACCAAAAGCTGATTTCATATCACTGGGGACTTGTATGGTGGCATCACTTTAGCACAGGAGGAATAAAATATATTTTTGGACTCTTTGCCAAGTCTGTTGCTCTCTGCAGATAAAGTCCCATTGTTTGTAATATTCTGGTTGTAGGGAGTAGCTAATTTTAGCAATCCCTTTATATTTCTGCATAGTAAGAGTCTGGCTTCTCTCAGTAGATTCAAATTCTTGTTGCAATAGTAAAGTAAGAAATTATTGTAGAAATTTGTAGCTGAGACCACTTGTGATGTGTTGTGATAAACAGTGACGTTCAAATTCTCTTCCTAATTTTTTTTGGCTCATTTTTGTTTTGTCTTTGTAGACGCGAGGGAAGGTGTGGAGCACCAGGCTTGGAATTGGTTCTTAATTACCTGGTGCTCAGGGCCATGTGTGTTTTCCAGTGTTAGGGAATTGTTTAAGGAAAAGAAAAAAACTCATGTTTTTATTCAAGCAGGATTTTTTCAATGAAAATATGCAAAAACGATGAAACTTCTTAGAGCAGTTTCAGACGTTATTTTGAATGTGTTACCCAACTCACTCCAAGGGTTGAGCAGGATGTTACGTACTGAAGTAGTCAAGGTTACTGTAAAAATAAAATCAGGAAAATAAGATAGACAAAACAACCTGAAATGTTGTGGGATTCTCTCTCACACTGGCAGCTGAACTAAAACCATGAGTTTAAAATGGGCTCTTTTCACTTGTTAGAAAGAAACTGGGGTGTTGTGGTTTGAAAGCAAACCGAGTGAGAGGCTCCAAGTCAGAAATACAATTTAATGAGAAGAAAATGGAAAAAAGATAAAATAAATGCAATAATACAAAAAGACAACTGACAGAGTCAGAATACAACCTGAGCAGGATGATGGAAGCAGTCCAGGTGAGGTGGTCTACCTGAAGCAGTGATCTCATAGAAAGGTCTGGTAGCTCTGGTCCTCTGGGAATCCAGTGGGTAAGGGCTGCCTGTACTGTCCCAAATCCCAGCTTATATCCAGGTGAGAATGCTTGGCTCCTCCTCGTGGGTGGAGCATCTCACACTGGGATGATGAGTCATACAGGGGGTCCTTGATGGCCCATTAAAGAGAGATAGCTCCTGGAGGGAGTTACCTATGAGTCATGCAGCAAGGCATTTGAAGGGCCATTAACAGAAGGCACCCAGGAGGGAGGGGGGCCTGGGAAGAACCCTGCTCCAACAACTGGATTTGTTACCAAAATATCAGAAAATCATATAGCAGTAGTTATGCTAAGGCTTCTTGGCTAGCATAAGGGCACTAGGCCTTGGGAAGGTAGCCTGGGAAGGTGCTGGGTCTGTGGAAACAATAATCAAAGGGATTAGCAAAGCATGAAGAACATGCTGAAAGGGAAAACCGTCTTAAAGATAAAGTTTGAAATATTACTAGGAGGGGGTCTAGTGACGGGGAAAAGTAAATTTTGGTAATTAACCTATAGTTTTAAATAAGACAAGCATGTAGAATTTATTACTTTAGAAGTCTGTTACCTAGTAGCTGAACGTCATTGCTTTATCAAAAATTTTTCTGTTTGTAATCTTTGTAAAAAGGTATAAAAACCTGAGTCTTGATGAGGGTCTTTGGGAATCCTGATTTGGGACGTTGGTCCCCAGGTCCCCGGGCCCTGAATAAAGCACGACATAAACTGACTCCTTGTTAGTTTGTGTTTTCACTTCGTTTCGGGCAACAGTTTTCTGGCGACCGCGGCAGGACTCCAAAGGCTGCTGGGGCGGTTTGCGAGCTGATCAACTCCACGCCGGCACCAGGTGATTTCTGGGGAGACATCTACCCGTGCCCGACCCCGCGCCTGACGGACGACTGTGAGGTAAGCCCGACAAGTGCTTTATTCCTCTGATAAGGGTGTCGCCCTATAAGACGGGAGAGTAATTCCCGCAGGGCTGGGTAAAAAAAATAGACATCTGTGGTTGTGGTAAAAGCCTAGGCGCTGGCCGTAAGACACAGCAAGGAAGCTGTGCAGGACCAGCACTTGCCGCTCGTAGTGACGAGAAAAGGCAAGAATTGGTGGAATTGGTGGAATAATCAAGTTGTGTGCGTGAGATAATAAAAATTGTGAGTGAGTGTTTGTTGATTAAGTGTGTCATGATGCCGTTTAAAAATTTCAAAGCATTGGCGTCCGTAGGTATGGAGATCCCCGATGATTCTCCGCTTGGATGCTTGCTGAAAAATTGGAAAGTGGGTAATTTTGGGCAAGAACTGTGCAAAAAGAAATTAATGGACTATTGTAATTATGTTTGGCCACAATATGAGACTGGGGGAATGCAATGGCCCCGGAATGGTACTTTGAATTCTGATATTATTACTCCTTTGATGCACTTTTTGCGGAATAATGAGAAATGGGATGAGATACCGTATTTGGATTTGTTTTATTATTTGCAAGGAAAGCCGGAGTGGCAGAAAGAGTGTGGTTTGTTGGTGTTGAACGTTACTGCAGATGACAAATGTTTAGGTTGTAAAAGCAGGGAAAATTGTAAGCGCTGTTCTGTCACATTCAAAGAACCTGAGGAGGATGTTTCAATGCTGGTAGCACCCAGTGCTCCTCCTCTGGAATCTTCAGACGAGGGGGATTCAGAGGAAGAGGATGGTAGAGAGAAAATGAGGGAAAAGGAAAAGCCTAGAACTCCTTTATCGGAAAGGACCAGGAGAGGTCGGGTAGGAGGGAAAGGGGGGAGGATGGTACAACCCTCTTTGATGGCTCCTTTGCGAGAAGCGGTAGGACCGCAGGGGGACAGGATAATGGTAAAAGTGCCCTTTTCCCCGAATGATTTAATGATTTGGAAACAATCAGCTGGCTCGTATCGCGAGGACCCGGATCGGGTTGCACGAGTGGTAAAAATGGTTATAAAGACTCAAAACCCTGACTGGAATGATTTGCAGGTATTGTTAGATACAGTTATGGACTCCACCGAGAAAGAAATGGTATTTAGAGTAATGTCTAAAAAGGCTCGGGAAATGCTACGATTGCGAGTAGCAGATGGCACTTTAAATGATTTAGTGCCCAGGGAGGATCCGGAGTGGGATCCCAATTCGACCGGAGGATACCAGAGGTTGAAGGCTTACCAGGAATTATTGATTGAAGGGGTACGGGCGGGGATCCCGAAAACATTAAATTGGTCAAAGTTGTATTCGGTGCGGCAGGAAAAGAATGAGTCCCCATCGGCTTTCCTGGAACAGTTGAAAGAGGTTGCTAGGCGATTTACTAATTTAGAAGTAGAGGAGGAATCAGGGAAGTTACAGCTGGCATTGATATTCATAGGACAGTCACAGGAGGATATAAGGAAGAAATTACAAAAGTTGGAAGGGGAAGAAACTCGGAATTTGGAGAAATTGTTGGAAGTGGCGTGGAAGGTGTATAATAATCGTGAAAAGGAAACTGCTAAAAGACAGCAAGCTAGCATGTTGGCTGTGTTGCAGCAAGCTGCTGAAGGAACTTTCCGAGGGAGAGGAAGAGGCCGCGGTAGGGGCAGAAGAGGAATGGGTATGGTGGCAAATGGTGGGAGAGGGGGATTTGGAATGACAGGGCAGACTGGGGGACGATCGAGACTGGGATTTGACCAGTGTGCCCTATGCAAAAATCGAGGACATTGGAAGAATGAATGCCCCCTTAATGGAGGTATGGGAGATAACGGGGTGGTGTCCATGGGGAGTCCGGGCCAACTGAGTGACGGGAGTCCTTTCCAAAGAGGACCGCAAGGTGTCGCTCAAGCCTTTATGATGGGAAACTATCAGAACCAAAGCTGACTAGACCGGGATTTAAAGGTGATTCTGGAAATAGAGGGGGAACCACTGGAATTTCGGGTAGATACGGGAGCCACATACTCAGCTATAAACACACAGGTCGGGCCATTAAGTGATTCTAAAATCCAAGTGGTTGGGGTAACAGGTCAAATAGAAGAACGACCATTTTTGCGACCTGTGGACATTAAATTTGGGGGGAAAGAATTTGACCACCAGTTTTTGTATATGCCCAATAGCCCTGAATCTTTATTAGGAAGGGACTTGCTGTCTGTGTTGCAAGCAAAAATAACATTTGAAAAAGGAAGGGCGAAATTAGAAATGCCAGAAGAAAACATATCTAAATTGTTTTTGGTTAGGGAAGTGGAGTCAGTAGAAGTCCCCAAAGAAATAGAGTTGGCTATGGTCCCCTGGGTATGGGAAACAGGTATTCCGGGAAAATCTAAGGCTGCACAACCAGTAGTAGTGGAATTAAAAGAAGGAGCCAGCCCGGTAAGAATAAAGCAATATCCTTTAAAATTGGAAGCAAAGAAAGGAGTGGCCCCGATGATATCCCAATTCCTGACCATAGGTATTTTGCAGGAATGTGAATCTGAGTTTAATACTCCCATTTTCCCAGTAAGAAAACCAAATGGTAAGTATAGGTTAGTCCAGGATCTAAGGGCCATTAATAATATCACTAAGGACATTCATCCAGTGGTGGCTAATCCTTATACCTTGTTAACATCTGTGTCAGAAAAATTTCAGTGGTTCTCAGTAATTGATTTAAAGGACGCGTTCTTCTGCATCCCTTTGGCATTTCAAAGCAGGAAATATTTTGCTTTCGAGTGGGAAGACCCAGAGACAGGGAGGAAGAAACAACTCACTTGGTGTCGTCTGCCTCAAGGATTCAAAAACTCACCTACAATATTTGGGAATCAATTGGCTCGGGAAATAGAAGAATGGAAGACAACACAGGTAAAGGAGTCACCTTTCTCATTTGTGATTTTGCAATATGTAGATGATATTTTTCTTGCTACTGCAGATAAGGAGATTTGTTTGAAGTTGACCATCGATCTGCTGAACATGCTAGGTCAGGCTGGATACCGGGTGTCCAAAGAGAAAGCGCAACTGGTAAGACCACAAGTTATCTACTTAGGATGTGAAATTTCTCAAGGAGTGCGTAAGTTGGGGGTCAATCGAATTCAGACTATCTGTGCTATCCCGACCCCACGAAATCATCAAGAATTGAGGTCATTCTTGGGAATGGTGGGGTGGTGCAGGTTGTGGATCCCTGATTTTGGATTAAAGGCCAAACCTCTCTATGAGGCTGTGAAAAATCCCGAACTGAAATGGGGCAAGATTGAGGAAAAAGCATTCCAGGCCCTCAAACAGTCACTGAGAGAAGCTCCAGCATTGGGATTGCCCGACCTCAATAAAGATTTTCAACTCTATGTGACCGAGAGGCAGAAATTGGCATTGGGAGTGCTCACTCAAAAACTGGGATCATGGAAACGCCCGGTAGGATACTTTTCCAAACAATTGGACTCAGTTAGTGCTGGATGGCCAGGATGCTTGAGAGCAGTGGCCGCAACGGTACTATTGATACAAGAAGCCAGGAAATTAACTCTTGGAAGAAAAATGGAGGTATACGTTCCCCATATGGTGTTGACTGTTTTAGAACAATACCAGGCATTGCTGAGAGAGCAGGATGATATTGAATTAAAATCGACTAATCATCTTAACCCAGCAGAATTCTTAAGAGCAGAAGAGGAAACTAGAGAACTGGCACATGACTGTGTGGAAGTCATTGAGCAAGTATATGCCAGTCGAAAGGACTTAAAAGATGAGCCCTTGGAGAATCCCGATTGGGAACTGTTCACGGACGGATCAAGCTTTGTGGAGAATGGAACCAGGTATGCTGGGTATGCGGTGGTCACCTTGCAACAAGTGATAGAGGCCAAAGTTTTGCCTCCTGGGACCTCGGCCCAGAAGGCTGAAGTCTGGGCCCTAACACGTACTCTCATATTAAGTCAAGGGAAGAGGGTAAACATATGGACAGATTCTAAATACGCCTTTGGGGTGGTACATGTACATGGTGCCCTTTGGAAAGAGAGGGGCCTGCTGAATTCCCAAGGATCATTAATTAAACACCGGGAAGAAGAAAAAGCTCTTTTAGAAGCTATCCATAAGCCACAGGCTGTTGCGATGATGCATGTGAGAGGACACCGAAACGAGGAAGGGAAAGCATTCCAAGGGAACCAGTTGGCAGACCGGACGGCCAAGCAGGCAGCCCGAGAGGTATGGACTCAGTTGGTATTACTGCCCACACGAATCAATCCAGCCACACCGTTTATGGATCAACGACCCCTCTACTCGCCAGATGATGAAAAATTGGCAGCATTTGTTCAAGCTCGGAAAAATTTAAGAGGATGGTATGTAACTTCTACTGGACAGGTGGTACTGCCTCAGAGGATCATGAAAACAGTTTTGGAAATAGAACATAATAAATGCCATTGGGGAGCAGAGGCGCTGACAAAATTCTTGAAAAATGTGATAATCTCTAACCAGATGCTAACAATGGCTAAAAGGATCAATGCTATGTGCCCTTTGTGTATTAAGAACAATCCGGTGGTAAGAAAACAGGTGCAGATGGGTAAAATACAAATTGGACCACAGCCTGGAGACTATTGGCAAGTAAACTTTTCTGAGTTACCTAAAGCACAGGGGTATAAATATTTGTTGGTTTATGTGTGTACCTTTTCGGGATGGCCAGAAGCTTTCCCTTGCAGAACAAATCAGGCTAAAGAAGTAGTTAAAACGTTATTGAGAGAAATAATCCCTAGATTTGGGGTGCCATTAGGGCTATCATCGGACAGGGGTCCTCATTTTGTGGCAGGAATTGTGCAGGAGATAGCTAGGATGTTGGGAATCATGTGGAACTTACATACTCCGTGGAGGCCTCAATCGAGTGGACAGGTAGAGAGGATGAATCAGACACTAAAAGGGCAGATCAAGAAAATATGCCAGGAAGCCAAA
Organism: Sylvia atricapilla; assembly: GCF_009819655.1. Classification (NCBI taxonomy): domain Eukaryota; kingdom Metazoa; phylum Chordata; class Aves; order Passeriformes; family Sylviidae; genus Sylvia; species Sylvia atricapilla. The sequence goes on along the minus strand of NC_089173.1, from coordinate 14,490,600 downwards.
ATCCAGTGGCCACAAGCTTTACCACTGGCCCTACTAAGAATAAGAATCAAACCGAGGGAGAAAGTTGGTGTAAGCCCATACGAGATTCTGTATGGCAAACCTTACCATGCATCCACCTATCAGAGAAACCCTCATTTGGTAGGAGATCAAGTGTTGATGAACTATGTGTTGTCACTAAACAAAACTCTTACAGCCATCCGAGGAGCTCTGCAGTGGAACCGCCCATTGCCGTTGGAAAATCCTGTTCACGACATTGTTCCCGGAGATCAGGTGTATGTGAAGAATTGGAACGCTGAGCCATTAAAAGAAACATGGGACGGTCCTCACCAGGTGATAATGACAACTTACACCGCAGTGAAGGTCGAAGGGATCGACAGTTGGATACACTATACCCGTGTAAAGAAGGCCCCGTCGAAATGGGAGGTGCAACCGCTATCTGCTACCCGAATGGTGTTCAGAGCAAAGCACTGATAACTGTGTTTTTGTATATTGCATATCTGTCAAATGCTTTTGTCGTAGTGGATGTTCCTGAGCCTTTAGTGGTAATACCTGAAAATGCTACTCTGAAATTAACGTGTCTATTTTCTGACAATCAGGGAGCTGGATTCACTGACAGAATTGCCGGATGGAGACGATCAGGAAAGGTAATAAAGGACGGAGTCACAAAATTTTGGGATGAGAATCAGCAAAGAGGAAATACTACCCTTCAAATACCTGGCATTCAGAGACATCAAGGTGGTCAATTTGCTTGTATTGTCTGGATAAGAAACAGTTTTGCATATGGGGATTTTGAAGTAAAGGTTTTGGCTGAGGATGAGGCAGCGGTCGGAGATTATCCAATATCAGTAATACCCGTAAGTACCCGAGTAGATATATGGGATGGCCCTCCGTTGTGGATAAGCTGTATGTTCAGGTTAGAAAAGATTTGTAGGTGGAAGATACAGGTCAAATGGTGGAAACGGAATCAAGAACAAGGATGGGAAAGTCAAACAAAAGAGACAAGCTGGTGGTTGGAAGGAATGACAGGAAAGGGATGGTTGAATATCACTAATCCTCGAATAGGGGAGACAGAAGAACAATATTTGTGTGTAGTATCCTGTGGGACTAATGGAAATTATGGGTTAAGGAAAGTGGAAGCCAGACCACATACAAATGTAGGGATACGCCCTCAACATAGTGTCTATAAAGCTGTCAGAGGGAGAGATGTCATTCTCAGTTGTAACTTGGAATCGGGAAGAAAGTTTTCGGATTACGGATGGTGGTTCAAGAGAAATTTGGTTTCTGGGGAAAAATACAAACTACAGGAAAGACCGGAGTTGTTGACTCTGACTATCAAGGATGTGCAGGGGGGGGTAGATGAAGGAAATTACATTTGTTGGATAGCCCATGATGAATGGTGGGAGATGGGGACAATAACCGTGTCTATCTGGGAGACGGAGACAAGAGTGACTAGACAAACACCAGAAATTGACCATTTAGTCAGAAGTGCTGATCAGGAAAATTTGGTGGTAGGACTCATAAGGGATTTTGGTCAAATTCAGAATGTAACAACCATTACGGCTTGTCTACCTTTACCACACGCTGCTGGAGATCCTATACCATGGGGAGTAATCCCTGTGACGAATATGCCGACCATGGTAAAGAACGGGACCCGGGAATGTAGGAATGAATTACACAATCGAACTAAAACGGTAGAACGGCTGACGGTGGTTCGGAAACAGTGGTCAACTCCAGGACAACGTGCAGATTGTAAAGCACTTCCAAATTCGATTTTTACAAAGATAGGTAGATTTAAGGATGTGGGATGGTGTGAATATGATGAGATCCGGAAAACTGATCAATCTATTGTAGAGCATTATTATGAGATGGTATGTCAAGAAAATAAAGTTCAGTGGGAAAATTGGCAGGCCATTTGGGGACCAAGCTTACTGGAGACATATAGTTACTTAGGGGACATAGGATGGTGTATAGAATGGAAAGGTTTGAAAAATCAAACTCATGGGAGGGTCGTAAGGGGAGACTCGGCTCATCGGAAAGGGAAGGAGCAAATAGGGAATTGGAACTGCACACAAGTGTTTACATGTGATAGTCCAGAAAACCAAATCGGGTTAGTACCGGTGTTAATATTATTGAAATGGGGATGTGAATGTCGAGGATATAACCATACTATTAAAGGAACCTTTAAAGGGACAAATCAATTGGATTGCAAAAATACAATGGTTAGGAGCCCAGGGAATTTAGTTTGGATTATGGGACACGGACAATGGACTACTCACATGCCCATAGATGGTCCTGTCACTCAGATAACCTTAGGGGTACCTACTTTATGTCCATTTTGGAGACAGTCAAAATTAACAAGTGAGGAAATGAAAGGATGGACCCGACGAGAAACCGGAGATGAGTTAGGTCCTGAGGATGAGTGGCATGAACCATCAGGAGGAGTAAAATTCGGGTGGGTATTGGAATCTTTGTTTGCCCAAATTTCAACTTATCGTAATAGGGAAATGTTATATAAGTTAATGGGACAAACCGAAAGACTGGCTGCAGTCACAAAAAAAGGATTCAAAGATGTTAATTTGCAGTTACAGGCAACCACGAGGATGACAGTACAGAATCGTATGGCATTGGATATGATATTACTCAAGGAACATGGGGTGTGTGGGTATTTGAAGGGTAAGGATGACCATTGCTGTATACACATCCCAAATGTGACTACCGAAGTAGAGAGGGATATTAGCCAATTAGACCAAATTGAATCAAAAGTCCAGGAGGTAGAGAAGGAGGCAGAACATAATTGGGTTGGAGCTTTATTTAGCTCATTTGGAATCCAGATCTCTGGTTGGATCTCTTCAGTGATACAATGTATGATCATGATTGTAATAATCATTATTGTAGTAGTAATCTCATACAGGTGCCTTCTGGGAATGATTATCCGGGAAGGAACTCATACCCGGAAGATCATGAAAGCAGTAACCCGAAGTGAAGTAATGGCTCCAACTTCTCGAAGAACTGCTCCCCCGCCGTATGTTGAAACCACAACTTGAAGAATTGAGCATCCTTGCAAAGAAGATTTTTGAAGAATGCTCAAAAGGGGGGAAATGTTACCAAAATATCAGAAAATCGTATAGCAGTAGTTATGCTAAGGCTTCTTGGCTAGCATTAGGGCACTAGGCCTTGGGAAGGTAGCCTGGGAAGGTGCTGGGTCTGTGGAAACAATAATCAAAGGGATTAGCAAAGCATGAAGAACATGCTGAAAGGGAAAACCGTCTTAAAAAGTTTGAAATATTACTAGGAGGGGGTCTAGTGACGGGGAAAAGTAAATTTTGGTAATTAACCTATAGTTTTAAATAAGACAAGCATGTAGAATTTATTACTTTAGAAGTCTGTTACCTAGTAGATGAACATCATTGCTTTGATCAAACAATTTTTCTGTTTGTCACGTAGTATGATGAAGTAATCTTTGTAAAAAGGTATAAAAACCTGAGTCTTGATGAGGGTCTTTGGGAATCCTGATTTGGGACGTTGGTCCCCAGGACCCCGGGCCCCGAATAAAGCACGACATAAACTGACTCCTTGTTGGTTTGTGTTTTTCACTTCGCTCCGGGCAACACCTTGATCACTAGATTGGTGAGTAACAACCGGTGTAATCATGGGACAAAGCTATTCTGCCCCCGCTAGAAATATCTATAAACAGCTAAAGCATTTACTTAAATCCAGCCAAAGTAACTTGCCTAAAGAAGAGCTAAAAAATCTCCTAGCTTGGACTCTAAACAATTTCCCAAATGCTGACCGCTCAGCCGTTTTTAGCAAAGATTTTTAGGATACAGTCGGAGTTAAGCTTTTTAATAACATCTCCCGCCGAGATATATCTGCTGCGGAGCTGGTCCCTGCTTGCAGAGCGCTCGTTGAATTGTTTGCTGCGGGAGCCGCTCCGCCGGTCCCGCGGCCCCACTCGAGCCTCGCCTTCGCGGCCCCGCCCCTGCTGGCCCCCGCTATTCCCGACCCGGCCTGCGCGCCCCCATCCCCCGACCACGCGGCCTCCGCTTTCCCCGCTTCGGCCCACACGGCCCCGCCGACCACCGTGGCACCCGCCACCCCACCGGACCCCGCAACCCCTCCCCGTCCCCTCGCGGTCCCGGGCCCTCCTGCCGCCCCAGCGGCCCCGCCTACCCCTGCCATTGTTGCGACCCCCTCTGTCGGCACCCCCCACCCACACCATGGCACCGATAGCGGTACCGGTCCCGCCAGCGGCCGTCCTTGTTTCAATGGGTTCTGCTGCCGCTGCTCCTCCGGTACCGGGCATGCCTGTCGCGGCTGCACAGTCGCTCCCTACACACCCCGGTCCGGGGAGTATGACAGTTCCCTACCCTGGCATTCCCGCCTCTATGCTGCCGCTTTAGCCCAGCCGCCCGCTGACCTCGCAGTTCCACTGCCCGCAGCCCCGCCCCACGACACCGTCGTGCCACCCCAGCCTCCCGTTCCCGTTGCTCCAGCGGCACCCCCGGTGCTCGCAGCCCCGCCGCCGCCGCTCGGCTGCATGGTCCCGTGCGGTGCTGCGCTGGATCCTCCACGGCCTCCCGGTTCCCAGCTGCCGCAAAACACAGCCATGCCGCTGCCATACGCCGCCACCATGGCAACCCCAACGCCGCCGCTGCCCGCTTCCTCCGCGGTCACGCCACCGTCACCGCTCGAGCCGCCACCGCCGAACTCGTCCGCCGCTGTGATTTGTTAAAAAAATATGGATATTGATCTAATACCACTATCCAACTATGACGGACAAAGACTCTCTAACAGTTTGAAGTTAGAAAGTGTATGTTTATTACGACGCCGGGCAGCGTGAGGGATAGCTCCCAAATACACACGCGCAATTTACAGATGATCACAGGGTCTTTTTATGTACAAAAGTGTTGAATACCCAAAACACAAATGCATATTCATAACTCTGGTCCATCCCATTCCCCGCTTCGTATGGTAATTAGCCAAAAAGCAATTAAGCATGCGTAGTTTGTTCTTTGAAATGGGTCGGTGGTCCTTTTTATGGGGTAGGGTCTCAAAATGAAGTAAGATGGGTCTTCCTCGCTTTGCCTTTTTAACCTTTTAGTGCTGGTGACACCAGGATCCTGTTTTCTCAAGACTATCTGATTTATGATCACATTGTGTTCTTGGATTCTATTGATTAGGTTGACAGGTCTCTTGATTTATCGGTTCCTTAAATCCAGCTTCTGTTAACAAAGGGAAGTTTACCTCAACAACATCTAGTTAGCAAAGGGAAGTCTACCTCAGCAATGTCTAGTTTAACTAAAGTCCTTTATTCTTCAAAATTAATGTCTCTTTAGTCTTAAGGTGGCTAAAGTGTCAGTACTACACTTCTACATTTAGAAACCCATTATTCCCTGGGACACCTTAAAGTGAAATGTGAATTCTTACTGCTCCATAACCGGAGGCCTGCAGGCCCCTTGGGCCTCAAAGGCCCACAGGCCCTGCAGGCCAAAAGGCCCAGTCTGGAATTGCTCACCCTCAATCAATCCAAATATAAATTATGTCTTCACTCTCTAAGAAATCCCAACACAAGGGGTATCCTGGAATGCCTACAGCAGTGTCAAGAGTCCTCTCCCTTACCTAAGGAATTAGCCTCAGAGATGTTTTAAAATCCTGCTGCCACAGAGATTTTAAACAGCCCAGGAAGTTCTTCACAAAGCTGAGTATCTATGAATTCCCACAAATTTCCCTGTGCTGCAGAGACTTGAGCAGAGCATCAGATATGCCTGATTTGAGGACTCTCCTGCTATGGGAGTTGCTGGCGGTCCCCAGAGCATCCCCCTCCAGCCTCCAGCAGCAGGCACGGAGCAAGGGAGAGCTTGGACAGGCAGGATCCATCTTCATGGGATTTCAGCTTCATGGGATTGATGGAACAGCACGAAACTCAGCGTTTGGGGTGGTGCTCACAATGCAGGAGCTCCTTATTCTCACTTAGATAAGGGAGGAAGCACCGTCCAGGAAAAGGCAGCTGCATTTTTACTGAGAAAATGACAATAAAAAATAGGGATGAAGGAAAAGGAAGGGGAACAGGGCTGGGCAGTGGATTTCACATGCAGACCTGGAGGGGTCTGTTTTCCTTAGCTCCTCTGAGCCCACAGCCTGGAGCTGGGTTGAGCTTCCAGGAGGGCACTCGCAGCCAGGACACCTCATCACTTGAATTTCTGTGGTTGAAACAGCAAAAAAATACCCAGACTGTCCATCTTTAAAGGATGCAAAAATTGCCAGGATGAGGGCAGTGGAGTTTATGGCAGTGAGAAAAGCCCTGTAAAATTAGGGTCTTTTTGAGAGGTCGGACTGAGTTACGACACATCTATATTGATGCAGTGATAAATGCTGTACTTTTGTTTATTGTTTGTGCATTCATATTTATTTTTTTACAACTTTATTGACATTACAAGGCACACAAAGAATGTACACATTTGCCGCCTTAAGGTGGCTACTGTATTAGCACCATACATCGACATGTGAACACCCGTTAGTACCCGAAATACCTTAAGAGAGAGAGGTGAATTTTTGCTGCACCACAACCTGAATTTCCACTGCGCCACAAAGGCCCACAGGTCCCGCAGATCTAAGGAGCCCACAGGCCCCACAAGCTAAAAATCCCAGTCTAAAATTACTCACACCTCATTCCAAATACAAATCATGCCCTCCATCTCTTAAAAACTCCGCTACAGCCCTGTGCTTTCACATCCCCTTCCCAAGGAAGCTCTGGGCATGGCCAATAGCCTCAGCTGGAATTTGCACCCTGGACAAGCTGTGGTCATGGTAAGATTACTGGGATTTTTATAGAGGTTGGTATGGAATAATCTCATGGAGAGAGCATCAAATCCCCATCTCCAGCCCTGTGGGAAGCACAGCCACGGGAGAAGAGGAGCAGAGCGCTGAGAAGCCTCATGGAGCTGGGAGATCCAGATGATCCCGAGGACAATTTCACATCCCCATGAAGCTGTCAGTGTGCATGGGGAGCAGCCTTTCCATCCTCTCCCTGATTTCCCTGACTCCAAAGATCTGCATCTGGGGCTGCAAGGATGAAGTCAGCCCTGGAGCTGCTATGGGCTGAAAGTGATTTCACCGAGCTGCAATGCACATGGATTAATTCTAGTACTGTAAAGTCAACATGAGTGAACACTGGCTACATAACAGCCTTCATTACTGGAGTCTGGAGTGGCTTTGGATGAAGTAATTTCCCTGGGGTTTATCACTTCCAAAACATGTAGGGTGTCCATCTTGGACTGGCTTAGAGAGAGGTGCTCCCCCCTTGCAGCCACCCTAAATTAGCCTTTATCAGTTGCACATGGACCCCTGCTTCAAACGAGGCCCAGATGGGCTGTGGCACACGATGCCCAAACACTGGACACATGGAATGAGGCCCAGCTTGAATGCACACCATGGATGTTATTAATAACAAATGAGACAACACTCCCAGGCTGGGCCTTCAAATGGGAGAGGATGTGGGATGAGTGGGGATTAGCGATTCCTCTTTCCTTCACGATCAAATCCACTCCTGGAGAGTTCAGCATTGGGATTTTGGACACTGGGAAGCCAACGCTCATCAAGCTGCTCAGTTTGGAGTTTCCCAGATTTCAAGTGAATCCTTCCTGTGTGGGAGGAGTTTATTTTGTCGTTCCCCCCCCCCCCCCCAGTTATAAACGGGAACCGAATCCTTGTCATGTGCAATTTGCTTCCTTGGCAAATGGTTATGCATATGTGACTCAACATTGCCTGGTCACCAGGATCTGCTCCCAGATAGAATCCCAGGATGGTTTGGGGTGGGAATTACTGTAAATCTCATCCAGTAACAAATTTTGGACACCTTCCACTATCCCAAGTTGCTCCAAGCCTCATCTAACCTGGCCTTAAACAATTCCAGGAATGGGGTAGCCACAGCTTCTCTGAGCACCCTGTGCCAGGGCCTCCCCATCCTCACAGGTAGGAATTTCTCCCCAGTATCCCATTCAAACCCAACCTCTGCCAATTTAAGTTCAAGTTCAGCTTCCTGCACGAGCCACCCCACAAAAAGCAGCTTCACCTCCTTCATCTGGCACCAGGGGCTGGGTGGAAGACGCTTTTAAGGGTTAATAATGGGGTTTTCCTCATCCCCCATTAATTCATTAACTTCCAAAAACCCCTTCCTTTCACCGATTGAAATTCAACATCAGCATCCAGGTCCTGGTTCCCTGGAAGAGGACAGAGCTTTAGAATGGATATTAAGAAAAATTTCTTCAACAAAAGGGTTGTCCAGCTCTGGCACAGCTGCCCAGGGCAGGGATGGAGTACCCATCTCTGGAGGGATTTAACAGCCGTGTGGATGTGGCGCTTGGGGGACATGGGTCAGCGGTGGCCTTGGCAGTGCTGGGAGTGGTTGGACTCTGGGGATCTCAGGGGGCTTTTCCAAGCTGTGGCTGCTGGCACTGGGATTTAGGGATGGTAATACAGGGACTTTGGGGTGCTAACACTGGGATTTTGGGGTGCTAACACTGGGGGTTGGGGCATGGTGATTCAGGGGTTTGAGGGTGATAACACAGGGATTTGGGGATGCTGACACTGGGATTTGGGGGATTTTAACACAGGGATTTGAGGATGCTGACCCCAGGCTGTCAGGTGGTACCACCCACGTGCACATCCTGGGAGCACGGAGGTTTCCCCACAGCCCGCAGCTGATCCAAACCTCCCTTCTACCATCTGGAGGCGAGTCTCTGCTTTTCCTCAGCCTCCCGATCCTGCCAGAAGCCGATTTAATTCCCTGCAGCATCCTGTTATAAATGGGCCAGGAGACCTGCTCCTTTGAAGAGTCTTTATTAGTCAGCTCTTTCAAGGGGGAACTCGAGGGGTCGCCTACGCCGTCGCTGCTCCTGTCGCCGTTCTCGCTCTTGTCGTCGCTGAGGATCAGGTGTCAGGCGAATCTGCTGCTCTCGCCGCAGCAGAGTCGGGAGTTCCGGCCTCGCGGGAATCCCCAGGAACTCAACTGGGCTCGGGTGGTCTAGGGGCGTCACTTCTTCCCAGTCTCTTTGGTCATGGCGAGGCGGCAGAAGCAGAATTCGGTCTCTAGGTAGCTGAGGGTCTTCTCGGTGTTGTAGTGTCTCCCTTTTATCTGGATTTTGTGCTGGGTCCCGGCTTTTGGGTCCGTTTGCCGGCAACTGCACTTCGGTTTGGAGCGATGCACCATGGAAGTCCTTGGATTTTCCTATTAGGCGGGGCCAGCAGTTCGAGGAGCCGGCGGGGAACAGCGACAGTCTAGCCCAACGGAAGGGAACCCGGGGTTTTAGAGGGGGTATACAACTTGGAATAAGGTTTTGAGGGTACAAATTTTGGTACAAACAGCATAACTTTCTTAACAGACAGGTTACAACTGGCATAACATTTTAAACAGCATAACCTTCCTAACAAATGACAGACTGCGTCAAAAATGGGAATTTCTTACATTTCATTCATTTCAGTCCCCCCTCTATTTCTTTGATCGGGCCTTTGCTCGCATCAATTGGCAGTTTTTGATTCATGGGAATATCTTTTATTTAGTTCTTCAGTTTGAGGTTCTAACTAAAGTAAAACTATTCTCTTATAGGGCACTTTCCAGTTAGGCGCTGCTTAAATGTTGCAGCATTTTATGCAATTTAATAGTGCTTTATATAAAAACATGTGGGATTCACATGAGTGTGAACTCTTATAAGGGACTGCAGGTTCTCCCCGTCATAGATGGGATGGTGTGTATGTTTATTAATAGGACTATGATTAGTCTTCCCAAGAGTCCAGTATGAACCATTGTCTCGATCTCACCTGGTCTTGCCTCTTGGGTTGGGGAAGTGGGACAATAGTTCTTAGAGCATGCTCTTTCGATGTGTTTGCTCAATAGGACTATGTTTAGTCTTCTCAAGAGTCCAGTATGAACCATTGTCTCGATCTCACCTGGTCTTGCCTCTTGGGTTGGGGAAGGTATTTAGCTGGCCTTATGGAGTTCCTTTCAGTGTATTCTCACTTCTTTTTCAGTTTTTGATTAGCCCTTCTGTGGTGTGCCCTGTGAGAGATCTGTAATGATATTATTATAACTTTTTAAAACAGCTTAACACTTCATAATAACTTAGAACAACAACTTACAGAGAACATTTTTAAATGACAGCTTTTGATAACAACTTGGAAAGATTTTGAACAACGGGGTTTTTTTCTTGTTTTGTTTTTTTGTTTGTTTGTTTTTGGGTGGTTTTTTGGTTTTGTTTTTTTTTTTTTTTTTTCTAATTGGGCTTTGGTTGTCTCTTGAAGGTTATTTTAAGTGTGTTTGGGTCTCTAATGGTAGTCCATTCGGAGGGAGTCTTTGCTGGGGTATCAGAGTCACTGGGAAGTGGCAATGGTCTTTTTACTCGGGATAGTTGTGTATGGTGAAGCCCCTATGTCCGACCTTGGTCGAACTCAGATTTTCAAGAGTGCTAGGGGCAGACATTTTAGCCAATTCATTCCAGTTTTTGTTATTAATTTAGTTAATACATTTTTGAAGGTTTTATTTATTCTCTCAACTCTCCCTGAGCTTTGAGGATGCCAGGGTGTATGTAACTGCCATTTCATTTCTAAGGCTTTAACAACATCATGCAGGACTTGTGCTACAAAGTGGGGGCCTCTGTCTGAAACGATGTTATTTATCAGTCTATACCGGGGGATGATGTGTTCTAGTAGTATCTTTATTACTACTTGTGCTGTTTCCCTTTTTGTAGGGAAGGCTTCCACCCAATGCATTAAGTGATCAACTATAACCAAAAGATGCTTATGTCCCTGTACTGGAGGCATTTCTGTGAAGTTTGTTTGTATATTTTGAAAGGGTCTTAATGCTATTTGTCTTCCCCCTGGTGTGGGCTTTCTCATTACTTTTTGATTTACTTTTTGACAAATTAGGCATCTTTCAGTAACTGCTCTAGTCAGGTTATAGATTCCAACACATAGGTGTTCTCTCAGAAAATCATTACACAACTTTTGGGTGCCCCAGTGAGTTAAGTTGTGTATTTCTGCCAGCATTTTTCGAGCTATTGCCTTATTTAGGAATTTCTTTCTATCTGGGGTCAGCCATTCCCCTTGCTTCCTTTGGTGTAAACCTAACTTTTTTATTTTTTGTAATTCATTTTATTATACATTGGTTTATTAATTTTGTCAGCTGGTATATCATTCAAGGCAAGAATTTTTATTGGTTCTCCCAGCTTTTGAGCTGCTAGTTTGGCTGCTTGATCAGCTACTTGGTTGCCCCTTCCTTCAAATGTGTCTCCTTTTTCATATCCTTTGACATGTACAATTGCTATTTCTTGGGGCTTCGTAAGAGATTCTAATATTAATTTAATTAATTCTTTATGTATCAGATCTTTCCCTTTTGAATTTAGGTAGCTTCTTTCTTCCCAGATCTTTTCAAATGTGTGTACTATTTTAAATACATATCGCAAGTTTGTGTAGATTGCACCTCGGTCTTGTTCTAATAAATCTAATCTCCTTTTGAGAGCATAGACTTCACAACACTGGGCAGACCAGTTTGGGGGTAGTTTTTCTTTTTCTGTAACTTTTAAATTGTTTCTTTTTCTACCTTCGACTATTGCATAGCCTGATATCCTTTTTCCTTCAGTCAGCCTAGATGATCCATCAATAAATAGCACCCTCCCATATGGTAGAGGTATATCTTCAAGATCCTCTCTTGCTTTTGTTTGTAAATCTATGATTTCTATGCAATTGTGCTCTAAGTTTGGTGTGGGTTCCCCTGAGAGGGACTGGGCAGGATTTAGACTTTTTGATGTAGTTAGCTCTAAATCACTGGTGTTGGTTAAAATCATTTCATATTTTAAAATTCTAGAGTCAGTCAGCCATTGTTGAGCTTTTTGGCTCAACACTGTCCTGAGATCATGGGGGGTGTGTGCAATGATTTTTCCTTGCAGTGTCAGCTTTTGTGCTTCCTCTACAAGAACAGCTGTGGCTGCTACAGCCTGGAGGCAAGCCGGCCACCCTCTGGCAACTGGATCCAGAAGTTTGGAAAGATATGCAACAGGCTTTTTGTGTCCTCCCCATTCTTGGGTTAATATCCCATAAGCTATTCTCCCTTCGGAGTTAATGAATAGGTTAAACTTTTTTTTAAGGTCTGGGAGACTCTGGACAGGGGCTGAAGACAATTTTGTCTTTAGGTCTTTGAACTGTTCTTCATCTCTATTTGTCCATTTCACAGGTTCAGGTTGGACTAATTTTTCATATAGAAATTTAACACTTTGGGAATATTTTTTTATCCACAGCTTGCAATAACCAAATAGTCTTAATAATTTTCTTGTATCTTTCTTTGTGGTTGGAGCTGGGACTGAGAGCATACCTGAGATTCTCTCAGGGCTTAATTTCTTACACCCTTCCCCAATGAGGTGTCCGAAGCAGGTGACCCACGATTCTACAAACTGCAGTCTGTTCTTTGACACTTTGAGGCCTTTTCCCCCTAGAAAATTCAGTAGATTAATCCTGGTTCCCTTCACTTCATCCCGCTTTTTCCCCAACATTAGGAGGTCATCTACATACTGCAGGATTTGCACACCGTTTTTAGGGATAAACTGTCTCAGTAACCCTTCTAGGGCTTGCCCGAAGAGATTTGGGCTTTCAGTGGACCCCCGAGGAAGACGAGTCCATCTCAGTTGCTGCCCTCTCTTACTTTCAGGGCACTCCCACTCAAAAGCAAACCAATCTCGGCCCCCCTCTGCCAAAGGACAGGCCCAAAAAGCATCCCTTAGATCTATTACAGTAAACCAGGACTCCTCTCCAGGAATCCTGCTCAGGAGCGGGTAGGGGTTTTGTACCACTGGGTGCCTGGTAATTGTCTTTTTGTTCACTTCTCTTAGGTTTTGCACTGCCTTTTTTACAGCCAGAATAGGAGTGTTGTGGGGTGACATACAAGGTTTTAATATTCCTTCTGTGAGTAGATGGGTTATAATTGGGGTTAGTCCTTTTTTCCCTTCTAGAGAAATAGGATATTGCCTGACCCTTATAGGAGGTGTCTTTTCTTGTATTTTTATTTCTATAGGTGGGATATCTAAATATCCATATTTTCTCTCCTCAGCCCAGACCTCTGGCCTGACTTCCCCTAAGTCTCTAACAGTCAGCCTCATGATTTGTAGCACCATTCTTCCTTCTCTAGGAAGAATCCTTACTCCTAACTGAACTTGCAGGTCCTTTCCCAGCAGGTTACTGTCTACTTTGGGTAGATATATTGAATTAGTGACACATCTTTTGGAATTTTCTTTAATTTCTACATTTTTTATAACTGAAGCCTTGAAAGGCTCCCCTTCTGCTCCTAGGACTTCACAAGTCTTTCTTCTAATCGCAATTCCAACTGGAAGTTGGTTGATACATGATTTATCTGCGCCAGTATCTACTAAAAATTCAAACTCTTCATGTTGGGGACCTACTTCAAAATTTACTATGGGCCCTTCTTGATGTTTCATGGGGTCCCCTAACGCATAGAGCCCATGACACCCCCAATCCTCCTTGACCTCCTTCCTCAATAATTTTTCTAATGCCTCTTGTTCCCTCATGACAGTCTCATCAAATGACATTTCTTTGCAATGTTTTTTAAAGTGTCCTATTTCTCCACAATAATAACAGGCTCGGGTCTCTCCTGGTCTCTGAAGACTACCCCAAGGTGGTGGGTTCCTTCCTCTTACCTTTCTTGGTAAAGATTTTGTGCTTCCTTCACCCTTAGTATCCTTTCTGAGATCCTTTACACTTTCCTTGGCCACGGCTACCATAATCCTGGTTTTTGCCTTTGTTTTTTCTTCTTCTCTCCTAAGGTATACTCTTAGGGCTTCCCTTAATAATTCATTTATTTCTCGGTCTTGCCAGTCCTTCATCTTTTCAAGTTTTCTTCTGATATCTGGCCAGGATTTTGTGACAAACTGTAATTTTAATAATATCTGTCCCTCTGGGCTATCTGGATCCAAATTAGAATATTGCTGGAAATTCCGTCTGAGCCTGCTCAGCCAGGCTGCTGGGGTTTCATCTTTCTCTTGGGTCCTGTTAAAAGCTAATTTTGTGTTGCTACTTCCAGGGAACTGATTCTTTAATACCTCTTATCATTAGGTTTCTATAATCTTCCATATTTCTCCTCCCTTCTCCTCTGTTTGGGTCCCACCCTGGGTCAGCTATTGGCAACTTCTGGTCACTGGGGGGGCCCATTCGGTTTTCTCTTTCCCAGATGTGCATCCCCGCTGTCCTGACCAGCCGAATCTTGTCTGGATTGAAGAGTATATTTAAGATGGAGTTTAGTTCTCCCCACGTATAAATATTTGGGCCCAAAAACTGGTCAATCTGGTTGGCAATTCTCACTGGCTTTTCAACTAGATTCCCCAGCTCTTTCTTAAAGCTTCTGACTTCTGACGCTGTTAAAGGTGTATTGACAAATCCTATTCCTCCAACTGCCCAACCAATGGGACCTCCCGTAGGGGAAAGAGTTTGGTTTTTGACCTGGTGTTACTGTAAGGTCCTTCTGGGTTTTTTATTGCCTGACAGGATGCATTGTTAGGTGCCAGACCTAGCTCCCAGCTGTGAGGGGGTGCAGGGATTGTGGATGGTGAAGGAGAGGAGGTTAGACCAGTGTTAGGGAATGGCAGAGGGTAAGAGGGGTTATAAATTGGAGGGGGGTAAGCTGGGGAAGGAACAGGGATTACAGTTTGGGAAGGTATGATTTTTAGGTGAGGTTGGAGGATTACTTCGGGATAAACCGTAGGAGGAGGCAAATGTTCTAAGGGGTCCCAATTATGGCTAGCTTCTTTGTGGTTCCCCTTCTGCTTTTCATTCCTTTGTTTCCCTTGCTGTAACTTACATATTTTTATTGTTTTATTTTTGACTACTTGTTTTTGCCAACAGATAGCATAGAGTATCTGTTCAATACTTGAATCTCCTCGAGATTTCAAGTATTGAGTTAATTGTGAACACATCCAGGGGTCTCTAGTTCCACACCATGGCCATTTTGCAGGTAAATTTAGGTTAGGCCAAGCTTCTATACAATAATGGATCATCTTGATTCTGTCTAAGCTTTTAGTGGCCTCATCAACCTCCCATAGTTCTAACATTTGTCCTAGTGGACTGTCTGGTGGAATATTTCTTATCTTTTTCTCTCTTTTCTCCTCAACTGGCTCCACGCTACTTATGTACGCCCCCATTTTCACTGGGTCTCAAATAAAAAACTACGGTGCTCTTACCCTGACAGAAACTTTACTTCAGGGCAACACAAAGCAAAATTATCTGACCTTGTTTTCACTAAACTTCTTTAAGGTGCCCCTACACACACACAAGTTTAAAGGCGGGCAACCCAAATTTTAACTCTCACTTACTCTTTGAACACTCGTAAGTAGCCCCAGGGACCCTCTCTTAGGGTTTGGGCACTACCCCCGCCAGTGCTCGTAATGCTCCACAGGTAGCCTGGTGACCCGCCCTTAGGGCCTCAGCCACTACCCCTTAGCCAGCACTCCAGGGTTCCAGCCACCACCTACTGCCAGGATTTGGACATACAGCGTGCAATGTACTCACTCACTCTGCCTAAAAGTCCCTCGCACTCTGGGACTCCCCTAACTCTTACTCCTCTGCACCCAGACAGCGTACCTCTTCTCTGGGTACCCCCGACCAATGCAGACTCTTTTATCCCAGCACCCCGACAGCTACTCCAGCCAGTCTCCAAAGCACCCCGAAAGCAGCTTATCTTTGCTACCCCAGCCGGTACTCAGACGCTCTGGGCCGTAGCCTCAGCCAGTGCTCTCTTTCTCTCCCCACACCCCAGTAGTTACCCCAGCCAGTGCCAACTCACAAGCCCTGAAAGTAGCCTGGGCAACCCGCCCTTAGGGTTCCAGCCGCTACCCCAGCCAACACTAGTCTCCTGTGACACCCCGGGCTATAACCTCAGCCAGTGCGGGGCGTGCTTTACACTGCTTGAGCCCTTTTGCACGCTTGAAATTGGCCCAAGCCTTTTCTGCCACACACTTCTTTGACGTGCCACTCACTCTCTCCTCCGCACGTCCAGAGGGGGCGCCTATGCCCCTGGAGACGCCTCAGTCTCTCCCAGTTCACTCGCTTCCTGCTTTGGGGGTCCCAGCTGCCGGCCTCCCCCCTCATTCCCTCCACACTCGCTCGTCTCCACTCCCGCCACCGGTTGTTCTTACCGATGCTCCTCAGTGGCGTCCCACGAGGCTGGCGAGCGTCGTCCTCAGGTCCGGGATGTCCAGCTGTCCAGGAGGTCCGGGGTCGGGCTGCGCCTTCCCGTCCTGGTCCTCTTCTGGGCGTGGCTTAGATCCCGGCGAGCCCCCAAATTGTTATAAACGGGCCAGGAGACCTGCTCCTTTGAAAAGCCTTTATTAGTCAGCTCTTTCAAGGGGGAACTCGAGGGGTCGCCTGCGCCGCCGCTGCTCCTGTCGCCGTTCCCACTCCTGTCGCCGCTGAGGATCAGGTGTCAGGCGAATCTGCTGCTCTCCCCGCAGCAGTCGGGAGTTCTTGCCTCGCGGGAATCCCCAGGAACTCAACTGGGCTCGGGTGGTCTAGGGGCGTCACTTCTTCCCAGTCTCTTTCTGGTTATGGCGAGGCGGCAGAAGCAGAATTCAGTCTCTAGGTAGCTGAGGGTCTTCTCGGTGTTGTAGTGTCTCCCTTTTATCTGGATTTTGTGCTGGGTCCCGGCTTTTGGGTCCGCTTGCCGGCAACTGCACTTCGGTTTGGAGCGATGCACCATGGAAGTCCTTGGATTTTCCTATTAGGCGGGGCCGGCAGTTCGAGGAGCTGGTGGGGAATGGGGACAGCCTAGCCCGACGGAAGGGGAAGGGAACCCGGGGTTTTAGAGGGGGTATACAACTTGGAGTAAGGTTTTGAGGGTACAAATTTTGGTACAAACAGCATAACTTTCTTAACAGACAGGTTACAACTGGCATAACATTTTAAACAGCATAACTTTCTTAACAAATGACAGACTCTGTCAAAAATGGGAATTTCATTCATTTCATTCATTTCACCATGCACCAACAAGAACTTTTATAAAATATTAATTTGGTACAATGGGACAAGTTTTGGGGGAAAGGGGGCCAAAAACCAAGGGAACATCTGAACTCGAATGTTTGAAAATGCATATGTAAAAGATTAATCTTTAAAAGCAAGGAATTTGAAGGAATGGGTGTGCTTTTCTGGTGAGGCACCACAGCTGGAAACTTTTTTTGCTTTTCTGTCTCCTAGCTGGCTATTTTTTTTTTTTATTAAACTTATAAATTCTTCTAAGAAACTGAACCTCGTTTCTCACATTGGAGATTTTTCTGTTACCTATTTCATTCCTTTATTTCATGCTTGTGAAAAACAAGATTCACTTTTTATGTAAAATTTAAGAAATAGGTTTAATAAAAGATAAGACAATTAGGAGATTAAATAAAAGCAAAGTACGGCTGGCCGGGTGACTTGGCATTTAGCCAAGTTCACCCCCTGCTATTTCAGAGGCTTTCTTTAAATACCCTTTCTATTGTATCAATCTGTTGAATATTCATATTTTTCCATAAACTAGTTTCCATATTCCAGGGACTGTTTTGCATGGCCCCTCCTTGGGTCCGCCTTTTTAGAGCATGCATGTTTCTTGGCTGTGTCTTCATTATCACCTCCAGATTGGGCCTTGGTCCATGCTTTCTTCAGATGGGAGATGCTGATAGTTGATGTATCAGTGGCAGGGTCTACTTTACATGTTCACTGGATGTTATCCCAGCCAAACAGACAGTTTAAGCATACTATATCACTACCACCACTGTTATAAATTATTAGAAGCCAATTCAAAATAACAGAATTTTTTTAGCAAATTTCCAAAACCAAATTAAAAAGCCACAACAAATTCCGACAACATCAATCAAATGCTGGGTGGGCAGAGTGACAGTAACAACGGTACCGTCCAACCTCAGCCACACACACTGGGTCCCGGTGTAAGGTTTTTATATAGTTTATTTGTCCTGAGGCTAAGTCCATTGCAAGTCCAAATATTCATGTATCTCTATTTCCAAGCGAGGTCTTGAAAGGGGTTCCCGTAAGTATGAAAAGATGATTCAGGAGTCTTCCCGGATCTTGTCTTTGGGGTGCTGATTTGATCATCCTCCGGATCCCCTATCAAGATTGATATCAGATGTCGAGCAGCTGTGAAGTGGAGGCCCATCCTTGATGAATGGGCCATCTCCAGTCCGGCCATGTCATTTCTGTTGCAAATGTTGTGGTTTCACAGCTTGCACCACAGGTCTTGGAATCTCGGAGATGCCCTGGAGTGGCTTTTTAATAGGCCAAATCTTTGATACACGAATTTATCCATTACATTTACCACAACCACTTTGCCTAATCTTCTTTACTAACAGTAGAAATAAAAACTTACATCTTTACCATAAAGTTATTAATCATATAGCACACATCTTGTGAAAAGCCAACTTTATAATATGCATTTACAGCAATGCTATTACTAAGTTAGTAGAAAAAACCCTCTTCCGTTTCGAATTCCCAGGTTCAACCTCCCCTCTCTGTCTCCCTCCCTCACTCTCCTTCCCTCTCCCTCTCTTTTTGTCTTTCCCGATTACCTCCCTATTCACTTGCTAATGACGTGGATTTCCCGAAACCTGCACAACAGGTTTTCTTTCCTCAAATTTCCTCCCTTCCTCCCCCGGGATCGCGGAGTGCGGGGCCCGTCCCCGCCTCCGCCCCGCCCCGCCCCTGCTCGCTGCCTCTGCTCTGCCCCTGACGGTCCTTCCCCCGGAGCGGGGAGTGCAATGCCTGCTCCCGCCCCCGCTCCGTCCTCGTTCCTCCCTCCCGGGGTGAGCTGTGTGGGGTCCGTTCCCGCCCTCCCCCTCCAGCTCCAGTCCCAGCCACCCCATCCCCTCCCCCCTGGGCGGGGAAAACACCACCCATCCCCGCCTCCCCTCTGCCCCCATTCCTCCCCTCGGGGCGGGAACCACATAGCCCATGTCCCCCCCGCCCCCCTCCCCCTTGCTCTCTCTCCTGCGCTTGCGCAATCCATCGCGCTCGGCACTGATCACCCAGCCGCGTCGGCTTGGGGTCAAACCTCGTCGGTTCCTCCCCTTTCCTCCGGGATTCCCTTCCCCCACCCCACCGCTGCCGCGGCTGCCCCCGTCATGGCTTCGTCCCCCGCCCCCGTCGCGGCCCCTGCCATCGCCGCGGAGTGCACCTTGCCCCCCGCCGCTGACGCAGCTCCAGTCGCTGCCGCAAACCTCGCCCTCTCCTCCTCCCTACTTACCCCTTGCCCGCTCACCCCGGCTTTGCTGCCTCCCGCACCTGCCGCTAGGCAGCTGACCAGCAGCGCTGAGCCTCTTAGCAGTGGTACCCCGGTCTACGCCTGCTGTGTGGCTTGGCAGCGCCGGAGCGGCTGCGCCGGTGCCGCCTTCCCGCAAACGGCCTCTGCCCGGCGCCCTGCAGCAGCACCCCCAGTCCCTTCCGGTGCGCTCGAGGAAACACCAGGCGGAACGCCCTGACTCCTCTTCTGAGGACAGCAGCGACAACACCTCGGATTGTGACTCCGAATCCCAGGATAGATGGGCATTGACTCGAAGGGAAGCCACTCAGGAGGGAGATTGGGAACTGGCTCAAAAGATCTCAGCCTTCCCAGTCGTTTATGGGAAAGGGAGGAGGGGGAGACCCTCTAATACAAAAGCTTGGGAACCCATCCCTTACAGAGAGATCAGAGGACTTTGCAAGGTAGCAAAACCACAGGGGCAGGGATCACATTTCTTTAGACACTTATTAGAAGCCACCTTCTCTGCACATACTCTAGTGCCACATGATATTAAAAACATTGTTACTTGCCTCCTTTCCCCTGCTGAATACATGCTATGGGAAAAGCATTGGGAAAGACATTTAAAAACATTATCTGCAGATTGGCCGAATTTGACCATGGAGCAATTAGCCGGAGAAGGTGGGCTCCAAAGACCCTCAGAAGAAGCCAAGACCTTAACTGAAGCTGCATTGCAGGACATAGCTATTGCAGCAAAATCATCACTGCTCCTTACCCCTGATGACTCTGTTCCTACTAAGACATTAATTTTGAAGAATTAAGGACTTTAGTTAAACTAGACATTGTTGAGGTAAACTTCCCTTTTTTTAACATAAGCCGGATTTAAGGAACTGATAAACCAGGAGGCCTGTCAACTTAATCAATAGACTCCAAGAACACAATGTGATCATAAATCAGATAGTCTTGAGAAAACAGCATCCAGGTGTCACCAGCACTAAAAGGTTAAAAAGGCAAAGCGAGGAAGATGCATCTTACTTCATCATTTTGAGACCCCATCCCATAAGAAGGACCACCGACCCATTTCAAAGAACAAACTACGCATGCTTAATTGCTTTTTGGCTAATTACCATATGAAGCGGGGAATGGGATGGACCAGAGTTATGAATATGCATTTGTGTTTTGGGTATTCAACACTTTTGTACATAAAAAGACCCTGTGATCATCTGTAAATTGCGTGTGTGTATTTGGGAGCTATCCCTCACGCTGCCCGGCGTCGTAATAAACATACACTTTCTAACTTCAAACTGTTAGAGAGTCTTTGTCCGTCATAGTTGGATATTGGTATTAGATCAATATCCATATTTTTAATAAATCACTACACAACATTTCTCTAATATCAAACAAGGGGTAGATGAGAGTTTTATTAAATTAGTGCAGACTAAACATGCCCTGGAAAAACAAATAGAGAGTCCAGAGGGATGAAAGGAACTTTTGGGTAAACTTGCTATGGCAAATGCTAATGGACAATGTAAGACTATCCTAAGGACTTTACCCCTGGACACAGAACCCACCATAGAACAGATGGTAGAAAGCTGCACATGCTATTCATCCACCGAAAACAGTTGCCCAAGCAGTTGCTAAGGGCATTGCAGAAGGAGTCTCTGGTGCATTTGCAGTAATGGCCTCCAAAGATAACGTCCACTGTTTCAACTGCTGGGAATTTGAACACTTTATAAAGGATTGCCCAGAAAAGCCACCCACCCAAGATCCCTGCACCATCACCCAAAGGCCCCAAAGACAGCAGCGATACCAGCAGCACTCAGGAAACTTCAAGTGCAGCACGGTATGGCCCTGCACACAGACAACAAATCAAAAGACTTATTGCTCCATACTGCCTGTGAAATTCACATTGGACAGCCAGGATCTGGGATATGGGGGACATCATGGCACATTGTCCCAGGAGATCCCAAGTCACATGAAGAGGATCCATCATATGGAGCAATACAGATGGGAACCCGGCGCCATCTGGTAACCACACTGTCCATTAACTTAACAGATGAGTATTTTTACCGTTTTCCCACAGGAAAGCACAGGCTGAAAAATGGTCATTGGGACATTCTAATCCTAGGTGACATTTTCCATGGTCCAGAGTAAATCTTTGTTTTGCCAGAAGTACAAACAGTGCACCCTGGAGAAGAAATCTTTGTCCAGCTGAGCTGCATGGACACACCCTTTTATCTTTCACAGGAAACACCGATTGCACACGCTTTCTTACTCCCACCAAACCACATGGAACAGCTTCCCCTCAATCCCACAACAATGTGGGCACAGATTGTGGGCCCAAATAAGCCTACCATTGAGTGCAGTCTACTCTGTAAGGGGGAGAAGATCCACTGACCAGGGATGCTGGACACCAGTGCTGATGTGACCATCACAGCCTGCTCGGAATGTCCAGCAAACTGGGAACTACAACCAGTGGCAGGCATGATTTCTGCGATTGGTGGAGCCACAGTGTCTATGCGGAGCAAGCAGAATGTCATTGTCGAAGGACCTGAAGGCAAGCTGCCAACCATCCAGCCATTCATGGTAAGAGCCCCCATCACCCTATGGGGTAGGGACCTTCTATCCCAATGAGAGGCTTCCTTACTCATTCCCAGCTGGGATTTCTAATTGGGGCCACTGAGAAACGCACGCTATCATCTACCCCTCGGCTCACCTGGAAACAGAAGTACCCAGTCTGGGTCAAGCAGTGGCCCTTCTCGAAAGCAAAATTGCGTGCACTGGAAGCCCTAGTGAAAGAGCAGGTTGCCAAGGGCCATATCACCAAGACCACCAGCCCTTGGAGCTCCCCGGTCTTCGTGCTGAAAAAGCCTGGGAAGGACAGATGGAGGCTCCTCCACGACCTACGCAAGATCAACAAGGCCATTGAGGACATGGCACCAATCCAGCCCAGCCTGCCCTCTCCATCAATGCTGCCTCAAGACTGGACACTTGCCATCATAGATATCAAAGACTTTCTACAGCATCCCACTCCACCCCCAAGATGCCCCCCGGTTTGCTTTCTCCATCCTCTCCCTTAAAAGAGAGGCCCCACTCAAGAGATACCACTGGCTTTATCTTTCTCAAGGTTTAAAGTGCAGCCTGGCTATATGCCAGTGGTACGTTGCTCACATTTTGGCCCCATCCAGAAACCTATTCCCAGATGCAATTATCCACCACTATATGGATGATATCCTGGTCTGTGCATCAGAGAAAACTTACTTGGAGAACTGTTAAAAGGACCATTGAAGCCATAGAGGAAGCATGATTCGAGATTCATGAGGACAAAGTGCAGTACACCAGCCCATGGACTTACCTCGGACTCCAGATACGTGAGAGGACCATCATACCCCAGGCACTCACCATCCAAGATGACCCAAAGACCCTAAGAGACTTACACAGTTTGTGCAGGTCTATCAACTGAGTATGTCTCCTGATTGGGATGACAATAGAGGACCTCACCCCCTCTTCAGTCTTCTCTGTGGTTGCGGGGACCTGGACTCTCCACGTGCCCTCATGCCAGAAGCCTGAGATACCATCATCAAGGTCCAGGAGGCCTTGTCTTTATGCCAAGCCCACTGCTTCAAGCCCAGCCTGCCTCTCTAGTTTGCCATTCTGGGTAAGGCCCCCCTTCAGTACGGGTTGATTTTTAATGGGATTCTCAACTCAGAGACCCTCTATTGATACTTGAATAGATCTTTACAAGCAATCAACCTACAAAGACAATAACCACCACTCAAGACATAATGGCACATTTAATAAAAAAGGCTAGAACTCGCCTGCGCTCTCTTGCACGCTGTGAGTTCACATGCATATACTTGCTATTGACTACTGGAGATCTGGAGAAGTTGCTCCAGACCAATGAAAACCTCCAATTCACCCTAGATAGCTACCCAGGCCAAATTTCCATCCACATGCCAAAACATAGACTTTTTAATCATGATTGTGCCTTTAATCTGATCCCAAAATTAATCCAAAGTAGGATACCTCTCAAAGCTCTAACAGTTTTTACAGATGGCTCAGGGCATCCCACAAGTCAGTAATGACCTGGATGGATCACAAGACTCAAAAGTGGGAGTCTAATGTCCAAATAGCAGAGGGATCTCCATAGATTGCCGAGCTAGCAGCTGTTGTCAGAGCCTTTGAGAAATTCAAAGACAAACCCTTTAATCTGGTCACAGATTCAGCTTACGTTGCTGGTATAGCTATGAGGGCTGAACATGCTCTTCTCAAGGAGGTCTCCAATCCAAACTTACACCAATTGATCTCTACATAAATTCATTTAATCTCCCACAGAGAGCAGCCTTACCGTAGTATGCATGTGAAGTCACATACCGACTTCCCAGGTGCCATTGCAGAAGGGAACAAGAGGGCGGACACACTGGCCATGTCGGTGGAGACTGCTAACATCCCTGATATTTTTGCCCAGGTGAAGTTGTCGCATGCATTTTATCATCAAAATGTACCTGCCCTCGTCAAGATGTTCAGGCTCTCGAAAGATCAAGCAAGAGCTATTGTCGCAATGTCTCCAAACTGCCTAAGTTACCAGATACCATCCATGGGTGCAGGGGTTAACACCAAGGGCCTGAACAGCTGCCAATTGTGGCAGACTGACGTAACCCACCTCCCATCCTTTGGAAGGTCCAAATAAGTGCATGTGTTGGTTGACACGTTTTCTGGGGCAGTACTTGCATCAGCTCACGCAGGAGAGGATATCACTCACACCATCAAGCATTTTCTCCTTGCATTTTCCCCCTGAGAGTCCGTAAACAAATCAAAACAGATAATGGGTCTGTCTATACCTCCTGTAGGTTGAAAGATTTCTTCAACCGGGGGAGGGGTAAAACACATGAAGGGCATACCCGCAAATCCCACAGGGCAATCCATGGTAGAAAAGACCCATCAAACCATCAAAAGACTCCTCAATCAGCAGCGGAGAGAAACAGAAATCTTGTCTCCCATTGAAAGATTTTGTAAGGTTCTCTATGGCATTAACTTCCTAAACTGTACATCATCAGAGCCTGACCCCCCAACACTCTGCCACTTCTCAAATTTGACCCAAGCTAAGCTCACTGAGAAACTGCGAGTGCTAGTAAAGAACCTAGAAACACATCAGATTTCAGGGCCTTTCCAGTTATTTGTTTGGGGGAGAGGCTATGCCTGTGTTCTATCATCCGGCCCAAAATGGTTCCCAAGGAAAAACATAAAACCATACCTAGGCCCGGCAAACACTGCTCCCACAAACACTAACAAGAATTCTCCTGAGTCAAATACAGGACCTCCTCAAAACCAGACCAGTTCTGCATGGAGACGGAGGCATCGCCGAACAACGACATACCAGAGAAAAGACCATTATGTCACTTGACAGCAGACAAAACAGAAAACTGAACAAGATACTATGGTGTAAGTCAAGCCAGAGGCCTGACACAGTCTGGCCACAAATTGCTCCCTGGTTAACATGTCGTCACCCCTCTTACCCTAAAAAACCCTAATGTCCCCCCTCCCTCAACCTTGCCAGAACCTCCCTAAACCTTATACCCTCCCACCATAAACCTAACAAATTTCGCTTATATTCCCTATCAGAAGCCCCATCCCTGTCCAAAGATGAAATTTATCTACGTTGGTGCTGTCCTCACTGCTGCCTGAATGCTCCTCGCCACGCCGCATGCCTTCATCTGGGTTGTCCCACAGCCTAGTCATAATGTTTGGGTGACCTTAGGAAAAACACTAAAACAAGATAACTTGTGCCTGTCCATGGGCAGCTTAGACAACTCACTCTCCATGTGTCTGGTAGGGATTCCCTTGGTAGCAGATGACTGGCCCATCACTGACTCAGATCTCCTCCGCATCACAGGTAAGAGGCCCAATCCGGTAGACGCTTGTGACGAGTAGACAAAAATGCTGCCAAATGCTCCAGAGGAACCCCAAGAATTGGACCTGCTGGGGTCCTCCAAAGCAACATACTGTGTCAATTTTTACTTTAGACAACCTAGTCAACATTGGCCAGAAATTGACCAGGCAAAAAACACATACAGAAAAGACATATCACCAATTAACAAAGTCTATAATAATCTAAATTGGTGTAATTACACCAGTCCTGTGCTCTCTGTGTCCTCACTCCACCTGAAAGTGTTGCCTTCGAGAATGTTTCTTATCTGTGGTGACTGAGTATGGGCTGAGATCCCTTCATGTCTCCAGGGGGGTCCCTGTAGCCTGGTTAAGCTTACTACCCTCACCCCAAACATAACTCTGCTTTAAAATTGGAAACAAAAAGGGGAATTGGCACGCCAAAAGAGAGCATACACTGAATTCGACACAAATTGTGATAGCCAAGTTACTAATGGGAATAAAGGAAAGAGAGTGGCAGTCAGTCTCATTTTTACCTTGAGTAGCCACAGCTAAAGTCCTTGTTGAGCTGAATCACTTGGGATGTTGGCTTAGCAAGCAGGCCAACATGACATCTGCTGCCCTGAGTGATCTTTTAAGGGATGAGACTACCAGACATGCATCTTCACAAAATCGTGCAGCCATAGACTTCCTACTGCTTGCCCATGGACGTGGCTACCAGAACTGTGAGGGGATGTGCTGCTTCAACCTTTCTTTATTCCAGCTGGTCGAGGGGTCCACCGCTTGGGACCCAGAGAGCCACAACCACCCCAAAAGATGTCTCGCTAGAAACAGCTTCTTGGGGGGTCAGGGCGCTCCTCAGCTGGCAGAGGGGCTTCTCAGCAGGAGGGCAGAGCAGTGATTTCAGCTCAGTGATTTCAGCTCAGTGATTTCAGCTCCTGCCCTTGTGAGTTAGCCCCTCTTTTAGCCGGCCATGGCGAGAGAGAGAGAGAGGTCTCGTGTGGAATTTCCGCAGGTGGTAACTTTATTGCAAGGGTACCAGCGAAAGGGGTCCAGGGACGAGGTACCTCTGCCGACCAGAGGAAACCCAGGGGTTTTTATGGGACACCAGGGTGGGAGGAAAAGAGTAAAAAAACAATCAGTTGTAATAGATCTACATAAGATCCCGAGGGGGTTTGTGGGTCTCCGGACAGGTCGCCGTGACTAGAAAATTTGTCTTTTGCCTTAGGGGCTCTGGGTGAAGTTGCGAAATTCTTTCTTAACTCCTCAGCTTGGCCCTCTCCAGGGCAGAGCAGCTGGGGCTTTGCCCACCCCAACAACTCCTCCTTTTATATTTAGTAAAAAAGCCTCACCAGCTGTTCTTTTAAAGCAGCGTAGGAGGCATGAGAACATAAGTAATATGATAACAATCACAATGAAAATCCATAAAACACTTTTAACCAAAGAGGCCACCCATCCTGTCAATCTCCATTGTCCAAAGAGGTTGTCGATCCAGTCCAGAGACTTTTCTGTTTTTATGTCTTTTACTAATCCTTCTAGTTTCTGTATGTTCGCATGGATGGATGTTGAGTGTGAAGAAAGGTTGAAACAGCACATTCCTTCAAAGTCCTGGCATCCGTGTCCATTGACAAGCAGCAGATAATCAATCGCTGCGCGGTTTTGGAGGGTTGCTTGTCTGGTAGTCTCTTCATCCT
Organism: Sylvia atricapilla; assembly: GCF_009819655.1. Taxonomy (NCBI): domain Eukaryota; kingdom Metazoa; phylum Chordata; class Aves; order Passeriformes; family Sylviidae; genus Sylvia; species Sylvia atricapilla. The sequence continues at coordinate 14,463,750 of NC_089173.1, read as the reverse complement.
TTAAAAGATCACTTAAGGCAGCAGATGTGGCATTTGTTATAAACGAGCCAGGAGACCTGCTCCTTTGAAAAGCCTTTATTAGTCAGCTCTTTCAAGGGGGAACTCGAGGGGTCGCCTGCGCCGCCGCTGCTCCTGTCGCCGTTCCCACTCCTGTCGCCGCTGAGGATCAGGTGTCAGGCGAATCTGCTGCTCTCCCCGCAGCAGTCGGGAGTTCTTGCCTCGCGGGAATCCCCAGGAACTCAACTGGGCTCGTGTGGTCTAGGGGCGTCACTTCTTCCCAGTCTCTTTCTGGTCATGGCGAGGCGGCAGAAGCAGAATTCTGTCCTTAGGTAGCTGAGGGTCTTCTCGGTGTTGTAGTGTCTCCCTTTTATCTGGATTTTGTGCTGGGTCCCGGCTTTTGGGTCCGCTTGCCGGCAACTGCACTTCGGTTTGGAGCGATGCACCACGGAAGTCCTTGGATTTTCCTATTAGGCGGGGCCGGCAGTTCGAGGAGCTGGTGGGGAATGGGGACAGCCTAGCCCGACGGAAGGGGAAGGGAACCCGGGGTTTTAGAGGGGGTATACAACTTGGAATAAGGTTTTGAGGGTACAAACAGCATAACTTTCTTAACAGACAGGTTACAACTGGCATAACATTTTAAACAGCATAACTTTCTTAACAAATGACAGACTGTGTCAAAAAAAGGGAATTTCTTACATTTCATTCATTTCAGCATTGGCTTGCTTACTGAGCCAGCACCCCAGGTGATCTATATCACCAAGGGCTTTAAGTGCAGCTAACCAAGGGGTGAACACAGGAACTGCAATTCGCTCTACTTTTTTTTTTTTTTTTTTTTTTTTTGGGGGGGGGGGGGGGGGGGATTAGGGAGGTTTGGCAGGGGTTGAGGGAAGGGAATAATTTGGGGTGAAAAAAGGGGTGTTAAACACATAAACTGAGGATCAACTTTTGGTCAGACTATTTCTGGCCTATGGCTTGGGTTTTTTTTTCTGGGCATCTTGCTTGGCTCTGTCTCGTCTGCTGTTGGGTGACGGGACTGTTTCTTTTCTGGTGTTGGGTCATCCGGCGACGTCTCCGTCTCCAAGCCGAGCTGGTCTGGTTTTGAGTTCTTGTGATTGACTCGGGAGGATTTTTGTCTGTGTTTGTGGGAGCATTATTAGCAGGGCTCAGGTATGGTTTAATGTTCTTTCCTGGAAACCATTTTGGGCCGGATGGCAGTTGGACACAGGCATAGCCTCTCCCCCAGGTAATCAATTTGAAAGGGCCCGAGATCTGGTGTGTTTCAGGATCCTTTACCAGCACTGGTGATTTTTCTGTAAGCTTAGCTTGGGATGAATTTGAGAAGTGGCGGAGTATTGGAGGGTCAGGCTCTGATGATGTACAGTTTAGGAAGTTGATGACATAGAGAGCCTTACAGAGTCTTTCCACGGGTGACAGAATTTCTGTGTCTCTCCGCTGCTGGTGGAGAGTTCTTTTGAGGGTTTGGTGAGTCCTTTCAATGATGGCTTGCCCTGTGGGGTTGCTGGGTATACCTCTCTTGTGTCTTACCCCCCATTGATTGAAGAAGTCTTTCAGCTTTCGGGAGGCATAGGCTGGGCCATTATCTGTCTTGATTTCTTTGGGGACTCCCAGGGTGGAGAATGCCAAGAGAAAGTGTTTGATGGTGTGGGTGGCATTTTCTCCCGCATGAGCCGATGCAAACACTGCTCCAGAAAATGTGCCAACTGACACATGCACATATTTGGATCTCCCAAAGGATGGGAAGTGGGTCACATCAGTTTGTCACAGTTGGCAGCTGTTCAGTCCACGGGGATTAACTCCAGTACCCATAGATGGTATTTGGTAGTTTTGGCAGTTTGGGCACGTTGCGAGGATGGCTTTTGCTTGATCTTTCGAGAGCTTGAACATCCTGATGAGGGCAGGTACATTTTGGTGATAGAACGTGTGTGACAGTTTTGCCTGGGCAAAGATGTCAGGGACATTTGCAATCTCTGCTGGCATGGCCAGCGCATCTGCTCTCCTGTTCCCTTCTGCAATGGGACCAGGAAGGTCAGTGTGCGATCTTACGTGCATGATATGGTAAGGCTGTTTTCTGTGGGAGATTAAATGAATGAGTGTAGAAATTAATTGGTATAATTTTGGATTAGGGACTTCTTTGAGGAGAGCATGTTCAGCTCTCATAGCTATGCCGGCAACATAGGCTGAATCTGTGACTAAATTTAAAGGTTCATTTTTTAATTTCTCAAAGGCTCTGACGACAGCTGCTAGTTCTGCGATTTGTGGAGATCCATCCACTATTTGGATGTCTGACTCCCATTCTCGAGTCTTTGGGTTCTGCCAAGTCATTACTGATTTGTGGGATGATCCTGAGCCATCTGTGAAGACAGTTATGGCTTCCAAGGGTGAACGGCTCTGTACTAATTTTGGGGTCAGATGGAAGGCTACATCACGATTGAAAAGTCTGTGTTTTGGCATGTGAATGGAAATTCTTCCTGTGTAGCTATCTAGGGCAAACTGGAGGCTCTCATTGGTCTGAAGCAAATCCTCTAGATTTCCAGCAGTTAATGGCAAGTATATGCATGCGAACTCACACCCTGCAAGTGAACGGATGCGAGTCCTGGCCTTTTTTATTAAATATGCTATTATTTCTTGGAAGGTGGTGATTGTCTTTGTGGGTTGGTTGTTTGTAAAGATCCATTTGAGTATCAGCTGAGGGTCTCTGAGTTGGGAGTCCCATTGGAAGATCAGTCCATGAAATCGAGGGGCTTTGCCCAAAACGGCAAACAGGAGAGGCAAGCTGGGCTCGACGCGATGGGCTTGACGTGAAGACAGGACTTCCTGGACTCTGGCGATGGAGTCTCGGGCTTCTGGCGTGAGGGTGCAGGGAGAGTTCATGCTCTCATTGCCCCGGAGAAGATTGAAGAGGGGGGCGAGGTCTTCTGTTGTGACCCCCAGCAGGGGGCGTATCCAATTTATAGATCCACACAGGCTGTGCAAGTCCCTTAGAGGCTTTGGGTTGTCTCGGATGGTGAGTTGCTGGGGTACGATGGTCCTCTTGCGGATCAGGAGGCCGAGGTAAGTCCATGGGCTGGTGTGCTACACTTTGTCCTCACGAATCTCAAACCCTGCTGCTTCTATGGTTTCAATAGTCTTTTTAACAGTTTTGTCCAGGTAGGTTTTTTCTGCCGCACAGATTAGGATATCGTCCATATAGTGGTGGATTATTGCTTCTGGGAATAGGGTCCTGATGGGAGACAGGATGTGTGCAATGTACCATTGACATATCGATGGCGATGCTTTCATTCCTTGTGGAAGGACCAGCCAGTGGTATCTCTTGAGCGGGGCTTGTCGGTTGAGAGATGGGACGGAGAAGGCAAACCGTGGAGCCTCCTGTGGATGAAGCGGGATATGGAAGAAACAGTCCTTTATATCAATGATGGTAAGCATCCAATCTTGGGGCAGCATCGATGGTGATGGTAGGCTGGGTTGGAGGGGTCCCATGTCTTCAATTAGTTCATTAATTCTGCGTAGATCATGGAGTAATCTCCATTTGTCTGTGCCAGGCTTTTTCAGTACAAAGACGGAACAGTTCCAAGGGCTGGTGGTCTCAGTGATATGTCCTTTGGCAAGTTGCTCCTCCACCAGGTTCTCTAGTGCGTGCAGTTTTTCTTTTGACAGGGGCCACTGCTCAGTCCAGATTGGTGTATCACTTTTCCAGGTAAGCTGGGGAGTGGCTGGTGGCGCGCTTCTCTCAGTGGCCCCGATCAGAAATCCTGGCCGGTGATTCGGATGGACGCCCCCCATTGGGATAGGAGGTCTCGGCCCCATAGGGTGATGGGGGCCCTTACCACATAAGGCCGGATGGTTGCCATCTTGCCCTCGGGTCCTTTGATGACAACATTGTGTTTGCTTCTCATGGAAACAGTAGCTCCACCAATCCCCGAGATCACACCTGCCACTGGCTCCAGTTCCCAGTTGTCTGGCCACTCAGAACAGGCCAGGATGCTAATGTCCGTGCCTGTGTCAAGCAGACCTGGTCAGTGGACTCTCTCTCCTTTGCAGAACAAGGTGCACTCGATGATTGGCCTATTTGGGTCCACAATCTCTGCCCACATCACTGTCGGGTTGAGTGGGAGCTGCTCCGGGTGGTTCTGTGGAAGCAGGAATGCTTGTGCTATCGGTGTTCCCTGTGAAAGAAAAAAGGGAGGGTCCGTGCAGCAAAGCTGAACAAGAATTTCTTGTCCAGGAAGCACAGTTTGTAATTCCGGCAGTACAGAAATTTGCTCTGGGCCTCGGAAGGTGTCACTCAGGATAAGGATGTCCGACGGGCCTCCTGGGGGTCCGTATTTTCCTGTGGGGATACGATAAAAACATTTCTCAACAAGGTTAGGAGACAGCGATGTTACCAACTGGCGATGTGTTCCCGTCTGTGAGGCTCCGTATGTTGGGTCCTTCTCATGTGTTCTGGGTTCCCCTGGGATGGCGTGCTGCGATGTCGCCACTCTCTTGGCTCTTGGGTGGGATGGTGTGGCCTTTGATTTGTTGTTCGGACGCGGGGCCTGACCGCGCCCTGCTGGGAGTTTCCCGGATGCTGCTGGTACTGCTGGGGTCTCTGGTACCTCTGGATGCGACGGTCCTGGATGGGTGATTTCTCAGGACACGTCTTGATAAAATGTCCGAGTTCTCCACACAGGAAACAACGGGAATTCTCCTTCGACAGTGCTACTGCAAAAGCACCAGAAACTCCATCTACAATACCTTTGACAACTGCCTGGGTCATGTTGTTCTCCGTGGATGCGTAGCGTGCGCAGCTTTCAACCATCTGTTCAATAGTTGGTTCAGTATCTAAGGGCAAAGCTCTTAAAATAGTTTTACATTGTTCATTTGCATTAGTCATAGCAAGTTTTGTTAAAAGTTCTTTTCGCCCCTCTGGGCTTTCTATCTGTTTTTCCAGGCTTAATTTAAGTCTGTCTATAAATTGGACAAAGCTTTCATTTACTGCCTGCTTGATATTAGAAAAATGTTGTGTAGGAACAGAGTCATCAGGTGTGAGGAGCAGTGATGTCTTTGCAGCATTAGCTATGTCTTGTAGAGCTGCTTCAGGCAGCGTGTTTGCTTGTTCTAGGGGCTTTTGGAGGTCACCTTCTCCAGCAAGTTGCTGAATTGTTAGGTTCCTCTGATTTGGATCATTATGATAGGTGTCTGATAATGTTTTTAATTGTTTTTTCCACCGTCTTTCCCATAACATGTATTCAGTAGGGGTAAGAAGGCAGTTGATAATATTTTTAATATCATGTGGTACAAATGTGTAAGCAGAGAAGGTAGCTTCCAGTAGATTTTTAAAAAAGTGAGAACTTCTACCATGTTCTTTTGCTGCTGTACAGAGTTCTTTGAGTTCCTTGTAAGGGATAGGGTCCCATGTCTTTATGTGTGAAGAGCCTCCTCTTTTCCCTTTTCCTCATATGACTGGGAAAGCTGTGATGTTTTGGGCTATCTCCCAGTCCCCTGCCTGTGTAGCTTGCCTACGTGTCTGTACCCAATTATCATCTGGATCAGAGTCCGAATCAGATGAGGTGCTATCGGAGGATGAATAAGCTGTAGCAGGAACTTTTGCACGGCGAGATCGGGATGCCGGCTTTTCATTGGGCAGGGGAGGCGGGGTGGGGGGAGAGGGGTGTCTGGGGGGATGGGAAGGGAGGGAGTCGCGGCAGTGGGGGGGGTCCGTGGGACGGCAGCATGCAGAACGTTGAGTGGGTTGGGGGGGGAAGGGATGGCAGCAGCGGTCTGCGGCTCCCGTGGTCACTGCTGCGGTGGGAGAGAGGGGGAGGGGGGAGAGGGGTGGTAGGAGCCGTCTGCAGGACCCGGGATGCCCGGGGGGGGGGGGGGGGGGGGGGGGCGCGCAGCACGGAACCGCGGAGGGAGCATGCACATGCGGCTGCAGCTGCTCTGCTGCGCGGGAGGTGTGGGCAGCGGGGGACGGCAGGATCGAGGGTGGTTGCGGGGCAGCGCTGGGAGGCGGCGTGGGTGCCGTGCTCGGGGTTTGTGCGGATGGCGGAGGAGCCGGCGGGCCGGTCTTCGCGGGGGAGGTGCCTGTGGCTGGCACCGCCGGAGCCGCGGGGTGGGGGGAGAGCGGGGGGGCGCTGGGGGCGGGGTGGATCAGCGCCGGCGCGAGGGGGGGCGTGGCGGCGGCGGGCAGTGGAGGCGGGAGGGGCGGGATACACACGGTGTCAGGGCTGGGGGGCGGGGTCGGGACTGCCAGCTCGGGCACAGGGGCCGGGCCAGGGGCGGGGCGGAGCGCGTCCGTCGGCTGCGCTGCCGAGGCAGGGGGCGGGGGGGGGGGGGGGGGGGGGGAGGAGGCGCGGATTCTTCGGTAATCGCCGGGTCATTAGCATGTGTATAGGCTGGAGGATAGAGTGGCCGCGGCCTGGTACAGGGCAAACCGGTTTTGCCAGTTTTGCCAGACCAACTGGAAGTAGGGGCGGGAGAAAAGGAGATTTCCGCGGCGTGGTTTTTTTGGTTTTCTACAGTTTTTGCAATAGTGTGAAAGACAGGATAAAAGCATGCAACAGAGAAGTCCCCCACAGCCTGCGTGTTGTAAAGCTATTTCCCGACTTCATCCCAGAAGAAGTTAGAGGATAGAGAATCAATCGTTATATCAGGAAAGTTTTGTTTTAGCCAAGTAGTGAAACGTTTGAGGTTTTTTCTTGGAAGTTTTTTCTTAGATATATTTTCAAGAAGGGTATTTTTAAGGACGGGATATATATCTCTCTCAGGAGGGGGTGTTCTAACAAGCTTGTTCCCCATGCTAAAAGGTTTCTATGCCCCACGCAGCAGAAAAAGAGAAAAAAAAAGAAAAAAAATTAGAAAAGGGACGAGAAAGATGAGAAGCGCTTATACTTACCTGGAGGTTGCGTCCAAATGATCTACTGCATGGTTGCCGGCCAAAATTCGCTCCTCAGAGTGGCTGGTGGATCGAGGGTCTCGAAATTTCCTGGGCAGGATCGTTACTAGAACGTAGCGAAGGCTGGTCCAGGAGGTAGCACTCGAATCAGCTGTTTTCAGCCCTCAAAGGGGTTCAGCTTCTCCACTGGAATGCAGGGGGTCCAGAATCCAGAGGCGGTTCGGGCGCCAGAAATCCCAGCTGGTGGATGGGGTCCGCTGCTTGGGACCCAGAGCACCACAGCCACCCCAAAGGATGTCTCGCTAGAAACAGCTCCTTGAGGGGTCAGGGCGCTCCTCAGCTGGCAGAGGGGCTTCTCATCTGGTGGGCAGAGCAGTGATTTTTCAGCTCAGTGATTTCAGCTTTCAGTGATTTCAGCTCAGTGCTCTTAGCTCATGCCCTTGTGAGTTTGCCCCTCTTTTAGCCGGCCGTGGTGAGAGAGAGAGAGGTCTCGTATGGAATTTCCGCAGGTGGTACTTTATTGGAATGGTACCAGCGAAGGGGATCCAGGGACGAGGTACCTCTGCCGACCAGAGGAAACCCAGGGGTTTTTATGGGACACCAGGGTGGGAGGAAAAGGGTACAGAATCAATCAATTGTAACAGATCTACATAAAATCCCGAGGGGGCTTGTGGGTCTCCGGACAGGTCGCCGTGGCTAGGAGGTTTGTCTTTGTCTTAGGGGCTCTGGGTGAAGTTGCGAAATTCTTCCTTAACTCCTCAGCTTGGCTCCCTCCAGGGCAAAGCAGCTGGGGCTCTGCCCACTCCCACATCCAGTCCCATGTGGTAAACCGTCAGGTCCTGTGAGGTGTTTGACAGATCCACTGTAATGACTGTCCAATCAGTAGACCTGAAATGAAAATCTTTGGTAGTCACGAGCCTAAATCGGCCTCGCGGCTGCCAAACCTTATTAATTGAACATTTGACATTTTTATTTTTCTGCACCCCCACACCGTGTGTCCCATCCTCCCCCTTTTTTATTAAGAGAGAGGCATTCGCCATTGTCTATATTTATATCATTGCACGTAGTTGTATTAACGGCAGGTACACGCTGTAAGCTCACTTTTTTTGTTTGCTGAACTTCTTCTGTTTTTGGGGCTAGCTCAGTTCCTTGGGAGGCTTTGGGGGAATATTACAGGGACAAGACAGAAGATCCAAAAGACACTCTTACTCCCAGGATTGATCCAAGACATTTATTCTCTAATGGTTCCAGGAGGGGAAGAGGGGGAAAGAGAGGGAAAGAGGAAGAACAGGGGCTTATCTCAGCTCCTGCTCAGGGGGCAAGGCTGGACCTCAGCCCATTGGGTCAAGAAAGGAAGGAAGGGTCAAACTACATGGTTACAGGCTCCAGGGGTCCTGGGGAAAAACCATTCCCCAGAGAAATACAACAGCAAGGAGAATGTTGGAGAAACTTATAGAAAAATTTTTAGAATATGGGTTATTGAAAAAGTGTGAATCAGAATATAACACACTGTTATTACCAGTTACAGATTAGTACAAGATTTAAGGGCCAATAATAGAAAGAACCTGACATTCATCTAGTAGTAGCTATTCTGTACACACTCTTAACAGCACAGGAAAGGAGATACAAATGGTTCATGGTGCTTGATCATATGGGTGCCTTTTTCAGTATTACCTCTTGACTCAGATATCTAAAATAGTTTGCTTTTCAGTGGGAGAATGCAAACACTAGGTGGAAGGCGCAGCTAATATGAATTGTGGAAAAAAAACACAAAACAAACCAAAAACTGGGATGGGCAGCATGACAGAGAGGGATTAAAAAAGAACAGGAATAGGGAAAAGGACACAAGGATCCAGTGAGAAACAATGGCACTGGGAGCACCACAGAGCCACAGAGAATAAAAAGGAACATGAGTGAGGCATGGAGGACAGAGAAAAAGACAGAGTGCTAAACACACAGCAAGGACAGAGGTTTACAGAGACAAAGAGAGAAACAAGGACTGAGAAAGGAAATGACCATGGCACATGCCGATGGGGAGCAGGCGGGCAAGGTGCAGCAGAGGAATGGAGAAAGAGAGGCATGTCCAGCAGGACAGAGGCTTATCAAGACAACAGTACAATGAGGGAGAAGGACTGGGCAGCAGGTGCAGACAGGTACAGGCAAAAGGACAGTGAGAAGGACAAAGAAATACAGTCACGGTGTAGGACAAAAGAAAAAGGAGAGGAAGAAAGAAAGATGCGAGCAGGGAGGGAGACAGAGAGAGACAAAAAGTAGGACAGAGAATAGGGAGAGTGTTTGAGCAGCATTTATTCAATAAACACTGAGTATTTATTTTTTAAAAGAACGTGAGCACATCCCTATTACAGAACTCTGCTGCCTATTTAAACTTCAAAACTCTCAGGGAACATTTCTCCCACCTCTCCTCTCTGCTACCTGCTTTATGTCACCACTGGCTACTGGGAAGTTTGGCTCATTTATACCCCTGGCAATCTGGATTTGATCTTTTGAACAGTAAAGTGTACAAAAAAAAGCTGAATCCAAGATACAAGGCAGCTTGTGTCACCAAAACTGCAGGAGAAACAAAAACTGCTACAACATTTTTTAAGCATTAAAGAATCAAGGCATGACTTTCTTCTGGCCAGGATGTGCAACAGGAATCATTTCATCTACACATTGACCAGCTTGTGCCAAGAAAACAATTCCATCAGGATTTTTACTGTTTTTTTCACAGACTTATGCAGTCAAAACCCAGAGAAATTCATCAGTTCAATGCTCCTCCATTGCAAGTTACACAGTTCTTACTGTTTGGTTTCCTATTGGTTGTCGATCCCTTCGCCTTCCACGTTCATAAGGTTCTTGTCCTTCCTTCTCTTCTCTCTTTTCCCAGACCAGGAGTCTCGGACCATGCCAGGGCTGATGCCTCCTCTGCCACCTGCAGGGCAGCTGCAGCTCTCAATTACTAGAGCTGGCAAGGCTGGGCATAGATGTAGCACAGCCTGAAACTCCCCCTGGGGTGCCTCCAGAGGGAACAAAGGGACAGTACCAAACAAGACTCACCAACAGGCACTCTCAGAAACTCTCACAACACCATTTTCTGCTTCTCTCTCTGTCAGGGCCCCAAGAAGTTTTGTTTCACTTCTTGTCCCACACTTGCCAGAGACCTTGAGAGGAAAAAAGGTATAGTTGTTACCCTTCATTATGGCCACAGGCTTTGGCTTCACTGGTGGGTTCAGCCTCCCAGAAATAGAAGCAGACACTTCTCACCCTACTGGAGCTGATTTGTCCCTTCCCTGCTCTGCTCTGCCAAACCCTTCAACCACTCTGCCAAACTCAGCACTGCTGCAGAGCTACAAGAGAACAGCAGTTTATCCACAGGAGGCTTCTCCTGACATACACTTGCCATGATGTGTCCAGAACGATCCAAGTGCTTATTTTACATCTCCACAAGTGTGGCCCAAGTCCCACGTACACAAGAACAGCACATTCTCACAGTGTACCAAGAGAAGCTGGAACAGATTTAATACTTTGTTCTTCAGTGTCGCCGACACAACAACCAATCAGGGGTAAGGTAATTAACATATCAGGAAGTAACTTTAACTGCCAACTTCAAATAACAAGGGGTTAGACAACTAGGTTAGGGAAATTCAAGGACTAGACACCCTCCATGGGAGAGCCGGGAGTGTTGCTCCCTCTGCATAGTCTTTGGGGGCCTCCACACTTCAGAAAACAACTAATTCCAGTCAACCACTGTGTACTCGCACCACTTGGTGTGCAAGGCTCAGTACACCTTCTGTGTATGTTGAACTACAGAGCATGGAAAAAAAGGCCAATCGTGCTCCATAAAAACAAACAGAAAGAAAAATCATAAGAAAATTTCATAGAGTAGGAAATACCTGTGTGCCTTTGAACACTGTTACTGAGAATTCAAAAAGCCACTTACAATAGGAAATAGTCACCAGGCCGACAAAAGCACCAAATACTGGACCCAGCACAGAAAACTTTGGCTGCAAAACCATCACATCTCAGGACAGAGCTGAGACAAGGAAAGAAGCTCCTCTTGGCAAGAAAAATTAACTAGCCTTTGTTCCAGTGGAAAACCCCCCCAAAAACATACCACCAAACCAAAACCAAACAAACCCAAAGCTGTTCTGAGTTTCATCCGACATTCAGGAGCTTCCTGGACTGGGGATTTCTAAGGGAGGTCTCACACGCCCTTTCCAATCCCTCTGTCCCTGAGAGTTCCCTCCCCCTCAGGCACCATTGCTCTGTCTGGGGCTGGGCAGCTTTAACTCCTGCTGGAGGCAGAGAGGAGCAGGCATCGAGGGATCACGGCAGGCCTGGGTCAGGATCAGCCCCCCACAGACACCCCTCACACCCCCTCCCCTCTGCTGAGACAGCATCCCCTGGTCCCTGCCCCCATCACCCACCACCAGTGGAGCCAGGCTGAGCTGGGCTGAGCTCGGTCACGCTCCTGACATCTGTCCTGGGCAGCATCACGGCCCCACAGCCTAGCCCAGGGCTCAGCAGCTCAAGCAGCAGACACCTCCAAAGGGCATTTCCCACTGCTGCTTTTAACCCTCTCCTGGCCCTCACACATAGCTGCATCTCATGGATGCTCACAGGGCTAAAACTCCTGGCAGACAAAGCCCATTATGTAACCAACTCTCTTGCCCTGCTTTCTCCAAAAAACACTGGAAGTTACATTATGGATGATTGAGAGAGAGACGGGAAGACTGATTCGGTGATCAGAATTCATTTTTACTGATTCATTTTTACAGTTCTACTTTGTCCTGTGTACCCCAATATCTCCCCCTCCTGTATCAATCAAGAACACTCCTTTAATGCCCTTATTAATTAATCTCTGCACACATTGAAGCAAGCAAGGTATCATGATTAATACAATTATTATCAAAATCATCACATGCATATCTATCCTAAAAAAATCTTTTAGCCAAGGTGCTAAACCCCAGCCACTGAACAGGTTATCTAGCCAAGATCCAGATTCTACTTAGTTTAAATACACTATCCTTTAGCTGCTGTATGCTTCTATGGATAGATTCCGAGTGATCAGAAGGGTTCATACAACACATTCCATCAAAATCTTCACATCCATGACCTTGAGCTAGAAGCAAGAAGTCAATCACAACCCTGTTTTGCAATGTAGTGTGCCTTACACTGTCAACATCTGTTAATAGGTTTGATAAAACAGAGCTGGTGGCATTCGTCTGTTTGGCCAGCCAGCAAGCTACCTTATTTAATTGCCTTATTTAATTAAGGCCTTTTTTTCAGCCAGTCCTGGCCAAAGCAAAGAGGCCCAATTCATCTGGGTCTCAGACCACAAAGACAATTCATCATCGCAGTATTTATCAAATGCATGTAAACTGTGCCTTATTCTGCGGGGATATTTGTGCTGTAAAATCATGGGTGCATTAGGTGTTAGAACAGTCAATTGTCCCAAACTACAGGGACCTCCCTTTATGTGCAAAGGGATAGCAGCCCAGGCCCGATCTCCACAAACCAAAAACATTCCCGATGGCAGCCACAGAGAGGCATTACTTGATTTAGAAGGGCTGCCAGAAGTGTAATTGCACCAAAAGGTTTGATTCTTATACATGGGGTGATAGGGAGAAACATCCAAAACTTTAGACTGATTTTTTCTCATGTACCTAATTTTAACACAAAAATCCATTTTCATGGAACCCAGAAGTTCTAATTCTTGTGGCTCCAAGGGTGTTATAGGAAGGTAAGGAGTCCACTGATCCCATGTATCAATGGGATTTGAGCTCTGCACAATGCTTTTGGTATTTTTTGGAATTGGCCAGCCATCTAATGGCAAGCCGACTAGATGGGTTGAAAATGGATTTTCTGGGGATGCAGTAGCTAAGCATAAGGTATCTTGTTTGGTTACATTAGCCAGAGTTATCCAAGCATTTGTTTGGGGTTGGTCAACAGGCCAGGTTGTGCTAGTAAAAGCAAGCAATGCTAATAAGCATAAGCATAACATCCAATTTAACCCCATGGTGTTTTTTGTCTGTTTGTTTTTAACTATGTTGTGGCAAAAACACCTTTCTGGATTTTAGTTTCCAAGCATATCTTTTAGCACATTTCCTTTTTGTCCTTTCCCAAGCTTGTTCAGGGACCAGCCAAATATAAGGCACTAAGTTGTCTGCACTCTACTTTGCAAATATGGTTATTTTTAGATTCCCTCAAAACTTCCCTCCTGAGAATAGGGAGGTGAGGGCTATCCTTTTCTTTGTGGCCTACTACAGTTAAAAATTCAATGGCCTTATACCTTATTTGAAACTCCACATCATCACATGATTCACACCATGCTTTTGCCAAAAGGGCTCTGTGATACCACAAATTTCCGCACTTCTTACACTGACATAAAACCCAAGGTTCACAGTTTCCTTTACAAGTGGGACAAAAGATGTTAGTCATGAACTGCAGTCTTGGTGTGGTTCTGCCTCTCCCTCCTCCTCTGGGGGCCTGGTAGCCTCTTGGCCTCTGTCAGCTGCTGGTAGAGGTTTCACATTCTTTGCGGGGATCCAGCGTGGTTCCTTTTCTGTGGGGACACAAGCAAAGCCCCTCCCCCAGGTGATCAAAGGGTAAGGGCAAAGGATTTTACCAGATTCTGGGTCACAGATTAGTACGGGTGGTTTCTCCTTGCAGGAAAATGATGTGGATGATACAAAATGCCTAGTCATATGTTGGAATCCTAGAAACTTAGAATTTGGGGTATTAGTGTATACATATGAGTCAAGATGGAGGATTTTGGGTGTTTTCTTTCTCCTTCTTCTTCACCTTCTTCTTCCTTCTTCTTCATGGATTAAGGTGGTTTTCTGTAATTGAGTGGAAAAAGGTCAGCATTGTGGGCCTTGGGTGGTCAATATTGGGCCAGAAACAGAAATAATACAGGTGCCACCTTGGTATTGGGTATTTATTGCTTAAATAACCTTGAAAAGAGTTAGAAGCACTCCATTTTACCTCTTTTATCTAGCTTGTTAGTTAAGGTCATGGCTTGTGAGCCTGTAAATACTGTAAATAGATAAGATAAAATAAATATTCCAAGTCCGAACTCAATTCTACGTTTCCTGTGTATTATTCATTCTGACCTTGGCAAAGAAGAACAAAAGCCATAACCGTCACAGTCATAGGGGAATTTATCTCACCCTTTTACCGTTAAGAAAAAGAAAAAAGAAAATGAACAATGTTCAATTTCTTTGCATAGAAGGGCCATCAGAGTGATCACTCATGTCATCGACATCCGAGTCATCACTCAGAGGTTCCTCTACTTGTTGACCTTTGTCTTGGTCACGGTCTCCTGGTTGTCTGTTGACCGAATTCTGTCTTTGCAGTCTCAGGTCAGGATGAACACACTTTGCAGGTACCCAGTGTACTCCAGTATCCATGGAGACACATGCATACCGGCGCCCCAAAGCGATAAGGTCATAGGGACCTTCCCATTGCTTGGTGACTAGGTTTCGCACCCGGACCTTCGCTCGAGGTTGATGTGTCTCATCCAAAGCCTATAATGAAAGGTGGTGGTTCAAGATAACAGGGTTATTTGAGTTCTGCGGCACCGTAAGGTGATTAATTGTACACAAAGCTTTTTGCAACCATGTGGGGTTTCACCCTGAATTCTCCATTTTTGTTTTTGGAGAACACCCCTGAGTGTACCATGAGTGCATTCTACAATTGCCTGGCCTGTGGGAGAATGAGGGATACCAAATTTATGAGAAACATCCCACAACTGCAGGAATTGCTGCACCTTCTGCGAGGTGTAAGCAGGACCATTGTCGGTCTTGATAGCAGAGGGTATGCCTAGGACAGCAAAGGCCTGCCTCCAGTGGGCAATGACATCTTTTGTCTCTCCCGTGTGAGCCGAAGCCCACATAGCAGAGGAGAACGTGTCCACTGTAACATGCATATACTTGAGCAGGCCGAACTCAGCAACCTGGGTAACATCTGTCTGCCAAAGTTCTGAGGCCTGGAGGCCCCTGGGGTTTATCCCTGCTGGCAAAGGTGGAGAGACCACATGACAATCATCACAGGACTCAACAGTGTCACAGGCCTCAGTTGACATCAACTGAAACTGTTTCTGCAGTGTATGCGCGTTCTGGTGCAAAAACCCATGTTGTTGGGAAAGATGGGACAGGAAGGGCTTATGGATATGATTGTCTGGTATAAAATACTGCAGATATAAAATCTGTGAGTGAAATAGACATGAAGGCCAGCTTTGAGATGTAGACATGGCAGGCAGGAAGACAGTGATTAACTAGAGATAGGTTGAAGGACAGAAAACAAAAGGACCCAAGAATGCAGCCTGTCTCCACCCTGTCAAGGCATCAAGGAAAAAGTAGATAAAAAAAGTAGTCTTTAGAGTTTAGAATATAGGATGATATGGTAATTTAGTAGTTCTCATAGGTTGCATGGAAAGTTGGTAGGTTTGTTGCTGTTTCTTTTCTGCAACGGTGGCGGCTTGGTCTTCAGGACCGACAGCACGGCGTGCACATTCTGCTGGTGTCGCCGGGCTTAATAACAACGCTTACACCAATTTGGTGGACGGTTACAAAAGCCTTTAATATCTCAAACATGCAGTTTAAATACTCTGGGGTCTTTACTATGTCAGAGGGGTCTTACTACATTTCCTGGGTTAGAAGGGAGAATGGAAAAGTACTGGCACATGTTAGTAGAGCTTACATTCTTGTGGTGATAGCTTATCTTTGGGGGTTGGAGTGTTCTCTGCTCTTCCCGTTACAACCGCGATCTTCCGAGCGCCTGTCCCTATCCAACCACATAGGTTTTGTATCTTGCACCGGTTGGTCACTGTAAATTAGAATATTCAACACAAAAGGAGATATAATGGATTGTAACAAGGTCCTCACTCTTCTCTTGCCCGCTCTCTCCCTCTGCTTCTTCGATCTCCCTCTCTCTTACCGGCTCTGACCCCAGCACTCTTCTTACCTCTCTAACCCCTCTTAGCTTTTTTACCTCCCTTACCTCATACCCCCTCTCTCTCCCTCTCTCTTTGGGGCTCTGCTTCAGCCGAGGCTGGGAGCTGAAAGCAGGCCCTCTTTACCCATGACCCTTGCAATAAAACCATGTGTTTCTAGAATATCTCAGGTCTGCAGAGTTCCTTCTCCCTGCCGTTCATGGATGCCCCTACACCATGTGATGCCTTGTATCAGGCTGAGGGGCCAGCCATGCTGGGTTAGCCAGCTTGTCAACCCTCGCATTACCTTCCGCTACAAATCCAGGCAAATTAGTGTGGCTTCGAATATGCAGAACATAATAGGGATTAACCCTGTCCTGAATAGCACACCACAGGGTCTTCAGTAAATGAAGCAAGGCAGCATTGCTGACTTCCTTCAACACCAAATGACTTAACTGCTGAGCAGTGTTGGCCACATAAGCGGAATTCGTGATCAAGTGGAAGGGTTTCTGGGAAAATTTCTGAAAAGCCATGACGGCAGCCTGCAGTTCAACCAATTGAGCTGACCCGTCCTCATGACCTTCCAGGACCTTCCACTCAGATCCATCATTCCAAGTGACAATGACCTTCCCTGTTTTTCCCGACCCGTCAGTGAAGACTTGTCACTCCACTGGCCAATTATGGCTATGGGATGTAAATCCGGGGTGGTGATGAACACAGTGACATCAATGGAGGGATCAATGTGATGAACCTGTCAAGCCGAAACAGCTTGCTGAACCTCCTCCAGCACCTGACGTGCCTCTAGGGTCAATGTCCGAGGTGATTTCAAATCAGTGTCTCCCCTTGACAAATCAAACAGAGGAGACAACTGTGTTGTGGTTAGTCCCAAATACAGACGTAACCATGTGATGATGCCCACCAATTTCTGGGCATCATTCAATGTGCGCACTGAGTGCACAAATTGCACCTCCTGATGCTGGATTGTACATTCCATGATCTTGACACCCAGATATTTCCATGGAGGTTGCTGCTGAACCTTTTCCGGAGACACCTGCAGCCCATGGGAATGCAAAGCATGGACCAGCTGAGGCTGAATCCTCTGCAACTCATCCTGGGTGGATTCAGCCACCAGGATATCATCCATGAAATGATAAATTTGCGCATTAGGAAACTGCTTGTGAACTCCAGACAAGGCTCGGGCCACAAACCATTGGCACAGGCTTGGGGAATTTCACATGCCTTGTGGCAAAACTCTCCATTGATACTGTCGTGCGGGCTCTACATTGTTAATTGCTGGCACCAAGAAGGCAAACTTGGGTCTGTCATTGGGATGCAAAGGAATCATAAAAAAACAATCTTTCAGATCCACAACAAGAATCAGCCATTCTGCTGGAAGCATGGTGGGTGACGGCATACCAGCCTGCAGCGTCTCCATGCTTTCCATCACTGCGTTTACCTTTTGGATGTCTTGTAACAACCTCCATTTCCCAGACTTCTTTTTGATGCAGAACACAGGAGTGTTCCAGGGGCTGGTTGAAGGTTCCAGATGACCCTGGTCCAACTGTTCCTACACCAAATCATGAAGGGCGACTAATTTATCTTGGGGAAGGGGCCACTGAGGATCCCAAATGGGTTTGTCCGTCAGCCACCATATAGGAGACGTTGGACATGCTGTGCCCTTCGGCGCAGTGGCCCCAATTAAAAATCCGTCCCCATGTGCACCCCCCACGTGGCCAGACAATCCCTCCCCCAAAGGTTATCAGAGGTGATGGTGACATGAGGCCAGACCACGGCTGCCTGACCCTCCGAGCTTGTGATTGTCACTGGCTTCTGGCTCACGTAGCATCATTGTGTTCCTCCCAGTCCTTTCACAGGCATCTCCACCAAGTCCAACGGCCAGTCTGGGGGCCAAGCAGCAATAGATACAATCATGATGTCCACGCCTGTGTTGAGGATTCCACAGAGGTGAATGTCCGATGGTGTCGCCCCAGAAACAGACAGGGTGCACATCTTCTCGGGACGTCTCTTGGTCAGGGCATCAGTCCAGAAGACCTGAGGTGGCCCAGTGGATCCAAAGCCGCCGTCTCCTCTCACCCTATTTTCTGCCCTGCAGACAGAGGACTTAAAAGGCACAAGTTGAGCAAGTAGTGTTTTCTCTGGGATAGTGAGGGAGGGGGTGGGTGTGGAAACCATGGCATATATCCATCCCGTGTAATCTGCATCCACGAGACCCAGATGCACAATGATACCTTGAGTGGTGGTACTAGACCTGCCCATAAGAAAAGCACTCAAACCATCAACCAAAGGACCGAAGGCGTCCAGGGGGATTTTATGCACTGCACTGTCCTTAAGGACAACCGCTTCAGCGGTGCAGACATCTACGCCTGCTGAACTGCAGGTGCTGGCTGTGAGCCTGCCCAGCAGATCTCCATCTGCTCTGGGGACTGGGAAGACACTTGTGTCTGAGCGTGCTTCCCCTTTGCGCTCCGCCGCCCGTTTCCTGAGCCCGATAGAGGCTGGCCATTCACATGAACAGTTGCCTTACAATCATTGGCTGTGTGATTTGGCCTTCCACACTGTGCAAAAAACAACAAAGGAATGGTCCCCTTTTTCCCTTTCTTCCCTTTCTTCTTGCCAGCCGGAGCCTTTGCCTATTTCGGCTTCCCACCCTGCTTTCCCTTCCAGGTTGGCCGCAGGATGGTAGCCACAGCAGCCATCTTAGCACCTGTGGTGCTCAGTTTGGCACAGGCCTCGGCCATTTGCAAGAGTGAGGGATCACCTGGAAGGGCCTCAATGATCCTCCTGTACTCTGCATTGCAATTGCTCCTTGCCAGATGCTTGAGAAACATCATTCTGGTATTAAAATCATCCACCTGTCGCTCAACTGAAGCTGTCAGCCTCTCTGCAAACTGCAGGAAGGGTTTGTCAGTCCTCTGAAGAATTGTGGCAAAAGACTGTTTCGGTGCAGACATCTCCATCGTCTGTACCAATGCTGCCATGCCAACTTTTTGGCACTGCTCCAGTACCAAGGGCTCACAGGTGATCTGCCTATTAACATCAGCAAACTCACCTATACCCAGCAGCACGTCTGGCCCGACCCCATACCTAGGGTCATCTTGACAAGCCAGCAAATTCTCTGCTGCAGTCTTTTCAGCCAATTGAGACCACTTAGACTCAAATAGGTCATATTCAACTGGCTGAAAGAGAACCTTGGCCAATCACCAAATGTCATAAGGAGGTTATATGTCTGTGTCTATCAACCACAGCACCTGCATAATCTCCAGAGACCGCAGACAGTATTTACCAACCCTATCTCTGAGATCAATCAATGCTTGCCAAGACAAATGGGCATGTTTCTTGCGACCAGCTTCCCGAAGCACAGGGAAAGCTCGCAGACGGCCCCTCGAGGCATCATCGTCCTCTGAATCCTGTCCCGCAGACTCCACGGGGACAGAGGCAGGTGCCTGTCTCGCAGCACCTGCAGAGCTGGGGAATTCATCCCTGCCCTTCAGGGAGTGCCGTGCCGAACCACAGCCGCCCACTGCATCAGTCTTGGACTGGACATCCTCCTTAAACTGTCCGCGGTCCCGCGGCCGGACCGTCACCTGACACGGTGGTAGCGTCCAATGGCCAGCCGAAGGCGATCGGGCATCCCAGGACCCCTTGCCATGGATCAATACCGGCCTATCGCCAGCCATGCCGTCCCCTCTAAAAGTAAACACGGCGGAGCCGGCAGCCCTCTTTGCACCGACGGCTGCGGCTGCGGTACGCGCAGCGCCGCTCCGTCTCAGCGCGGGGGGGGTAACGCAGCGCTTTGAGGGACTTGCCGTGCAGCACCGCTTCCAAGGACACGGGCGATTCGGGGGGAGAAGCCATGCCCGCTCGCTGCCGGGTGGGTCTCTCGCTCTCCGGGGCCGTGCCCCCCCGGGCGGACTTGGATGGCTGCGGTCCCCCGCCGTGCGGGTCCGGGGCCGCTTCGCTCAGCACCCCGGGCCGGCGCGAGCCTGCGCCTTCCTCCTCCAGGGAATATCTAGTGGAAATCCCGCAATGACAGTCTGCCATCACCATTCCCCCTTCCCGGTTCAAGCGCGCTTTTGGCGTTTCCTGCGCCGGGAATGCAGGGGGGAGGAAGGACCTTCCGCTGCCGCCGCCGCGGCACAGGGGTCTGCAGCGCTGGTAGCGCCGGTCCCGCAGGGCTTTTGCATGCCCTTAGATCCCCTGCACTCCAACGCCAGCAGAGTGAAGGTACGGGCGAGGTCCACTCCGCGGACCCCGCGCCCTCCTCAGCAGCTCTGCTGAGGGAGGACAGGCTTTCCTCACTCCTGTGCCTATGTGGGGGAAGAATCGGTGTTCCCACCGGCACCGTGCGAGAGGGGGTGGGGGCTAAATTCCCTCCGCTCCAGCAGCGCGTCCGCGGTGCGGGGACATGAGAAAAGGCACCACCATCTCCCCTGGCACCTAGCCCGGGAGA
Source organism: Sylvia atricapilla (assembly GCF_009819655.1). Taxonomy (NCBI): domain Eukaryota; kingdom Metazoa; phylum Chordata; class Aves; order Passeriformes; family Sylviidae; genus Sylvia; species Sylvia atricapilla. The sequence goes on along the minus strand of NC_089173.1, from coordinate 14,443,446 downwards.
CAGCATCAGGCTGGAGCCATCCACTGAAACCCCAGAACTGGGAAGCTGCCTACCGAACAGCACCCTTTCCAGCATTTTCGAGGTTGTTAGCAACCTCAAAAAATCCACCCCAGCATCTGCCTTAAACACGTGGTGTAGGCGGGCCCCTAAGATCCTGTTGCCTCAAGTTTGCCTGCTTTTCACTGTTTGCATTTTGTTCTCATGCAGCTTCAAGTAAACTATGTATATTTTTAAAATTGTTTAAATTCTTCTCCTCTGGGAGGAGAAAGATGATTGATGGTGATGTTCACCAACGAGGTCGAAGAGGTGGCTACCTGTGTAGCCAATCTTGGCCTGTCTGTAAAATTGTATATATTTTGGAGTCAGAAAAATAAAGTAGAAGCTTTCCTGCTTGACCTCCTGCTGGCCTGCCTGGTCTTTTCGTGCTCCTAACAGCAGCTTCAAGTATGAGCCTCTGTCACAAGATCCGCCACTCAGACGTGGAGAAAGCAGCCTGAACGGTGGAGAGAAAACCATGGCTTCTAGCATAACAGAAAAATTTCTGGAAGTCCTCTCTAGAAACAGAGGCTCCCTCCCTCTCTAGGACCTCAAACCAAAGGTCCATCACAAGGGCATCATCCAAGGAAGAGGTAGAGGTGATCATCTCTTACCACTTTTTACCTCAGACACACAGAAAGCTGAATTCTTTTCCCACGGAGGGTCACCAGATGCGACTGCTGTTAGGTGCATGAAAGGACGACGAAGGCAGCAGGAGGTCAAACAGGAAAGCCCTACTTTATTTTTCTGACTCCATAAATATACAATTTTACAAATGGGCCAAGATTGGCTACACAGGTAGCCACCTCTTCGACCTCGTTGGTGAACATCACCATCAATCATCTTTCTCCTCCCAGAGAAGAATGTAAACAAAGATATAATTTCTAAAACCATACATAGTTTACTTGAAGCTGCATGAGAAGAAAATGCAAACAGTGAAAAGCAGGCAAACTTGAGGCAACAGTCTGTCCTGGTTTGGAATAAATTAGGGAAGAACCTCTAAAAGGAGTCCCCTAAACCAAAACCTCCACCACCCCTCCCCCCCCCCAGCCCTGGGTTTGGGAAAGAAAATACCTTGGAGGAAAAGTGGAAAAAATAGGTATATTGACAATGAAAAAGAACACTCCCCTACACCAAAAAAAGTGGGAAAGGAACCTCGTTACTGTGGGGGGAGGGTACTCAGCTTCTATTGCAGACCCAGGACTTCTCCAACTTCTCAGGTCAGGTCAGGTTCGGAGCCGGTTCAAACCTTGGGGGGGGGGGGGGGAAGGAAGGAAAAAAAACAGACAGAAGCAGGGGCAAGCCAGCGGCAGGGGCAGGCAGAGAGAGAGAGAGAAAGAGAAAGAAAGAGAAAGAGCAGGAAAAAAACAGCAAGCCAAGCAAAGCAGCCAAGCCGGCAGCAGCAGAGAGTGAGAGAGAGAGCGAGCCAGCAGCAAAAAAACAGCGGGCCCCGTCAGAGAGGGAGGCGCAGCTGCCAGACACAACAATGTATCCAGGACATGGGATATATGGGATAGGAGACAGGTCAACCCAGAACACAGTCACCTGTCTTTCCAAACCGAGACAACAAGACATTTCCTACAGCTCTGGGATATGTCACACAACACATATATCCCTCACTTAGCAACAGGACAAGCCATCATGGAAAGAGCACATGGCACTTTAAAACACATACTTGAAAAACAGAAGGGTGGAATGTGTGGTGAATCCCCACAGAGCAGGGTAGCTAAAGTTATCTATACACTAAATAATTTAAAAGTATTAGAAAAGTCCCAGAGCCCAGTCATTTTAAATCACTTTCTATCACTGCAGTCATCCAGTGATGATCAGTCACCCAAAACCAAGGTAATGGTACAAGACCTTATCACCAATTGGTGGGGAGACCCGTGGAATCTCATTACCTGGGGTCGAGGATATGCCTGCGTTTCTACGGACACTGAAACACATTGGGTACCTGCCATATATGTCCCTCCTGCCCTACTTCCTGCCCAGGAGCACAAGCAGCATTCTCCTGACAGCCCCTCAACAGACGTCAAGGACCCGTGTATGGAATAGTGATGGAAACAATTTGTTCACCTACCTCATGATCTGTGACTCTTGAAGTGACAGTTCATTTAAGGATTTTGTTTGTTTACAAATTGTTTTTTCTGTTTCCAAATTGTTTTTCTGTTAGTTGGGTTTTTCTGATGGTTCTCAAAGTTGAATAGTTTCTTGTTTTTGGTGTTAAATTGTACCTTGTAACTATAAGTAGTTAACCTGTGTCATGTTAGCCTGAAGGATTGTGATCTTGCCTGACAACTCCTGGAAGTGAATGCTGCAGCTCCAGTGGTACAAGGGATACAGCGATGGCTGAGGGGAATTGGGTTTGTCAAAAACCTCATTCAAATTAGACCCATGCTGTCTTCTGTCATGCTATCTGCAAAGGGCCCTTCCAGGTAGGATAACAGAGAATACTTTGCATTTTTAATAAAAACAAAGGTAGGAATTGTCGCAGCACAGTTGGTCTGTAGCTGGACAAAATAAATCTGGTCAAAACAAATCCAATTCAGCTAACCTGTTGTTCTAGAAACAAGCCCCTGGGTGAACAATGGAATTCATACAGGAACCTCAGCCAATCATGTTCAGTCCAGAGGGCAGACATATCACTGGTCAGGGAGCTGGGCAGTGTTAAAACCCAGACCACTCAGTTTTCTGGACCCAGGAATTTTGAACTACTATATGAGAAGAATCCGAACAATAAAATGGGCTGTTGGCTAATGAAGTGTCCATTGTGACACAGCAGGGCCTCATGGCACCCAGGAGACCACTGTGATATAAAGCAGTCTTGGGGAACCCAGTGGTACCTGCAAGCATAGCATGGCCTCATGGAACACAGGTGCCACTTGGATATTGCCAGGGCAGGTAGAACTCAGTGTCCATTGTTGGAATGGAATCCCATGGAAGCAAGTGTCCATTGTTACATAGCAGGGGACTGTGATCGGCAGGCTCAGCACTACTACCACCCCAAACAGTTTGTCTCTGTAAGCCTCTGTTTTGGGTTAGGGGTTAGGGTTACAGTTATAGTTAGGCTTAGGCTCAGCCTGAAGGTTAGGGTTAAGGTTTAGGGTTAGGCTTAGGTGTAGGCTTAGGTTTAGTCTCAGTGTTAGGGCTTGGGTGAGTATCACATCACTTCCAGTGAAGACGCCATATTTGTCAGGTATTGCAGGGGTTCGGTGCTGCTTTCTGGCTAGCTCTTGCACCAAGCTCACATTTCAGGGTACAGCTTGGTACCTTTCCGATCCTATGGGTCTTGGCCTCAGGCAGAAGTGTGGCAATGGCGAGGAAGAAAGGAGGACTTCACGTGGGTTTCTGGGTTTCAATTGGGTTTTATTTCACCCGGGGGGGGGGGGGGGGGGGCAGGCACGTAAAAGTGAGTTTTCCCTCTGGGTCTCACCTTAAGTACTGGGGGTGTGGAAAAGGGCAGGGGACAATCTAGAACAAATCCCAGTGGGGGAGGAGTGACCCAGAACAAAAGGATAAGCAGTAGAACAATTCCATACATAAAAAAGGGAGGGGAAGGCAGGGACTCTGCCAATCACCCTGCCCCCCACTAGAACTTTCTAGTCATCTGGGCAGGGTTGCAGAGTGATGGGCAGGACCCATAATTCAGGAAAAACCAAAAAGGGGTTTAACATGGGGGTACGAGACAAACCACTGTACAGAAATTTGGTAAACCTGAATTGCACACCACAACAAGGTATCATGTGACTTCTTCCCTGAGACGCCATCTTGTGTGCTGGCAGATGCCACTTCCAGCCAAACTGTCATCTTTTTTGTGGTACTGCGGAAGGAGTTTGAGGGTTAGAGTACATATTCTAGTTAGGGTTAGGGTTTGGGTTGGGATTAGGGTTAGGGGCAAGGCTTGGTCTTAGCGTTAGGTTTAGGCTTAAAATTTGAGTGAGTGATGTCGCGGTGGGCAGTGGTCAGAGTGCCGCTACCTTCCTGGAGAAGTGTCCTTAGAAGGAAGTCTCAGAGGCACAGATGCTTCTGCTGCCTGCTGAGTGATTTCAAGCTCTTTAGTGAAATCAGCTCTTTGAGGCAACGCTGAAGGAAGAGACGGAGCCTTCATATGGAGTTCCGCAGGAGGCTTTATTCAGCTTCTTCTTCATAGGAGTCCATTGATGAAGTGCTGGAGGGCCAGGGAAAGCAGAGGTTTATGTAGGGAAGGCAAGGGACAGGGTAGAACATCTGAGCCAGTCAGGTGGAAGATTGAGAAATGAACCAATCAGGGGAAGGATTGAAAACAGACCAATTGGCTGGGGTAAAAAGGAGGAAGTAGGGAAAGAACCAATGAGGTATAACTGATTAACACATTTCCTCACCATAACAGAGAGAACTGTCTGCCAGGGTTTCTCCCTTAGGGGTTTGTGTTTATATGCTGTCTGGATCAGCTGCTCTCTCTCTAAGGGAGCATGTTTATATGCTGTCTGTCTTGACTGCTTCCACAAGTATCACATCTTTCCACAAGGATGCCATATTTGCCCGGTATAATTGTTCTTCTGCCCTGAGCCGCAATTTTGTCTGCTGGCAGATGCTACTTCCATCCAAGCCGCCATCTTTTTTGTGGTACTGTGGTGTTGGAACCCTGGAGGCTGAAAATTTCAGGCTTTCTGTACTGAGGGGCACTGACCCTCAGGCAGGCACTGCATTTGACTTGAGACCATGGAACAGGCTTCCAAAGTTGAGTGATGGTACTGGGGTTGTGGGTGTGTAGTTTGAATAGTACTGTGTGATCTCACAGGGTGAAAAACTTGAATTTGGGATTTTAGTATATAGTAATATATGGGGCAAGATGGAGGACTTTGGGTGTTGTCTGGGTCCTTCTTCTTCATTTTCTTCTTCTTCCTTCTTCTTCTTGGGTTTGGGTGGTTTTCTGTAATTGGGTGAAAAAGGTCTGCATTGTGGGCCTTGGGTGGTCATTATTGGATCAGAAATATAAATAATATAGGTGTCATCTCATTATTGGGTAATTAGTGCTTAAATAACCTTGGAAAGAGTTAGAGGTACTCCATTTTACCTCATTTCTCTAACTTGCTATTTAGAGCTCACAGCTTGTAAGTCTGTAAATAGATAAGAATTAATAAACATCCAAGTCTGAACATGAACTGTGACTCTCATGTATGAATCCCGACCTCGACAGAGAAAAAGAAACCAGAACCATTACACTGTGGAAGGAGTTCTAAGGTTTGGGATTAGGGTTAGGGTTCGGACTCACGTTAGGGCAAGGGTTAGGGTTAGGCCCCTGTTGTGGTTTCACATTCACCAAATTTTAATTATCAACTGGGAGATAGGACTTTGGGAGAAAAGGGCAAAACAGGCACAACTTAAAAGAAAAACCGGATAGATTTTATTAATATACACTAAAGAAAAAGAGGAAAAAAAATGAGACATTTAAACACCTTCCCCCTCCCCCCTAAACTGTTCACTTTCTCACTCACCACAGAGAGAAAACTATGATTTTCAGTCAGTTGCCACCATTTAAACATGATCCTACATTACCTTGAGAGAGGAGCCTCTCTACGGTTATGGAGAAAACGCCACAAGAAAAGGTCTGGTCGCTTTCACAGATCTGCAACAGCTTGGAATTTCTGCAGATTCTGTGCAGTCTCACCCATATAACAGTTTTCCATGCTGTTTATGGGCTTCCACATGTTTGGGGTATCATTTTAAGAATGCTTTTCTAGTACAAAACAGGGATTCTCTTCCATCTCTAAAATCGCATCTATTTCAAAAGAAATAGAGACTTCCTTGTTCTTTCCCAGGAGCCAGGGACATATTCTATTCAAAATTCTTAATGAAAACATATGTATATCAATACACACAACCCTTTGGCTAGAACTTGCATTCCCCCAAGCAACATTAGGATATTACAAAAAGAGTTCATTTCTCCATAATTCACATCTAGAGAAGTCCGGTCAGAAATGTCAACTTCCTCCATCCTATCTTAAAAATAGTCTTTCTCAGTTCTTTCATTGACTGTTTCAATGCTGTCTCTCTCCATTTCAAATCACTCTGTCTTTCATGGAAGAGGGAAAAGGGTTAAAGTTTTTGCCCAGAGTTTTTTCTCTCCAGCGGCTTCTCGGAGCTTCAAGGCCACAGGTGATGGTAGGAGGAGGAAGGGGAAGAAAGAGAGAGAGCGCATGCTCAGGAACGCTGATGGACGAAACCTTTTCCACCCCGGTCAGATCTAAAGCGACTCAAACTTGGATCAGCTCCCTTGAGCTCCGGAGAAAACTTCTTTAAAAAGTCTCTTCTCCTTCGGACCAGCAGTTCTGGCAACTAAGGCCCAGAGCACGGCCACCGTGGTCCTGGCGCAGGGCCAAACTGCTGGTCTGCAGTCCTCCTCCTCCTCTCCCCATCAGAGGAGCCGGGAGGAGACAGAGGGAACATGGCCATTCTCACCCACTGTCCCACAGGCAGGGCCCCCCCCCCGAGGCCCGGTAGGCCTGGCCCCGGGGGGCCCAGCCCAACCCTGACTCACGAGGTGGTGTTACCTTCTTACAGACCGGAAAAGGAAAAAAAACAAACCAAGAACTCGTGATTTAAGACTGTGTTTCCAGAGACGTCGAAACATTCCCATTCATCAGCCAAGCTGTCAATCACAATCCATGCTAGAACTTCCCTTTAAAAAAAAAACTTCACATTCGTGTTAAACCATCACAGCCCCCCATGAGAGTTAGAGTTAGGGGTTAAGTTTTTCAAGGGTTGGGGGTTAACGTTAGGGTTTGTGTTAGGGTTAGGGTCAGGGCCAGGGTTAGTGTTAGCCTTAGGGTTTAGGTGAGTATCACATCTCTTCAGTGAGGACACCATATTTGTCAGGTATCATGTGACTTCTGTCCTTAGACGCCATCTTGGGTTATGGCAGATGCCGCTTGTGTCCCAGCTGCCATCTTTTTTGTGATACTGTAGAAAGTGTTTTAGGGTTAGGCTTAGGCTTAGGGTTCAGGTGAACATCACATGTCTTCCTGTGAGAACGTCATATTTGTCAGGTATCATGTGACTTTCCCTCTTAGCTGCCATGTTGTGTGCTGGCAGATGCCATTTCCAGCCAAGCTTCTATCATTTTGTGGTGCTGTGGAAGGAGTTTTAGGGTTAGGGTTTGAGTTTGCATTCTGGTTAGGCTTAGGGTTTGGGTTAGGCTTAGGCTTAGTCTTATGTTTAGGGTTGGGGTTAAGGGTTAGGGTAAGAGTTAGGCTTAGGCTTAGTGTTTGGGTGAGTATCACATCTCTTCCTGTGATGACGCCATATTTGTCAGGTATCGTGTGACTTCTGCCCTTAGACTCAATCTTGTGTGCTGGCAGATGCCACTTCTGGCCAAGCTGCCATCTTTTTTTTGGGTACTTTGGACAGACTCTTAGGACCCCAGTTGCAAGCTTCAGTAAGGGGCCCATGGTGGCATACTGGGTCAGATTCCAGACTGCTAAGCTACAGGTTGTGAGTCCTAGTCCCAGTGGAGTGGTTTGGGGGTGGGATTAGTGGGTGAGATAGGGGCAAAGGGATGGGGTTTGGGGTGGGATAAAGGGTGAGGATTGGTGAGAGTGTTGGGGTTAGGGTTAGGAGGGCTTGGAGGAGGAGGAGTAAGAGAAGGAAGAGGAGGAGTCAGAGGAGGAGGAGTCATCAACTCTGTCAGTGGTAGGGTTAGGATTAGGGTTCAACTTAGGATAAGGCCTTAAGGTTAGAAAGAAGAATGTTGTATTTGTATTTAATTGCACAGAAAAATCATTTCACTATACACAAAAGATAAGGTACTGTCCTGGGGTGACTTTATGATGCTTGTATGCCCAACTGTCTGTTCTGTTTATGCTGGATATTAAGTTCTACACCTTTAAGACTGGTTCCGAGAGCGAAGGGGGAGAAAGAAGAAGCGTGCAGTTTGTTTGCAGAAACTGCACTCACTCCTCCACATTCTGCTCCTGGACTGTGTTGTCTATGGATGGACAGCAAGAGAGACCTCTCCTTTGCTTTTTAGTTAGTTCTGAGCTAGCTGAGGCCAAGAATTTCCCTGGACTGTTTTTTTTTCACTTTTCTTGGAACCGTTTAAACCTGTTCTAGACTGAAAACCCAGAAAACACCCGGAGCTCATGTCTGCGGCCCACCAGGGCCCAGGACAGCATTTTCCAGTGCTGGAGGGACTGATAAGAGACTGGGCGAGGTGAGCTACAACCCACAGCAAGGACTTGCTCAATTTTGCCATCTCTTTTAAGAATGGCGAGAGGTTTTGCTGCTTTGTTCATTCTTTTTGTGCTTGTGGGCACTTTGCTTGTTGAATAAACAGGGGTTTTTTCACTTTTCTCTAAGGAATTTTTTCCCGGACTAGTTGGGGAAGGGGCTGCTTGGGTTTGCTTTCTAGAGGGACCCCATTTGGAGGTTCCCTCCTGAATTTGCCCTAAACCAGGACAGGTACCTGTTTATTTAACACTTGCTATGCCAGTTTAATAAAGCACAAGTGGACAAAGCATCTTGCCACATGGCTGTTTCAGTATCCTCATCTGCCCTGCACAGTGGTATTCCATGGGAATGTTCATCTCAAATGGATATGCTAAAGTCCAGAATACAATCCATGGAATGTCCACTTGATGCAGCTGAGGTTCAAGAAGGCCAAAACATATACAATCATATTCATGCACTGCTGAGTCCAAGTTCTCTTAATTTTTGACAATAAACATTTGTTCACTCACTTATTAGAATTTGTTTGTGCAGCTACAGCATGGTACCTGCCACAGCCATATGATTTTTTTGTTGGCACAAAGCCCAGAGAAGCTCCCATCCACAGCAGGTTTCCCCCTCACAGTACATTTATCAGAACAGTTTGCACATCATAAAAAACAATTTCTAAGTTTATGTTGTTTTAACTTCACCTCATATTTCAGTGACCCAGCAGACATGCTCCGCTAAGTTAGAGAGGTGAGCCTCATCTTCCCCTGTCTTTTTCCTTCCACAAGGATTTTTCTCTCTGCAGCTCGACTGTGATATTTACCCCTGGCCATCACATGAAGCTGCTCATTTTGTCAAGAGACAAGTCTCCAGGCAGATTGACAGAAGAATGTGTCAGTCTCAATGGTCTCATCTAAGGAAAGTTGTACCTAAAGAGCCCCTTCTTCAGCAGAGTATGGATTTCTGCAGTGACTCAAGTACAAGTGCTTAACTGGGATGCCCCTGCTTCTTTTGCCAAATCACAGCCTAAGACAGTATAGCTTCAGGCACTTGGAGAGTTTGCTTGTAGTTGATTTTTGCCTAATTTCTGACACAGGTTCATGCTCCCAGAAGCAAGTAATTTCATAAGGCCTTCTACAAGTTAGTAAGTAAATACGTTATGGTTCTGCATGAAGAAACTTCAATATATTCTGAAAATCAATGCCTGCATAATTCTGAGGACAAGAACTTCAAGATGTAATTTTACTTCAATATCTTATGTATTTACATGCTCTCACTGGGTACCAATAAAAGCTTAACAGCATTCAGTTTGAATACAGCTCTGCTATGAGTATGTACATTTGACAAAAAGTATACTATTAAAGCAGTTTTGATCTATTCACTATGTGACCTATTCTTGTTTTCTACTTAGAGAACAAAGTCAGACTCATAGAAAATTATAGTCAGCAGATTCAAAAATACGAGCAACTCTGGGATAGCAGGCAAGCAGCCTGTGGCTGGAGCAGGAAATGAAGTGCCACTGGATTCTTATCCTTCTATTTTTTCTTTACATGGTAGCCAGTCCCCATGATGGTTTTGACCCCTTGAAAGGGGCCCCCTAGCTGAAAAGTAACAGGGTTTCCATGCAGCAGAGAGGAAAAAGAACAAGTCAAGCAAGAGCAAAGAGAAGCAGGATCCTGAAAAGTGCTCAGGGCCTGAAGCTGGAGCACACACACCTTGCTGCCCAATAGCTCTGCAAGGAAAAAACAGGGACAGCACTACAGACAGACAAGCAGCAGCCAGATTGAATGGCCCTCCATGCCTGTCTTGGTTTGATAAGACAGGTATCTGCCAGGGAAATCTGGAGTTTCCTTTGGAATGGAGAATGTAACACCCCCCCCCCCCCTTCCAAATTATTATAATTTTGCAATTAAAGGCTTTTCAGGCAAAGATTTGGGAATAAGAATAACAGTTCTTTACTAGGAATGTTAAGAATACAAATGTAGTAGTACAAAAAAAAAGCAAACAAACAAAAAGTCCTAGAAACCCTGTGTCTTGGGTTATGTAACCAAAATTGTTTATTCTATTCCATCTGTTGAAACTGGTTGGGGAGGTGTTTTCTTTATCTCTTGTAACTCCAGGAGGGAGGAGGTGGGTGCCTTCTGGTAATGGGCCAGTTGTTAAAACCAGGTGGAGCATTGTTCCTTATCTCTTCCATGACAGGTCCATCCTCCGGGGGATATCTTCTGTTAACGGGCCATTAAGGCTCACCAACGACATGATGCATTACATCATCCCATTGGGAGATGCTCCACCCAGTGGGGGAAGCCAAACCATTCCTACCTAGATAAAAACTGAGACATAGGAACACCAGGCATTCTGGTCTTCGACTGGATTCCCAGAGGAAGACTGGACCCATTTTGCCATTTCTACAGGACCATCTCTATTACAACAGAACCACATCTACTACTCCAGGAGGGCTTACTTTGGACAGCTTCCAACACCCTGACCAACAGGGTGTCAGGTTGTATTTCTGACTCTGTCAGGGTTTTTAGGACTTTTGTTTGCTTGTTTGCTTGTTTTTGGTTTTTTGTACTACTACATTTTTTCTTTTAATATTCCTAGTTAAGAACTGTTATCCCTATTCCCAAATCTTTGCCTGAAAGCCTCTAATTGCAAATTTATAATTGGAAAGGGGGGGGATGGTTTACATTTTCCATTCCAAGGGAAACTCCAGCTTTCCCTGACAGATACCTGTCTTCCCAACCCAAGACACCCTAACAGAGTCAGAAATACAACATGACACTCACCCCTGGAGCTACAAGAGATAAAGAAAACACCTCCCCAACCAATTTCAACAGATGGAATAGAATAAACATTTTGGTTACATAACTCAAGAAAATGCCCTTACAAACACCCCTCTGGATGTGAGGTGTATAACAATCCACTTTGCTATTGCAGTTTTACTGCCTATGTTTCAAAACAGGTACTTCAAAGCTCTGTTTCTCTCACTAGGGATGCGTTTGGGTAATTTCGGGTGACTTTTATGGTGATTTTTTGAGCAGTTGTTGGGGGTGTCAAAGCCGATTTTGGGGTGATTTCAGATGATTCTGGGTGTTTTTTAGGTGATTTGGAGGTGATTTTTTTGACGATTTTGGGGCGATTCAGGGGGTTTTTAGGGCAATTTTTGGGTGAATTTTGGAGTGATTTTAGGGGTTTGGGGGCGATTTTTGGGTCATTTAGGTGTGAGGAAGCCACTTTTTGGGTGATTTCAGGTGATTTTTCGGGTCTTTGCAGTGATTTTTGGGTCTGCCAAAGCCTTTTTTAAGGTGATTTTGGGCTGTTTGGTATTTTTTTGGTGAGCCGAACCTTATTTTAGAAATAATTCTGGGTGATTTTCGAGGGGGTTTTAGGGTGATTTTTGATTTTTTTAGGGTGTTGAAGCCGATTTTGGGGTGATTTCAGATGATTTAGGGGATGAATTTTGGGACGATTTTAGGGTCATTTAGGTGTGCCAGAGCCACTTTTGGGGTGATTTTTGGGGTGATTTCAGGTTTTTCTGCATCAATTTTAGGGTGATTTTGAGGGCAATTTTGCGGGTTTTTGAGAGTGCCAAAGCCAGTTTCAGGGTGATTTTGGAGCGATTTTGGAAGTAATTTTGCAGTGATTTTTGGCGATGCCAAAGCCGATTTTTAGGTGATTTTGGGGTGATTTCTGAGATGATTTCGGGGTTTTTGAGTTGCGGAAGCCGATTTTGGAGTGATTTCAGGTGATTCTGGGGTTTCTGGGATTATTTTGAGGTGATATTTGACACAATTTTTTTTATTTTGGGGCGATTTTGGCTGGTTTTGGGCTATTTCTGCAGTTTTTGAGAGTTCTGAAGTAGATTTTAGCGTGATTTCAGGTGATTTTGGAGCGATTTTGGGGAGGTTTTGGGGGCAATTAAGCAGATTTTGGGATGATTTCAGGTGATTTCAAAGGTTTTTATGGTGATTTTTGGGGGGTTTTGAGAGTGCCAAAGCCAGTTTTGAGGTGATTTTTGGAGGTGCCAAAGCAAATTTTTAGATGATTTTGGGATGATATCAGGAGTTTTTGGGGTGATTTCAGGGCGGTTTTGGGGGTGATTTGGGGTTGTTTTTGGGGCAATTTTGAAAGCTTCTGGGAATATTTGGGGGTGATTTTGGGGGTGCTATGACCGATTTCAGGGTGATTTTTGGGGTGTTTTTTTAGGTCATTTTCAGTTGATGTTTGGGGTAATTCTGGGGTGTTTTTTCAGACAATTTTTGGGGTGATTTTGAACGTTTAAGGGGGTGTCAAAGACGATTTTGGGGTGATTTGGGGGTGAATTTGAAGTGATTCTTGGGGTATTTTTGGGGTGATTTTGGGATGATTTTCAGAGTTTTGGGGGCTATTTTGGGGATTTTTGGGGTGTGCTGAAGATGACTTTTGTGTGATTTTTTGGGCAATTTTGAGGGGTTTTGGGGGTGATTTTCAGTTGATGTTTGAAATTATTTTGGGGTGATTTTGGGGTGTTTCTTGCAGTGATTTTTAAAACTATTTTCAGGTGTTTTTTTGGGGTGATTTTCAGACGATTTGGGGGGTATTTGGGGCAATCATGGGGCAATTTTCGGGGTGTGTGGTGGTCAAAAAGCAGATTTTTGGGTGATTTCAGGTGATTTTGAGGTGTTTTGGGACTATTTTGGGGGTTTTTGAGAGTGTCGAAGCCAGTTTCAGGGGGATTTTGAAGTGATTTTGGGGATGATTTTTGGAGTTTTTTCAGCGATTTCTGGGATTTTAGCGTATGCCAAAGATGATTTTGGGGTGACTTTTGGGGCAGTTTTGAGGGGTTTGGGGCATGATTTTTGGGGTGATTTTTCAGACTATTTCAGGAAATGTTTTTTGGGTGATTTCAGAAGATTTTGAAGGTTTTAAAATCGACTTTTGGGGGTGTCAAAGATGACTTTTAGGGTGATTTTGGGGTGATTTTTGGGATGATTATGGGGCGTTTTTAGTGTGCTGAAGCTGATTGGCACCCCCAAAACCCCTGAAAATTGCCCCCAAAATCGCCCAGAAATCCCCCCAAACCCCCCAAAATCACCGTAACACTGGCGTTGGCACCCCCCCCAAAATGCCACAAAAATCACCCCAAAATCACCGCAAAAACATTATAAGTCGCCTCAAAAATCGCCCCAAAATCGCCCAAAAATCACCTCAAAATCACTCCAAATCACTCCAAAATCATGCCCAAAATTCCCACAAAACCCAGAAACCCTCAACCCTGTTCAGGCAGCCAAAAAGACGGCTAAAGTTCTGGGTCTTTCTGGAGTACCTCACCAAAGATGGCGACTATACCAGAAGTGGCTTCTGCCAGCACACAAAATGGCGGCCCCCTGTTGCATCGTGTCCTTAGGTTGTACGTCCCTGTTGTGTCATCACAATGACATGATGGGAGTGAATCGGGGGTGGTGGAAAGGGGGGAGCCCGGGGTGGGGCTGGATCGGGGCCATGGGCGGTGACAGGGGAGGTGTTGGTTTGAGGGGTGGGCCTTAGGATGAGTGATAGGTGCAGCGGAAAGGCCAAAAATTGGCTAATTAGCTAATTAGTTGTCTAATTAGTTGGTTGTCTAATTTAATTAGTGCTACAGATGGGAGTACTGATGTAGTGGTTAATCAAGTCAATCATTAGTTACTCCTATCTGGAGTACTAATTAAGGGCCCTATATACTATATATAAAAAGAAGAAAAAAAAATGTCTGGTGCAGCATTAGAAAATTTCAGGCTCCCAGGGAGAGAAAAAACCCCAACTTTGAAGAAAAATATTTACTCCCCGGGAGCCTGAAATTTTCTACTGCTGCTTTTTTATTTTAAAGCTAGAAAGAAAAACAAAGTTAGAAATAAAGTTAGAGAGAAAAAGAGAGCTAAAGTTAGAGTGAAAAAGAAATAGAGTTAGAGGGAAATTGGGAAATAGAGTTAGAGAAGGAGAGACAGGTAGAGAGACAGAGTTAGAAACAGTGAGAAACACAAACAGAGTTAGAGAGACACAGTTAGAGACAGACAGAAATAAAGTTAGAAATAGAAAAGTAAAATGAGGAATAGACTGAAAAGTAAAGTGAGAAGCAAAGCAAGAAATATAGTGAAAAAAATTACTAAGCCACATAAAAGAAAGACAGGAGCCAAAGGGGGAGGGGCAAAGGGGGTATCTTTATTAGGGTTGATTGAACTTTATTGAATGAATTCTTTTATTTACACCTCAGTAAAACACATGGAAATAATGCATACAAGTGCAAGTACAGATTGTTGGAGGTTGGGTTTTGTTCCTTTTTACTCTAAAGAATTTTTTCCCCATAAGTTACCAAGGAGACTAAATGTCGTACTTAAGACTATTTAACAAAACAAAGGGATGGTCGAAGCTCGGAGGGGGGTGGGGTTTTGGGGGGAAAAAAAGGACAGAGTTTCAGGTAGCCAGGCTGTCTGGTTTTTGGCATTCGGATGCTCTTGCTGGAAGATTTCGCTGCGGCCCAGTCTCGGGAAGTCTGTCATCGTCTGCTCACCCTGGAGTACTGGGCTCCTCTGCCGCCCTACGAGAGCTGAGCCAGCCCTGCCCTGCCGTGGTGGTTCCATGAGCGCTGCTCCTCTTGCTACAGCGTGACCCTGCATCCCCCTGCCTTGCCAGGACCCTGCCTCCACTCTGTCATGACATTTCTGCCACTCTGCAATTGCCAGCCCGAGACTCTTTTTTTTCCACTATTCCCAGCTTGGAGCTCTGAGGATCCTGCGGGGGCACCGAGACCAAACTGCCCTGGCTTTTTCATGAAGCAAAGTCCTCGAAGTTCTTGGTACTGTTTTTGTTATCAATGCTGTAGTTGTGTTTGTTTGTTTGTTTGTTATATATTAGTAAAGAACTGCTATTTCTATTTCCAAAATCTTTTGCCTGAAAGCTTTTAACTGAAAAACATTATAATTGGGAAGAAAGGTGGTGGTGGTGGTAGTTTACATTCTCCATTCCAAGGGAAGCTCCAGCTTTCCCTGGCAGATACCTGTCTTCCCAAACCAAGACAGCCTAAAATTTTCCCAGTAAAGAAGCCCAATGGTGAGTATAGACTCATACAGGATTTGAGGGGCATAAATGAGATAACCAAAGATATTCATCCAGTGGTGGCCAATCCTTATACATAGTTAGCATCTGTAAAAGAGATATAAAAATGGTTTACTGTAATTGATTTGAAAGATGCCTTTTTCTGCATACCCCTTGACCAAGATAGTAAGAAACTATTTGCCTTTGAGTGGGAACATCCTGGAAGTTGAAGAAAGACCCAGTGTCCTGGGTTGTAGTTTAGGATGTATTCTATCACCATCTTCAGTTAATGGCCCATCAATGCCTTTTGCATGACTCATGGGCCATTAAAGCTTTCTTCCATGACTCATCATCCCATTGTGAGATGCTCCGCCCATGGGGAAGAGCCAAGCATTCTCACCTAGGTATAAGCTGGGATTTGGGACAGTAGAAGCAGCCCTCACCCACTGGATTCCCAGAGGACCGGAGCTACCAGACCTTTCTACAAGATTTCTGTTTCAGGAAGACCACCTCGTCTGGACTGTTTCCATCACCCTGATCAGGTTGTATTCTGACTCTGTCAGTGGTTTTTCTTTTTGTATTTATTTTATTCTATTTTATTTTATTCTATTTTATTTTCCTTTTCTTCTCATTAAATTTTATTTCTAAATTAGAGCCTCTTACTTGGTTTGTTTTCAAACCACAACATATTTTTGGCGCCCAATGTGGGGCAGAGGCAATAAGAAAAGTCAGAAATTGAAATTTTATTGAAGAAGACACCTGTCTGTTATGATGCCCAACATGCTTACATGTGTCTTATACCTATCTCTCTATATTTTTCCAAACGTGGGGCACTATCTGCCGGCCTTAATACTCCTGCGTAGACCAGGATATGGTACTAAAATTGCTTTACTGGTCTATTATGTCCATTGCTTGATAAAATCTGAGGCAATGAACATTATTCAGAATATATACCCAGTTTTGTATTCTTGTTCTAGTCTAGGATGCTACGTCTGGAGCCTCAACAATCTCACCCAACCCCTGTGGGGAGGAGTAAAGAATGATTTTTTCCAGCTTTTCAGGAATGACACAGCAGTTTTTGAAAATATTGAGTACCCTCTGGATGCCAAAGACAGCATGATGTTCTTGTTAGTCCTGCTTTGTTTTCTCTGTTTTCTTTGTTTTCTAAGCACCATGCTTAGAATCAAAACACTACATGGTGTGTTGGAGCATGTTCTTAAAGAAGTAGAAGAGGTAAAAAGAAGCAAAGCAATAACATCGACGACTACCCAGCCTGTCACAGAGGAAAAAGGAACCAAAAGTGCTGTCAGCATCTCCACACAAACCGTCACTGAACCGGAACAGCCTAAACCAGTAGCAGTTGCCACCACTCAGAAGAAGAAATCAAGGAGCAAATCAGTCCGCATAGCGACTGACGAGGATGGAGCAGGACCTTTGCACTCAGCTGAAGAGACAGAGACAGAGATCATCACCCGCTCTCTATCTCTGGGTGAGCTGCGTGACCTGCGAAGGGAATTCACCCGTCAGACCAACGAGTCCATCCTCACCTGGCTGCTCCGCATCTGGGATGCTGCAGCCAATGACACCATTCTGGATGGAACTGAGGCCAGGCAACTGGGATCACTGTCCCGGGATGCGGTCATTGACCAGGGAATTGGAAAAACCCAAGAAACTCTCAGCCTCTGGCAGCGACTGCTAACAAGTGTGAAAGACAGATACCTTTGTAAAGAAGACCTCCTAGTGCACCAAGGAAAATGGAACACAATAGAACAAGGTATCCAATGCCTAAGGGAATTGGCTGTGCTGGAGATCATTTTTGCAGAAGATGAGAGATTTCCTAAGAGCCCAGATGATGTCCAGTGCACATCACGGATGTGGTTGAGATTTGCACGGCTTGGACCAGAGATGTACTCACGTTACCTGGCAACACTGCAATGGAGGGAAGGTGAGGACAAGGTGGGTGTCCTGGCTAACAAACTAAGGATTTACGAGGACACTGTCACCGCCCCAGTTCGTGCCCATGTCTCATCTGTGGAAACAAGACTGGCTGAGCAAGTCAGGAACTTAATTGAAAAAGGCCATCAGAAACTGAAAAAAGAACTTAAGGAAGAAATTTACGATATCTCACCAGAGCCGACGGGAGTCTCTGCGATTAGGAGCAGGCGTCCCCCAGCCAGGGAGAGAGGATACACACCCCGAGGTAACCTTTGGTCTTTTCTTCGGGAGCATGGAGAAGATATGAAGAAGTGGGATGGAAAATCCACCTCCTCCTTAGCAGCCCGGGTATGTGAACTAAAAGGGGAAACACCTACCACAAAAAGCTCATCTAGAATCAGTGTTGCTCCGGTCTCTCGTGCACAGAACTCCAGACGGTACAGGAATGATAATATGACTGATCCTCTTGAAGGGACCTCAGCAACACATTTACAGGAAAAGAACAACGTATGTGATGACCAAGAATAGGGGGGCCCTGCCTCTAGCCAGGAAGAGGAAAGGGACAATCGGATCTACTGGACTGTGTAAATCCGATGGCCTGGCACATCTGACCCACAAAAATATACGGCATTGGTTGACACTGGGGCCCAATGTACCATGATGCCATCGAGGTATGTAGGAACAGAATCCATTTCTATTACAGGAGTAACAGGAGGGTCCCAGGAACTGACTGTATTAGAGGCCGAAGTGAGTTTAACTGGGAACGAGTGGCAGAAACACCCTATCGCAACTGGCCCAGAGGCCCCATGCATCCTCGGCATAGACTATCTCAGGAATGGATATTTCAAAGATGCAAAAGGATATCGTTGGGCTTTTGGGATAGCCGCAGTAGTGAAAGAAGACATCAAACAGTTGAATACTTTACCTGGTCTCTCAGATGACCCCTCTGCTGTGGAACTGCTGAAAGTAGAAGAACAACAAGTACCAATTGCCACAGCAACAGTACACCGTCGGCAATACCGCACAGACAAAAACTCTGTGATTCCCATACATGAGATGATCCGTAAACTGGAAAGCCAAGGGGTGGTCAGTAAGGCCCGTTCACCTTTCAACAGCCCGATTTGGCCGGTGCGTAAGTCCAGTGGAGAACAGAAACTAACGGTGGATTACCGTGGTCTGAATGAAGTCATGCCACCACTGAGCGCTGCTGTGCCAGACATGTTAGAGCTTCAGTACGAGCTGGAGTCCAAAGCAGCAAAGTGGTATGCAACCATTGATATCGCCAATGCCTTCTTCTCCATTCCTTTGGCAGCGGAGTGCAGACCTCAGTTTGCCTTCACCTGGAGGGGCGTGCAGTACACCTGGAACCGACTGCCCCAGGGGTGGAAACACAGCCCCACCATCTGCCATGGACTGATCCAATCTGCACTAGAAAAGGGTGAAGCTCCAGAGCATCTGCAGTACATTGATGACATCATCATATGGGGGAATACACCAGAGGAGGTCTTCAAGAAAGGAGAGGAAATTATCCAAATTCTGCTGAAAGCTGGTTTTGCCATTAAAAGAAGCAAGGTTAAGGGACCAGCTCAAGAAATCCAGTTTTTGGGGGTCAAATGGCAAGATGGTCATCGCCAAATCCCCACAGAGATAATCAACAAGATCACTGCCATGTCCGCACCTACCAACAAAAAGGAAACACAAGCTTTCCTAGGTGCCATAGGCTTTTGGAGGATGCACATTCCTGAGTACAGTCAGATCGTGAGCCCTCTCTACTTGGTGACCCGCAAGAAGAAAGATTTCCACTGGGGGCCTGAACAGCAACAAGCTTTTGTTCAGATCAAGCAAGAGTTTGCTCATGCAGTAGCCCTGAGCCCAGTCAGGATGGGACCAGATGTGAGGAATGTGCTTTACTCCGCAGCTGGAAACAATGGTTTGTCTTGGAGCCTTTGGCAGAAAGTGCCTGGGGAGACTCAAGGCCAACCATTGGGATTCTGGAGCCAAAGTTACAGAGGCTCCGAGGCCAACTACACTCCCACAGAGAAGGAGATCTTGGCCGCCTATGAAGGAGTTCAAGCCGCCTCAGAAGTGATTGGCACTGAAACACAGCTGCTTTTGGCACCCCGACTACCAGTGCTGGGGTGGATGTTTAAGGGAAAGGTTCCTTCCACACATCATGCCACCAATACCACATGGAGCAAATGGATTGCCCTCATTACACAGCGCGCCCGCATTGAAAACCCAAATCGCCCTGGGATTCTGGAAGTTATAACGAACTGGCCAGAAGGTGAAACTTTTGGATTATCATCTGAAGAAGAAGAAGGAAAAAAGCAAGTAACACGTGCTGAGGAAGCCCCACCATATAATGAGCTACCGGAGACTGAAAGACGATATGCTCTGTTCACTGATGGCTCCTGCCGAATTGTAGGAGCTAACTGGAAATGGAAAGCTGCAGCATGGAGCCCCACACGACAAGTTGCACAAGCTACCGAGGGACAAGGTGGATCGAGTCAAGTTGCAGAGCTTAAAGCTGTCCAGCTGGCTTTAGAAATTGCTGAACGAGAAAAGTAGCCGAGGCTCTATCTCTACACTGACTCATAGATGGTAGCTAATGCTCTGTGGGGATGGCTGAATCGCTGGAAAAAGGCCAGTTGGCAGCGCAGAAGAAAACCCATCTGGGCTGCTGACATTTGGCAAGACATCACCGCCCGAGTAGAGAGGCTGACCGTGAAAGTTCGACATGTGGATGCGCATATACCCAAAAGCCGGGCTAATGAAGAGCATCGCAACAACGAGCAGGTAGACAAAGCTGCCAAGGTGAAAGTATCACAAGTGGATCTAGATTGGCAGCACAAGGGAGAATTATTCCTAGCTCGTTGGGCCCATGATGCCTCTGGTCATCAGGGAAGAGATGCAACATATCGATGGGCCGGTGACCGAGAGGTGGACCTCACTATGGACAGCATCTCACAGGTCATCCACAGCTGTGAAACCTGCGCTGCAATCAAACAGGCCAAGCGAATGAAGCCTCTGTGGTATGGTGGACGATGGCTGAAGTACAGGTACGAGGAAGCCTGGCAAATTGACTATATCATCCTTCCCCAAACACGCCAAGGAAAGCAGTACGTGCTGACCATGGTAGAAGTCACCACTGGATGGCTGGAAACCCACCCTGTGCCTCATGCCACTGCCCGGAACACCATCCTGGGCCTTGAAAAACAAATCCTGTGGAGACATGGCACCCCTGAGAGAATTGAGTTGGACAATGGAACCCATTTCAAGAACAACCTTATAAACACCTGGGCTAGAGAACATGGTATTGAATGGATATACCACATTCCTTATCATGCACCAGCTGCTGGAAAAGTTTAACGGTGCAACGGACTATTAAAGACTGTCCTGAAGGCACTTGGTGGAGGAACCTTCAAGAATTGGGAACTAAACTTGGCCAAAGCCACTCCCTCTGGGAGTTATCTCTCTCTTTAATGGGCCATTAAAGCTCTCTTCCATGACTCATCATCCCATTGTGAGATGCTCCACCCATGGGGAAGAGCCAAGCATTCTCACCTAGGTATAAACTGGGATTTGGGACAGTAGAAGCAGCCCTCACCCACTGGATTCCCAGAGGACCGGAGCTACCAGACCTTTCTACAAGATTTCTGTTTCAGGAAGACCACCTCGTCTGGACTGTTTCCATCACCCTGATCAGGTTGTATTCTGACTCTGTCAGTGGTTTTTCTTTTTGTATTTATTTTATTCTATTTTATTTTATTCTATTTTATTTTCCTTTTCTTCTCATTAAATTTTATTTCTAAATTAGAGCCTCTTACTTGGTTTGTTTTCAAACCACAACACCCAGCTCACCTGGACTCGATTAATGGTGGGTTTTAAAAACTCCCTGACCCTATTCAGGAGTCAGCTGGCAAAGGAGTTGGAAATCTGGACTAAAGAAGGACAGGTACCAAGAAATCAGTATCTATTGCTCCAATATGTAGATGATATCCTGATTGCTACTGAAGAAAAAACGACTTGCATAAAGGTAACAATTGAGATTTTAAATTCCTTGGGAATGGGAGGATATAAGGTATCCAGAGAAAAGGCCCAAATTGCCCAACAGACTGTTATCTATTTGGGATGCGAGATCTTCCAAGGGCAAAGAAGGCTGGGTACTAATCGTATTCAAGCAATTTGTGATATTCCAGAGCCACGGAATCTTCATGAGCTGCGAATTTTCCTCGGAATGATCAGGTGGTGTCACCTGTGGATCGTGGACTATGGACTGATTGCGAAACCTTTATATGAGGCCCAGAAGATGCAGCTGTTCGTCTGGGGCAAACCACAAAGGAGGCCTTCCAGAAATTAAAGGAAGCATTAACAACTGCTCCTGCATTAGGGTTACCTGATTTATCTAAAGACTTTCAGCTGTATGTACATGCGAGGCAGCACCTGGCACTAGGAGTCCTAACCCAACGATTGGGAAGTTGGAAAAGGCCAGTGGGTTACTTTTCCAAACAACTTGACAACGTAAGTGCTGGGTGGCCTTCATGTCTATGGGCAGTGACAGCTACTGTGCTACAGATACAAGAAGCCAGGAAGCTCACAATGGGAAGACACACTGATGTCTACGTGCCATACATGGTAACCACAGTCCTGGAGCAGAAAGGGGGCCACTGGCTCTCTCCAAGTCGGATGATAAAATTCCAGGTAACCCTGACCGAGCAGGATGATGTGACACTAAAAACAACTAACCTTTTGAATCCAGCCTCGTTTCTAGGTACTACAGCTGAGGAGGGTCCACTGGGACATGATTGCATAGAGGTGATCGAGTATACCTATTCAGCAAGAGCAGACCTGAAAGATACTCCTCTGGAGCAACCAGAATGGGAACTCTTCACGGATGGAAGCAGCTTTGTGGAAAATGGAATGAAATACGCTGGATATACGGTAACCACAATTAACACAGTAGTGGAAGCAAAAGCATTACCACCTAATACATCTGCCCAGAGGGCAGAGCTGGTTGCATTAACAAGAGCACTAGAACTGAGTGTGGGGAAAGCAGTCAACATATGGATTGACTCAAAATATGCCTTTGGAGTAGTGCATGTACACGGAACATTATGGAAGGAAAGAGGACTACTGTCCTCCCAAGGGACACATATTAAACATCAAGATGCAGTCCTACAACTGATAAAGGCAGTACAAAAACCCGAACAAGTAGCAATCATGCACTGCAAGGCACATCAGTTGGGCAGTTCTAAAATTGGTGAAGGGAATCGAAGAGCAGATTGGACAGCTCATCAGGTGGCACGGGAAGTGCAGAAAACAATGGCCTTGATTCCATCAAAACTTAATGTCTCTCAATTCAATTTACCTCCCAAGACAAAGTACACAATAGAAGATGACAGACTGGCACATCTGCTGAAGGCACAGAAGAACACAGGAGGGTGGTATGTAACCACACAAGGGCAAATAGTGGTACCTCCCTTGGTAATGAGAGAAATCTTACAAATAAGACATAATGAGTGTCATTGGGGTGCAGAGGCATTGGTAAAATCGCTGAAACAATATATAATCTCAGTACAGATGCAAACAATGGCAAAATCAATAATGTCAAAATGTGAGATTTGCTTAAAGAACAATCCAGTGGCCAGACGACAGACACAGCTAGGAAGAATTCGGGTGGGGATAGAACCAGGAGATTATTGGCAGGTAGATTTTGCAGAATTACCCAGAACTCGAGGATATAAGTATTTGATAGTAGGGGTTGACACATTTTCTGGATGGCCAGAAGCCCTTCCCTGTCGCACCAATGAAGCAAAGGAAACAGTTAAGTGGTTACTACAGGAGATTATTCCCAAGTTTGAGGTGCCTATAGGGATATCATCAGATAGAGGCCCACATTTTATAGCCAGGGTGGTGCAGGAGGTGAGTAGATTATTGGGAATCTCTTGGGACCTCCATACTCCATGGAGACCCCAGTCAAATGGACAGGTGGAAAGGATGAACCAGAAATTGAAGAGGCAGCTTAGTAAGATATGCCAGGAAGCCAAATTGCAATGGCCACAAGCATTACCAATAGCATTGCTAAGGATTTGGATAAAACCTAGGAGTGGAATGTCAGTCAGTCCCTATGAGATATTGTATGGAAAGCCATATGAATCTCCAGACCCCAATCCAAATGTACATGTTACAGGGAAACAGGATGTGTATAATTATGTTCTGTCTCTTGGGAAAACTCTAGCACAGCTCTGGGGCACCCTCCTGTGGAACAGACCACTGAGTCTTGAGAATCCAGTCCACGATATCAAACCAGGAGACGAGGTGTACCTCAAGACCTGGGATGAAGAACCATTGAAGGAAAAGTGGACTGGTCCCCATCAAGTACTGCTAACCACCTTTACGGCTGTCAAAGTGGCTGGAGTGGAGCCCTGGATACACTACACACGAGTGAAGAAAGTCCCTTGTGGAGCTGTGTCGTGGGCTGCGCAAGCTATAGGACCAACAAAGCTGAAGATAAAACGTCTGTAACTGTTTTCAGTGGTATCAGTAACCATGCTCATTTGGGGGTTAATGTTAACTTTATGTATTTTAATGTTACCAGTAGGAATCACTGTTGCTTTGGGATATGGAATGCATGGAGGTCTACCAACTGCTCTTCATTCTAAAGTGAAGAGAGAGGTACAAACAGGAACACAGGTAATAGAAGCTCCTAATACAATTCAAGCTGAAAATGTGATGATTGGATTAGTCAAAGACTTTGCCAAAATGCAAAACACCACTAGAATAACAGCCTGCCTGCCAATACCAAAGGCAGCAGGAGACCAAATAAGTTGGGGAATAATAACATCAAAATTACCCAGTATAAAAGAGAACAAAACAATTAAATGTAAACAGGTTACAGAAAATGTTACAGGAAACCTGTTAGTGTGGAAGTGTGAAGAAAAGGATTGGAAAGGATTAGAACCCTGGGATAGTGCATGGTCTGTGGGTATATTTCAGAAATTTCAATATATGGCAAGCACTCCTTGGTGCATTAAATGGAAAGGCCCTGAAAATGAAACAGATCCAGCAATAGTAAACACTGGTACTGCTAGCAGAAAAGAAACAGCAAAAGTAAATTGGTGGACGTGATAAAATTTATGATTGCACCTCTGACAACCTGGAGGTAAAACAATGGTCACCCTTGGCTGTAGCCTTGCAAATTGGTTGTGCTTGCAGAGGAATTAAACACAAACAGGGCAAAATCTCACCCAGGATCATAGTAGGATGTAGTAAGAGTACAGTCCGAAGTCCTGGGCAATTTGTATGGGCAACAAGTGATGGTACGTGGATGACACACTTGCCAGTAGACGGGGAGGTAAAGGAAATCACTCTGGCTCTCCCCACCTTATGCTCAATCTGGAAAAGGTCCCCATTTAATGGGAGCCGTGAGCTCCTGCAGATAAGAACAAAACGAGATGTCTTGAATAATCAGAATCAAGATGACGCCTGGCAAGAACCCTCTAGTGGAGTAAAATTCGGGTGGGCCCTGGAACCTGTGTTTGGTCCTGTTGCAAATTATCGGAATAGGGAAATGCTGTATAAAATCACAGGTCAGGTAGACAGATGAACAAGAGTTGCATGAGAAGGATTTAGTGAACTCAACATGCAGTTACAAGCCACTACCAAAATCACTTTACAAAATTGATTGCCTCTAGATATGTTACTCCTGAAAGAACACGAAGTGTGTGGATATTTAAAAGGACGAATTGACCATTGCTGCATCCACATCCCAAATGTAACAACAAATGTAGAACATGATATTAGCCAGTTAAGACAAATAGAATATGAGGTACAAGAGGAACAAAAGGATTTAGCTACTACCTGGTTAGACAAAATTCTTAGAGGATTAGGATTGAATGTTATTTCATGGGTGAAATCTATCATTGAAAATTTGATAATTTTACTGATTATGTTTCTAGTGATTTGGTTAGTTTATAGGATCCTAAAAGGGGAAATACAAAGAAGGTCATCCTGGAACAGAACAATAATGAAGGCGCTGACACGAGACAAGACTGCACCTCCAGCACCTTCGATCCGTAATAATTTTCACAACGGAGCCCACATCAATCACGGATTTGAAGCTGAATATCCAGTATAGAATTTGAAGATGAATGGACTGTACTGAATGAAAGCATTTACACTTAGTAGATTTAAAGTGAAAATACTTTAAAAGGGGGAAATGTTAATATAGGGTTAATAATTTCTGTTACCACAAAGCTGGGAATAGAGCCTCAGCTTCACTGCAACCAGGATGTTGCTTCTATTGTTCCAACAAAACCAAGTATAACTTTGCCTGGGTAATCGGGATGGGGGGAGAAGGAAAAGATTGGGACGGCTTGTACTTTGAAATAAAGTAGGTCGGGTGAAACTGTACCTAATCATCATAAGATAGATGATCAAATTGTAATGATTGTTGGTAGCTGAACATGATTATTATCTCAAACTAGAATCGTGAGAATCACAAGGAAAGATATTTACCAAAATTCATGCTTGGGTGTATACAATAGAAAAATGTAGGTTTAATGATTAACATAGAGTTATGTAACGAAATGGTATAATACGGGGCCCCTTTTGGACCCTCGTCGGAGTTGGATTTGGGTTTGTACCCTGGCTCCCAGAGCTCTCAATAAAGCACCCAGGTAATCATCTCCCTGATTATGTGTCTTCCTCGCTAACGGTGGGGCTACACTGAGGTCTCACAAGCCCCTGGGGATGCTGCCAGCAACAACTGCAGAATCAAGATGTTCCTTAGATTACCAGGAGATGTATTTTATGCCGTGGGTATTTTTGCCTTGTCCCTGTATTTTTAGTGTCTTGGGATCCACCAGCTGGACTCAATGATCCTTAGGAGTCCCTTCCAACTCATAATATTCTGTGAATCTCTGAAATGATCTTAATAATGTGGTCTGCAGCAATGGAATGGGAATCTGAATGAGAATGCAACTGAGAACAAAAACCCCCCAAGGCCCAAAATATCCCCTTTATTCTGCAGGAAGGATTTTCCTCTGGCTGCAGCCCTCCCCAGGGTGCTGTTATCACTGAGCAGCAAAGCACTGAGGTCTCTGCCAGTGCCCTCACCAAGCTGGCTCTGTGCTGAAGTGACAAGTGGCTTTTGGGCACAGAATCAGGTTTAATTCCTGCTGGGCCAAAGGAAAGCCATTGTGGCAAGAGTGCAGCCTCAGCGGTGGTTTGATGGATGCTTGGGGAGCTTGAGCTGTTCAGAATGAGCAGTGAGCATTTTGGGAGCCTTACTCACACATGGCACAAGGTGGGTGAGTGACGCAATGGGCCGGAGATGCCAGGCTCGCTCGTACTCTCCGACCCTCGTGCCTGGAGTGGCTGCTTCTGTGCTCGCTGTTTCTCGAGCTTGGATGGCAGTGCTGAGCAGAGCTGCCTGCTCCTAACGGCTCTCAGATGTGGTGTGCCTTGGATCAGAGCAAAGGACAGAGAGAGGGTTTTTCCACGTGCTTCTCAAAGGTTTAGTCCTTCAAAGGGTGCCATGGCAAAAAACCAAAAATGCCCGCGCTTACAGTCTCTTTTAACTGGGGGAGGAACGAGGGGAAGGTACAATTCTCCAGTCAGTCAGGGATACAACGGGGAGGGGAGAGAGGAGGGACCCACGGTCTGACAGCCTATAGGGAAGGCAAGGGGAATGGAAAGGGTCATGTGCACCAATGGGACATCAAGCAAACAGGGATTTCCCAGGCAGGGTTTAGGATTGACAGAGAACCCTCTGGAAATAAGGGCAGTGGCTAGGGAGGATTGACACCAGGTGAATAAAGCAACAGGTGTGTCTAGGGGTGAATGACAGCTTGGCAAGGGAGGGGAAAACCTGGGGTAGAACCAAACCATCAGGGGGGTAACAGGAACAAACCATTGGGATAATAACAATAACAATAACTTATCAAAACCCCACCACCACAGGTGAGGGTGGCAGGGTTGGGGGAAGCAGAGTTCTGGGTCTGCTCCAGCCCTGCCCCACTTCCATCGCCTCCCCCGTTCTCCCAGCCCAGCAGCAGCTGCACAACCTCATCCCCCTCCGGCACTGCCTCTTCCCTGCCACTGACACCGTGAGAAAAGACCCAGCGGCTTCCTTGGGGCTTTTTCTGTGCATGCTGAGACTCAGAGCTGTCCTTACATGTGACAGCTGGCACAGCAGTGGGAGCACAGCCCCCCTTCCCTTCCCTTCCCTTCCCTTCCCTTCCCTTCCCTTCCCTTCCCTTCCCTTCCCTTCCCTTCCCTTCCCTTCCCTTCCCTTCCCTTCCCTTCCCTTCCCTTCCCTTCCCTTCCCTTCCCTTCCCTTCCCTTCCCTTCCCTTCCCTTCCCTCCTTGGCAAGATGGGATCAGAGCCCACCCCCTGCTTGGACACCAACCTGAACCCCCAGTAACCCCTGATGTCTGGTGCTGATGAATTCCCTGTTTTAGTTCTATGTCAGTGCTGCTTTTGATGCCTTAAGTTTTAGCTTTGATGTTTTTCAGATTCTGTGCTGTCTAGGTGTATTCTGAGCCTCATATTTAGTGTCGGTCAGCTCTCTTCACAGACTAGGTAGACAAAACAAATCCTTTTCCTCCTGAAGACCAAGGACAACTTTCAGGCCCAAAAGCATAAACAACGGTGGACTGAAGAGAGAAAACAAGAAGGATGAGACCTCACAACCTGAAACTGTAATCGGACAATTAAACACCAATATGCAAATAGACCAAAACCTATAAAAGTGTAAGACCTTGTGACCGTTTGTCCATTTTGTGACCATTCTAAGTCCACCTTGGGTGTATCCCTGGTCAGGCTCTTGTCCTGCCCAAGGTGTACCCTTTAAAGGCCCTTCAATAAATATCTACTTTATTCTCTAGCTCTGTCCAGTCTCTGTTTCAGGTCAGCCTTCCCAAGGCATCGCTTTGAGCCATCCCATGCTGGCACCTTTGGGTGTCCCTCCCTCCTGCCCTCTCCTCCTCTTCTGCAGGATTTTTGCCCCAGCCTTGGGGCAGGTGACATCTCACAATGCTCAGAACCCCCAGCTACCTTCTGCCCCTGAGCTGTGAGCAGGGCCACATATCCTCCAACATTTCCAGTGCCCTCTTCATCCTCTGCCACCACCATGAGCCATCCATGGAATCCCAAAGATCTCTTTTTGCCATGAAAAGGGCTAATTTACAGCTTCTGTTACCAAAGCAGAATTTTTTCCTCTCACACATCTTTTCTTTTACCAGCACTGTTTTATTTGCTGTTTTGTCACGTGGTTGCTCAACATCTTGAGCAGAGTCTCCATCTCTCTGTAACTCGTTAGATTTTCCTGCTGGGGTTAAGGCAGCTTTGACACATTTTACTGCACTTTTTACTTCGTTTTTCACTTTGCTGTTAAAAATGAACCTCAGCCCCAGCTCACGAGGTGTAAATGCACACACAGAGCACCGCTGGCACTGCTGGACTCTGTTCCTCAGACCTCAATACCAAAATCAACCTCCAGAGAGTGACCCAAATGTGAGCCCGCCCCATCCAATGCAAAAATAAAAAGCTAAAATCCTTTCAGAGATGTTTTGATAAACTTAATGACTATAAATAAGCTGGATCCATCAGGGCAGTGCCTGGTTCATGCTGCCATTTAAGTCAGGGCAGAAGAGCTGTAGCCTTTGGGGTGATAAACTCTGAGAATTTGATCTACAGTTGTGACCAAAAAATCTGATTTAGAAAAAAGATTTGGTTATGTAAAGCCATGAGAACAAAATAATAGAGATAAAATGTAGTAATGCCATTGCCTCAGAGGGGAAGACCTGGTTCTGGTTCTCGCTTCTAGTTCTGTTCATCTTGTAGGAATGCATTTCTACACCTGAGGAAGGATTTTCTTAAAGGTAAGGTTTAAGACTCACCCCGAGACCTTTTAAGGGAAGAACACTAGAAGTTTCTTTGCTCTCCTGATAGTAATTGGCTCAGTGCCAAGACAAAAACACTGATAGGTCTCTTTACCTGTTCCTCAGAGAAATAGCTATTCTCTATTGGACTGTCTGCCAAAAAACCCACCTAAATCATCCAATACATAAGGGAGAGCACGAGGCTTCTCAGTGCATTTTCTATGTGTTGTAGCAAGTGTATGGGACCTGTCCCTATACTGTGCTCGGCTTTGTTCTTTGGTTTTGTATTATTTTCTTCTTTTATTAAAACCTTTTTTCTTTTTCAAGACATGCTTGACCATGTCATCTTGCAAAATTATTTAAGCCATTTTCTGTGAGGTGCTGGACACCCTCAGAGGTATTGAACCCTCGCAGAGCTAATTCCACCTGGCTTTTGAATGAATTCAATATCCTCTCTCTCAGGTCACACCAACCCTATCAGGGCCTGTGTTTGTTCTGGGCTACCCAGAGGTGCCACCATGAGGTTAAAGGGAAAGGAAGAATAAAGCTCCTTGGAGGTCAGGTACCTCCATGGTCACCACACGGTTGAGCTCCAATCATCAAGATAATAATTTTTGACACCATTTTGCTCACGTTTCCTTCTACTCCCACTTTTTCCCCCCTGAATTCAGGGAAGAAAAGGAAAAGTCCAAGCAAACAGCAAAGGCTGGATGAATTACAATGATGTGACTGAGTGCCATAAGGAATTGTGAGAAGGAACCACTCTCTTAACTCATCTCCCATTTTCCCAGGGGCCCAACAGAGCTGTGAAAAGGGAATATCATGGTGAGGCTTCAGCTCATGGAAGGTCACAGCTTTTACCACTCACAATGTCCAGCTTTGCCTCCCCACTTGTACTCCCTCAAGTCCCAAGGGAAAAACTTATTTTAAAGAATTTAACCCACTCAAGCTCTTGTTTTGGCTGAATTCTTTCCCTCATGTGCTGTCAGATGACCAGTCCTGTGATCTGTGCCATTATCTGGGACAAATCCACAGTCACAGGACACCGGATATTTAAGGGCAGGGTAACTCCCTGTGGTCACACAAACGTCTGCACAGCTCCAAAGTTCCCAGGACACCTGAGTGAGACAGAAACTGAAACTCAGAGAGCTGTGAGGTTCTATTTGAATGATTTTTTTTTTTTTTTGTGAATCAACACAAATCATCAAAGCCCACAGCCCAGCCTGTTCCTGCTGCTTAACAGCCTAAAAATCCTAAAGCAGTACCATCCCAAACCCAAAAAAACCCCCAGCAGCACTGCCCACATTGGTGTCATGCTGCTCCTTGAGTTCCTTCACCCAAAATTTCTCCCTCTGGGCTTGTCTGCCCCAGCCCAAGAGTCTCAAATGGGACTTCAGATCCCTGGTGAGATCTGGTTCAAATCATCACTGTGCTCTGCTGTAGATCCCAGCACTGCAGCAAGGACACATCTTGCCTTCAAGCACAAGAGGGTTTTGGTTTTTTTTTTTCAAAGAAAATAAAAATGAAAACACAAAAAACTAAGAAAATCAAATTATGTGGAGAAAGCAGAAGGAAGGGTTTTGCAGAAGGAAACCATCAGCTCCACTGAGAAACAACAAATATTGGGATATATGTGTCTGCAAAAGGATAAATGCATGTGTTATCAAATATATCTGCAAATGGGATATTTATTGGAGAAACACAAAGTGTTTCTGGTCTAGGGACTGAGTCTAGTGGGAGGTGAACTGGCAGGGGGTTAGAACTTGATGCACTTTAAGGTTCCTTCCAACCCAAACCATTCTGGGATTCTAAAGGCTGTGAAGATCTGGAGCTCACTTTTTCCTCAGCCAGCCACAAATTTGGTTTTCCCTCAATCAAGGGTCTTGATCCAGGGGGAAAATAGGGCCTGAGAAATGCCCCAGCAGGAAGCAATCCTGAGGCAAGTGTAACAGTGTGTCTTTTTGGAGCGCAGCTACAGCCTTTCTAAATCCCAGTCAGCCTCTCTGAAGTCAGGGAACCCCTAAACTATGGGAAGCCTGGAATCAGAGCAACGTAGATCAAGCCAATATGGTTAGCATAACGTTCTCTGTTTATTCTATCTCAAGTGGTGGGTTATATACACTTCGGTATGGTTTGTTGTGGGGGTGGGCAGAGCCCCGGCTGCTCTGCCCTGGAGGGAGCCAAGCTGAGGAGTCAAGGAAGAATTTCGCAACTTCACCCAGAGCCCCTAGGACAAAAAGACAAACCTCCCAGCCACGGCGACCCGTCTGGAGACCCACAAGCCCCCTCGGGATTTTATGCAGATCTGTTACAATTGATTGGTTCTGTACCCTTTTCCTCTCACCCTGGTGTCCCATAAAAACCCCTGGGTTTCCTCTGGTCGGCAGAGGTTCCTCGTCCCTGGATCCCTTTCGCTGGTACCCTCTCAATAAAGTACCACCTGCGGAAATTCCATACGAGACCTCTCTCTCTCTCACCACGGCCGGCTAAAAGAGGGGCTAACTCACAAGGGCATGAGCTAAGAGCACTGAGCTGAAATCACTGAAAGCTGAAATCACTGAGCTGAAAAATCACTGCTCTGCCCAATGCTGAGAAGCCCCTCTGTCCAGCTGAGGAGCGCCCTGACCCCCCAAGGAGCTGTTTCTAGCGAGACATCCTTTGGGGTGGCTGTGGCTCTCTGGGTCCCAAGCGGCAGATCCCATCCACCAGCTGGCATAGTTTACTGCAGAAATTCTATACAAGACTTCTCTCTCTCTTACTACGACCGGTTAGAAGAGGGGCTAACTCATAAGGGTATGAGCTAAGAGCATTGAGCTGAAATTACTGAAAGCTGAAATCACTGTGCTGAAAAATCACTGCTTTGTTCGATGCTGAGAAGCCTCTCTACTCAGCTGAGGAGCGCCTTGACTCCCTAAGGAGCTGTTTTTAGCGAGACATTCTTTGGGGTGGCTGTGGCTCTTTGGGTCTTAAGCGGCGGACTCCATCCACTAGCAATTACAGGTCATAAGAAGAATGCAAACAAACATTGTTTATCTTATTCTTAAGGTGGCTAAAATGTTCACACCAGAAAAACTAGACTTATCAACACCTAAAAACCCACTATCCCATGTGTACACCTTAACATAATTTCTAACTGTGCCACAGGCTTCATAGGCCTGCATTTGGGGCCCAGGATGTGGTAGTTCAACCCTCAATCCAAATATAAATCATGTCCTCGCTCTCTAAGAAATTCTGCAACAATTCCTCCTTTTTCTTTTTGAGCTACCCAGACTGAGTCATTTATCAAAAGGAATGTCAACAACCATAAGTTTTTCATGTTGCTTTTCAGCTGTGAATGCTGTTTGTAAATTGATTGAGAGTGATCAGACAGATTCATACAACACAGTTTCTCATAGAAAGAAAAGAAAACCCAAGCCCAAAAGTCCTCACACGGAGGAAAAAAGATGGTTGCAGTCTCGACACTGGTTCATTTCTGTGTGCTCACTTCTCCACTCTTGGATTTGTCAGAACTTCTGCGCCCGACATGATTTCACATTCATTGCAGGAATTCACTTGTATTCTATATCTACAGAAATACAAACAAGCTCTTTGCCATAGGTTAGTAAAAAAGTATACTTTGATAAAAAATGTACAGCTCTTGTTAAAACTGAAAACTATCAGGAAAATTCCAAACACAACAACTAAAAATGTTTTAAATGACAAACACTTGCTGACTGTTAACAATAACACATGTAAATTTGAATGATTGCCAATTACCAAAATGCTGTCTCATTGTCCCAGATTCTGCAACAGCTGAAAAACTCTTTTCCAGTGAAGACCTGGGTATCCTTCCTTGAGCAAGGTTCCCAAATTCACTCCAAAAGTCTGTCCAGCTGTTATTGCATAAGGTCAAATTGTCAAGTCTAAGTGACTGCTATCTAGGTTTTTTGGTGCAGAAAACATCTGGGTTTGTTGGTGAACACATCTCCTCTAGTTAAAGTCAAGGTGTGGCCAGGACCATGGCTTTATCCTAGAGTGATATCCTTAAATACATTTTTAAAACAAAGCTCTTAACAATAGTAATTACCAAATGCTTAAGTAATTAAAAAACATAAAGAAGGATCCTGAAATGACACGTGTCTTTTAGATAATTAGAAAAGAAAATGCTTAAAGCACATGAGAAGTCAACTATAAATATAGAAAATTAACAAATTCACAATACTTATTACTTAAATCTTATTATCTTCAGCTTAACTTATTTTAACTTACTATCTTAAAACAAAACACAAACCCCCTGCAAAATAGCTTACAACCAATAACAATCCAAATATAAAAATTTTCTTTTCTTCCATTCACAAACAAGTGACACTTCTCAGTGTTTCATCACTGCTGTTTATTTTGAAGCCTTCTTATATCTAAAAAAGACAACTAAACTCTGCAAATTAAATTAGTATATTTCAAAAAACTTAAATTTTAAAACTACATACAATAAGTTTTAAATTCATAAAATATAAATCTACTATCACTTAAACTTTATAAATCTTAATCTTAAATTCAACTATATTTAACAAAGTCTAAACTTAAAATAAATCTTATTATTATTATTTAAACTTTATAAATCTTAAATTCAACTTATACTTAACAAGGCTTAAACCTAAAACAAACTACATAGAAACCACTTCTAATATCAATAGAATACTAAAACACAATCCAACTTGGATCCAAGTTATTACATCAAATTATTACAATCAAAATCCACTTCTATTTTATAACAATAGGTCTTTTCCCTATACTATGATGAGCTTTTGCACAACAAAAAAAATCAATGATTGCTGCTTTTCTTTCGAGTCCTTTGCTTGTGATCATGCACTTCCTTTGCAGACATTCAGTGGTTTCCAAATCTCTGCTTCTGAATCCAGAAAACCTGTAACTTTGATTGATTTGTTGTAATAATGCATCTGTGAGTTATCTGTTCCTGTTCACTTTGCCTGAATGCAGCCCCTTCTGACCCGAGGGTTACTGCCATCTCTGGCGTTTCTTCCTCTCCTGGACTTGGAACTCTTGTGGATCTTTTAAGGCAATTGACAGTCTGTCAATAAATCGTCCATAGGGTTCTGTGGCTCCTTGCTTTATTGTAGAATAAAGTGCTGGCTTCTTTTTGTCTGGAACTAAAAGCAAGGCTTTGTCAGACAGCGATTGAGACAGCTGATAGATTTCAATGGGATATGTGAATTGTACATTTGTTGTAGCTCATTTGCATGCTGTGATTTTTTTCTGGGACCACTGTTTGCTTTGGAGACTGAAGCTGGAATTCTCATCCTCCGATGTTTGAGTCAGAGTTGTGGGGGACATTGTGCTGCCGCCGTGGCATGCTGTGCCTGAGCTGCTGGTCGTGCTGCCGCCGTCTCTGCTGCCGCCGCTATGTGAGCTGGGGCTACCACCTCCCCCGTTCGTTCTGCCGCTTCCCTGTTGTCGGGGGAGGGAGGGGGCCGCACTGCCTCGCTCCTGTCTCTGCCTCGCACTCCGCCCCCTTGTTTTGTCCCCGGTGCCAGCCCCGTTACACTCTCAGCTCCGCCTGACTTCTCGTCTTTCACCACGCCCCCAGGGTCTGGTGGCCAAGCCACTTCGTGTTCTCTCTCAGTCTGTCTTGGCATTGGCAGGGAAACTTGCGCCCCCTGAGCCATGCGGTTTAGTACATCCTGCAGAGTGGGGCTGACCGGCACCATTGCTCCTTTCACAGGGCAGGTATTATACACATCAAAGAATTTTGCAACCTTGGAGGATTTTTGCACCTCCCTGCTCTCGTCCACCGTCCCCTCAAGAGCCTGAATGGCAGCTGCGGCAGCCTTTTTTTCAGCTGAGACAGTCTGCAAGGTAATTAAAACCTTTTTCCAAACTGCGCCGAGTTCCTGAGCTGTTTTCCCGTCTTTCCCGCCTCCAATGACACAGCCCCACAGCATTTCTCCTATTTCTTGCCAGTCTGTCTCACTAAACACGAGTGACGGTCTGGTTAATTTCCCTCTTTTCTTGGCCCATAAGGCTAGTTGTTCTAAGTCATTTTCTTTTATCTTTTCACCTCTCTTACAGATAATATTCAAGAGGAGCCACGTCACTGCCTGTAACTCTCTATCCATATTTTTCCTTTCTGTTTCTTTGTTTCACAACTGCAGCTTACCTCCCACCACGGCGAGTCACTGCTGCTCTACTTTTCAGACTGGGCAATCCTCTCCTTCCAGCTTCCCAGCTCCCAGCTCGCTCCCCCTTTTTTCTTTGCAATCCGGGAACAAGCATGGAGTCTTCCTCTTCCCCGTATTAAAACAAATTTAGACCCACATCGAAGCGTAATCTGCATTTAAGCACAATAAAAATAAAAAAAATCCACTGCATCAAAAGCGTAATCAAAACCCGCATTCAAGTGAAGAATCCCTGTTTGGGCACCATTATGAAGTCAGGGAATCCCTAAACTATGGGAAGCCTGGAATCAGAGCAACGTAGATCAAGCCAATATGGTTAGCATAACGTTCTCCATTTATTCTGTCTCAAATGGCAGGTTATATACACTTCAGTATGGTTTAAATTACAGGTCATAAGAAGAATGCAACCAACATTGTTTATCTTATTCTTAAGGTGGCTAAAATGCTCACACTACAAAACTAGACCTATCAACACCTAGAAACCCACTATCCCATGTGTACACCTTAACATAATTTCTAACTGTGCCACAGGCTTCATAGGCCTGCATTTGGCGCCCAGGCTGTGGTAGTTCAACCCTCAATCCAAATATAAATGATGTCTTCGCTCTCTAAGAAATTCTGCAACACCTCTTCATAGAGAAACTGTTGAAGTATTCAGGCATCAATCAAGCTCACACAATCACACATGTTTCCAGGCAACTCAGCAAGAGAGGCAGAAGGCTCCCAGCCCCAGATCAAGTTCCAGCAAGCGTTTATTCCAGTGTGCTGAAGGTGAATCCGGAGGCAAAGAGAGTGAACGTGGTTTTTCTTAGTTATATAGGGTCTCAGGTTCATGGGTGGTACAAGGGGCAGGGCAGGGGTCAAGTGACCATAGGAAAGAGAGGAACAGGATACCAACGCCCATAGCCAATGGGGAAACAGGGAAAGGGGATGCCATGGGGTGGATGATGGACTTGCGAAACCCAGGGAGAAGATTGCACAATGTCTGCAAAGATCCATGGGGGGGAAGCCTTTTTTTTTTTTTTACATCTGAGATATCTTTAATCTTCACTTTTCCAGGGAAGGGCAGGTGCAAATTCCTTTAATGGCATGAGGGTCTCCACAGGCAAGCTGTGCTCAGCCACCTCCAGCAGAGCAGCCTCACCACAGCAAACCCTTGGAGACAGGTGGGAAGAGGAGCCGTGGCTTTGGAGCATCCTCCAGGGATCCAGCAGTTCCCTGTGACAGCACGGGAGCGGTGAGGGGAGCAGGAGGGCTCCTCCCCATGGGAAGGCAGGCAGCTCATGGTGGGGCACAGATGGATCTGATAAGCACAGAGCCATTCCTGTGCCCCTTCCAGGGATGCTCACAGGCGGGGAGCAGCAGCAGCCCCGCTCAACACAGAAATGTCGGAAGTGTCAACCTTGGGGTGTGTGAAAGTCTGATCCTCCCACCTGTTTGGGTTTTTTTGGTCATGAGATGAGGAGGCAAAGCTGTAACTGCTTCCAGCTTCAGGCTGAGTGACAATGCACACTGGTAAGGGAAGGGTGGTCTGAAGTGGGACTTCTACATCACTCTGATTAAAAAAAAAAAAAAAAGGATTAATTAGCGCAAAGGGCTGAGAACATCAGATGACAAAAGCTATGACCACCAAGGGCAGAGAATCCGAGGGAGTGAATTACTTATCACCAAGTGACCACAGAGATCATCACCCCACAGAACCAAACACCCTCCACAGCCCTTCCCTCCCAAGGGATTTTGGGGCATCAGGTGGAAGGCGTAGGTTTATCCATAGAACCATGGCTTGGGTGGGAAGGGACCTTTAAGGTGATCTCATTCCACCCCCTGCCATGGGCAGGGACACCTTCCACTATCCCAGGTTGCTCCAAGCCTCATCCAACCTGGCCTTGGACACTTCCAGGGATCCAGGGGCAGCCACAGCTTCTCTGGACCCCCTGTGCCAGGGCCTCCCCACCCTCACAGGGAAGAATTTTTTCCCAATATCCCATCTAAACCTCCTCCATCCACAAATACATTCCTGATGAATCCCACATGCTGACACTCTCATTCCAGAATAAAAGCACTGGGTTCCAGACCAACAAGGGATTAGGTCTGTGGTAAGAAAGTTCCTTGTTCCAAAATCAGGTGTCCACCCATGGTTTTAATCCACAAAAGCTCCGAACATCAACAAGCCCTAAAATGGAACAACAACCCAAACATTTCTGCAAGACACGAACCATCATCCACAGTGAGAATGAGTCTGCAGACAGGAAATTAACTCTCACATCTGTCAAGGTGGAACTCAGGCAGGGCTGTCACAGCACAAAAAGAGAGAGAAATACATTCAAGTAAACAGAATAGTTGAACTATAAGAAATAATTTCCTTGGGAGGTAGAGTGGTAGGTGGAGAGCCTCTAATTACTCTCAAGACAGGAAATACACCCATCCCATTGCCTAGGTAATATCACAAATATATACTCATAATGAAGTGTGGTGGTTTAGCATGAATGTGAAAAGGTTTTTTTCCTAAAGAAGTTCTAGCATGGATTGTGATTGACAGCTTGGCTGACGAATGGGAGTGTTTCTACATCTCTGGAAACACAGTCTTGAATCACAAATCCCAAGTGACTCATCCTTTCCTTTTCCAGCCGGCAAAGAAGTAACATCACCTCAGTGAGTCAGGGTTCGGGCTGGGCCCCCCGGGGCCAGGCCTGCCGGGCCTTGGGGGGGGGGGGGGGACACTGCCTGTGGGACAGTGGGTGAGAATGGCCGTGTTCCCTCTGTCCCCTCGCGGCTCCTCTGATGGGGAGAGGAGGAGAAGGACTGCAGACCAGCAGTTTGGCCCTGTGCCAGGACCACGGTGGCCGTGCTCTGGGCCTTGGTTGCCAGAGCCGCTGGTCCGAAGGAGGAGAGACTTTTTGGGAACTTTTCTCCAGAGCTCAAGGGAACTGATCCAAGTTTGAGTTGCTTTAGATTTGACCAGGGGTGGAGGAGGGTTCATCCATCAGCGTTCCTGAGCAGCTCCCTTTCTCTCTTCCTCCCCCCTTCACCTGTGGCCTTGAAGTTCTGGGAGTCAGCTGGAGAGGAAAAAAAGACTCTGGGCAAAGACTTTAACCCTTTTCCCTCTTCCATGGAAAACAGAGTGATTTGAAATGTAGAGAGATAAAGTCAGTGAAAGAACTGAGAAAGACTATTAGAAGATGGGATGGAGGAAGTTGACATTTTGGACTGGACTTCTCTAGATGTGAAGTATGGGGAAATGGACTGTTTTTGTAATATCCTAATGCTGCTTGGGGGAATGCAAGTTCTAGCCAAAGGGTTGTGTGTATTAATATACATGAAATTTA
The DNA here is from genome assembly GCF_009819655.1 of Sylvia atricapilla. NCBI lineage: Eukaryota > Metazoa > Chordata > Aves > Passeriformes > Sylviidae > Sylvia > Sylvia atricapilla. The sequence continues at coordinate 14,404,844 of NC_089173.1, read as the reverse complement.
ATTGAACGTTTTAAATAGAATATGTCCCTGGCTCCTGGGAAAGAATAAGAAGATCTCTATTTCTTTTAAAATAGAGGTGATTTTAGAGATTAAAAAAAAATCCTATTTTGTACTAGAAAAGCATTCTTAAAACAATACCCCAAACATGTGGAAGCCCATAAACAGCTTGGGAAAACTGTTATATGGGTGAGACTGCACAGAATCTGCAGAAATTCTGGGCGGTTGCAGATCTGTGGCCTTGAAAGCGACCAGACCTTTTCTTGTGGCGTGTTCTCCATAACCCTAGAGATGCTCCTCTCCCAAGGTGATGTAGGATTGTGTTTAAATGGTGGCAACTGACTGAAAATCATAGTTTTCTCTCTGTGGTGATTGGGAAAGTGAACAGTTTGGGGGGGGGGGGGGGGAAGGTGTTTAAATGACTCTTTTTTTTTTTTTTCTTTTCTCTTTTTCTTTAGTGTATATTAATAAAATCTATCTGGTTTTTCTTTTAAGTTGTGCCTGTTTTGCCCTTTTCTCCCAAAGTCCTATCTCCCAGTTGATAAACGAAATTTGGTGAATGTGAAACCACGACATGAAGAAATAATGTTAATGCAATAATTGAGATATTAATTTTAAAGAATTAAGGACTTTAGTTAAAGAATTAGACGTGGACTTGCTGACGTAGACTTCCCTTTACATTTTGAAGAATAAAAGACTTTAGCACGTAGACTCCCCTTTTACTAACTAGACATTGCTGAGGTAAACTTCCTTTTTTAACATAAGCCGGATTTAAGGAACCGATAAATCAGGAGACCTGTCAACTTAATCAATAGACTCCAAGGACACAATGTGAGCATAAATCAGATAGTCTTGAGAAAACAGGATCCAGGTGTCACCAACACTAAAAGGTTAAAAAGGCAAAGCGAGGAAGACGCATCTTACTTCATCATTTTGAGACCCCACCCCCTAAAAAGGACCACCGACCCATTTCAAAGAACAAACTACGCATGCTTAATTGCTTTTTGGCTAATTACCATACGAAGCGGGGAATGGGATGGACCAGAGTCATGAATATGCATTTGTGTTTTGGGTATTCAACACTTTTGTACATAAAAAGACCCTGTGATCATCTGTAAATTGCGCGTGTGTGTATTTGGGAGCTATCCCGCACGCTGCCCGGCGTCGTAATAAACATACACTTTCTAACTTCAAACTGTTAGAGAGTCTTTGTCCGTCATAGTTGGATATTGGTATTAGATAAATATCCATGTTTTTTTAACAAATCATTTTGGCGACCGCGGCAGGACACTGCTCTCTCTGGCCGAGGGGGCCATCGGGGTCTGGGACCCCTCAGGGCGCCCGCCCAGAATTTCCTGGGAAGAGGGCTCCCGCGGCCCCGCTGACACCCCCGGGGAAAGACCAGAGCCTGCTGGAACTACGGACAAAAGGTATGTTTAAAATATTGGGAACAGGTACCTTGGAATAGAGGCGGCTTATAAGTCATAAGAGACGTCTTATGCAAAGCAGAAGCCTGACTGGGTTTTGGAAACTCCTCGGAGTCTTGTAAATGGTTGGTTGTGTTCCAGGTAGAGCTGGTAACTTGTAGCTCCCTCCCGTAGAGGGGAGGGCAGCAGCGGCCCCAGGGCTGCAGGTTTTGTTGTTTGGGGAACAGTGGTGGCTCCGATTTTGGTAATTTAAAGCTCCCTCCCGTAGAGGGGAGGGCAGCAGCGGCCCCAGGGCTGCAGGTTTTGTTGTTTGGGGAACAGTGGTGGCTCCGATCTCGGCTTGTAGTTTAAAGGTGCGCCTTGGTGATCCATAATCTGAAAGGCCGGCCCGAGTTTTGGGGCACGGAAGGTGCCGTCTTGGGTCGTGGTCCCGCGCCGAAGGTGTGTGTGTGGTGGTCCTGTGGTTTGGTGATTGTGTGCGTTTTGGTGAGGAAAAGAATCATTTGTGTACCGTATGTGTTGTGGTTTGTAAAAGCTTGTGTAGTACGCGTTTTGGTTTGTGTGATTTTGCTGCGTGTTACTAACCTTTGTGAGTGTTTTTGGAAGTTTTGCAAGTTTATGTCGTGATTGAAGTGTATCTGTAATTTGAATCAGTGTGTTGTTTAGTAGAAAAACATCTGTGGGTGAACAAATTGTTTAAAAGAAAAGGAAAAAAAAAGGAAAAACAAACAAACAAAAAAAAACAAAACCCAAGCAAGGCTAAGGGGTTTTCCTTTTCAAAGTGAATGCCCGACACAGCCGCGGTGATTGGGGGTGATTTGTTTCCCCGGTAACCGCAGAGGAATCTAGGCTTGCGCAACCTCAAGCCACGTCCCTTAGCTCTATGTAAGACGCGGAGAGGTTTTGGCGAGTGGATGTTTTAGTTAAAAAGAAATATTCTTATCTGTTTGTGAGGTTTGCAGTTGCCAGTGTGTGGTAGTATCTTAAAGTGCTGGTGGCTTAGTCCTCAGCCACAGAGGAGCAGAAAAGCAGTGTAAGATCAAGGTCCCCCCCCCCCGCTTTCCTGCGGAAGGGTCTGTGCTACGTCCCGGCTGAAATCTGTGGGAATTTTGGCGAGACCTTGTTAAATTTTTTTGGTTCAATGTGTTTAGGGGCGCAAGGGACCCCGGCTGTTTCTTTTGTGAGCCTAAAACTGTTGGTGTTTGAAGCCAGGTCCCTGCAGAAAAGGGAAACCCGGTCTAGCAGCTTTTGATTGTGTGCAGAGAACGGAAAGCCCAGTGCCAGCCGAGGTGGCCGGGATTTTAGTAGAATTGTTGGATTCCTGCGAGAACTCGGTTGATACTCTGCAAAGTTCACATTTGTTAATTTTAATTATTTTAGTAGTAATATACCCAAGGCAAGGCATAACAGAAGACCCAGTTTAATAAGTGATTAATAACCAGCAATTTGGGGTCAAGTGCCTGGCTGATTGTGTAGTGGGTTTTTTTAAGAGGAAATTTTTTTTCTCTTTTCTTTTTTTCCTTTTTGTGTGTCAAAAGGCATTGGGAAAAATAGGATCCTGAATATGGGAGCAAATGAAAGCAAAGAGATTGCCAGAGGAAGCCCTTTGGAGTGCATTTTAACACACTGGAAAGAGCTGGTGGGCTATGATGGTACAGAAACCAGGAGGGAGCTGGTTAAGTTATGTACACAGTGGTGGCCACTCTATAAACTTGATGAGGGAGTGAAGTGGCCAGCAAATGTTACACTGGACTATGAGACACTATTACAGTTAATGCTTTTCCTCCGGCGGGAACAAAGGTGGTCAGAAGTGACATATGCAGATATGTTTTTCAGCCTTCGAGATCACCCTGAGTAGCAAAGGCATTGTGGAATGAAGCCTCCATCTGATCCTTTAGTACTGGCCCTTGAAAAGGACAATAAAGCTACTAAAGGGAAGCCCAAACGTTGCTGCAGCACCTGCTCTATAAATCAGAGGTGCACACATCCTGACAAGGTATACCAAGTAGAGGCTTTAGAACAGGAGACAGAAGACATACTTAAACCACCTCCAAAAAGACAGGAAAGGGGGAGGGTGGGGGGAAATGCAGACTTCATCTTCCCTTGGAAGGACAGCAACTAAGGCAGGGGTTTCTCCACCCACTCCTGAACCATACCCACCACTGCCTAGCAGTGACAGTGAGTGGGATGAACCTGAACCTCCCTTGTCAGGCCCCAAACTTACTCCACAAGGGCCTATAGCATCCAGGGCCCGAAAACAAACCACAGGGGTCATACAAGCATACATACAAGCAGATAAGCAATGACCTCTGATGGAGAAACAAAACTGATTAAAGTTCCCTTTTCCTCAATTGATTTAGAGATCTGGGAAAAGAGTGCTAAGGGTTATCGAAGTGATCCAATAGGGGTTGCTAAGAAAATGAAGTTTATTATTAAGCAGCATTTACCTGATTGGGCAGACCTCCAATTGCTGCTTGATGCCTTAACAGAAACTGAAAAGCAATTAGTTTTGAAAGTGGCTAAAGACCCAGGCTGGGATCCTAATAATGATGAGGGGTTGGGACAATTAAAAACATACCAAAAATTGATAGTAGAAGGGCTAAAAAGAGCAATCTTCAAAACCATAATTTGGTCAGCACTATATGCTGTCAAACAAAGCCCCTCCCAAACACCTTGTGGATTTCTAGATGACCTGCAAGATGCGATGCGCCGACACACCACCCTGGATCCTGGATCTAATGAAGGGACACAGCAATTAATAAATTTATTTTTAGGACAGTCTACAAGAGACATCAGGTGGAAACTCCAGAAGATCCAGGGTCCAGACAGCCAGAATCTAGAAGGTTTACTGGATGAGGCCTGAAGAGTTTAATTCTTAATAGACAGCAGGGCAACATTTTCAGTGCTAAATAAGGTCCTTATACCTGTAACCAATGACTATGTTATGGTAAAAGGAGCGACTGGCCAATCTGAAAGAGGTTACTTTTGTGAACCACTGGAGAATAAATTGGGAAATAATAAAAAATTCTTCAATTTTTATATATGCCTAAAGCTCCATCTGCACTTTTGGGCACAAAACTGCTAGAGCAGGTGGAGGTAAAAAAAAAAAAAAAAAGTATCAAGTGTTTTCTGGAGTGTGGGCTTCTGACATACCAGGCAGGGCAAAGAATGCACTACCAGTACAAATCAAACTTAAAGAAGGAGAACAGCCAGTAAGAGTTAAACAATAACCCTCAAAAGAAAGAAGATAGAGAAGGGATTAGTCCAATTATTGAGAACTTTCTGATTTTAACACTCCTCTCCTGCCAGTGAAGAAGCCCCACTGCTCATACAGGCTAGTACAGGACTTAAGGGCTGTTAACAAGATAACTTTAAACTTGTATCCAGTAGTTGCTAATCCTTATACCTTGTTAAATTGTTTAACTCCCGAACTAACCTGGTGTTTACCGTTTTAGATTTGAAGGATGCTTTCTTTTGCCTCCCTCTCCATGAAGCCAGCCAGAAAATCTCTGCATTTGAGTGGGAGAACCCCAAAACAGGACGGAAGAACCAGCTCACATGGTGTGTGCTTCCCCAGGGGTACAAGAATTCACCCACTATATTTGGGGAGCAGCTTCCAAAGGACTTAGAGTCTTGGGTACCTCCACCAGGAGAAGGACAGTTGCTCCAGTACCTCCTAATAGCCACCCAGACCCAGGAAACATGCGTGGACTGGACGGTAAGCCTCCTAAACTTTTTGGGCCTGCAGGGGTATTGAGTATCTCAAAAGAAAGCCCAAATAGTGACCTGGGCTATGAAGTGAGTGCTGGACAAAGAACCCTAGGGCAAGATCGCAAAGAGGCAATATGCCAGACCCCAAAGCCTCAGACAGTGAAAGAACTGAGAACCTTTTTAGGTATGACAGGATAATTATGGATTATTTGTTAAACCTCTGTATGCCTTGATCACGGAAGGAAGCAGAGATCTTCAATGGACAAAAGAAGCAGCTCAAGCTTTTGACCAGCTAAAGAAGGCCCTCATGTCAGCACCAGCCTTGGGACTTCCAGATGTGAGTAGGCCATTCTTTTTGTTTTCTCATGAGAAGCAAGGGATTGCTTTAGGGATACTAGCACAAAATCTGGGTCCATATATGGCAGCTAAGGGGTGGCCAGGGTGTCTCAGAGCCGTCACAACAGTGGCAGTGAACATCCAAGAGGCACACAAGTTCACCCTGGGTCAGAAGATGTGGTAGTGTCTCACACAGTATCTACAGTCCTAGAAACGAAAGGGGGGGCACTGGCTCTCCCCACAGAGATTCCTGAAGTACCAAGCAATACTGGTGGAACAAGATGATGTTGAGATTGTGGTAACTAACATTGTGAACCCAGCTTCCTTCCTCAGCGGCAGTATGGGAGAACCAGTGATCCATGATTGCCTGGAGACCATTGAAGCCACCTACTCCAGTCGCCTGGATCTGAAAGATACCCCGCTTGAAAATGACTGATGGGAGCAGCTATGTCATCAGTGGAAAGAGACATGCTGGGTATGCAGTTACCACAAGCAGAGAGGTAATAGAGTCCAAACCATTACCAACAAATACCTCTGCACAGAAGGCTGAGATAATTGCCTTAATTAGAGCTCTGGAGCTGGCAAAAGGAAAAAGAATTAACATCTATACGGACTCAAGGTATGCATTTGGAGTAGTTCATGCACATGGAGCCATTTGGAAAAAGAGAGGACTGTTAAACTCACAAGGAAAGAACATTAAACATGCACAAGAAATATTGAGACTGTTAGATGCAGTGCAACTGCCTGAAAAGGTAGCCATCGTGCACATCAAGGCACACCAGAAAGTGAGCTTGGAGTTGGAAGAGGGGAACATGCTGGCGGATAGAGAGGCAAAAGAAGCAGCAAAAAGTAAGATAACTGATGATTTCTATTGAAGGTAAGCCAATATACAACAAAAAGGATAAGAGACTTATTAAGGCAGAAAAGGCAAGTTATAACCAGGAGGGATGGGCTGTGACAAAAGAAGGAAAACTTGTAGTACCCTCCTATTTGTTGTGGTCATTAGTACAGAGGGAACATGAGAAAACACACTGGGGACAAGTAACTCGTCAGTGTAGTCTTTGCCTCCGAACTAATCCCAAAAACACCCCAAAGCCTAAAGTGGGACAAATTGGGAAAGGCTGTGGACCTGGGCAACAATGGCAAATTGACTTTACAGAGCTGCCCAGGAGGGGAAGATATCGTTACCTATTGGTGTTAACTGATACTTTTTCAGGATGGCCAGAAGCCTTTCCTGCTAAAAGAGCTAAGGCCCGAGAGGTAACCAAAGCACTGTTGCAAGAAATAATACCTCGCTTTGGAGTTCCAGCCACCATATCCTCATATAGAGGACTACACTGTATTTCACCCCATATCACCCTCAATCTAGTGGCCAAGTGGAAAAATGAACCATTTGAACAAATAGTGAGACTGGGGCAAGAAGCAAATTTGCCCTGGCCCCAGGCTCTCCCATTGGCATTATTGCGAATTCGAACAAAACCAAGGGCAAAAGAGAAACTGAGCCCTTTTGAAATATTATATGGAAGGCCATATGCAGTTCAAGAAGGAACAACACCCATGCAAGTAGGGGCACTAAATAGACAACTCAGAGAAAGTGAGAAACATGTGGCTGGAGCTCAAAACAGGGAATTAGATGGGCCAGTACATGATATACAACCTGGGGATTATGTATATATTAAGTCTTTTGCAGAAAAGACCTTGGAACCACAGTGAGAAGGACCATTCCAGGTGCTGCTTACTACCTTCACTGCAATCAAGGTCAAGGAACAGAAGGCCTGGATCCATCACTCCCGAGTGAAGAAAGCCCCAGAAGGAATCTAGAAAATCACACCAGGCGATAATGAACTGAAGCTGAAGTTCACTCGGAATCACAAATAGATGTATTGACAGTATGGACATTATGTGGAAAGTTGTAATTATTGCAGTAATTCCCTTAACCATAACAAGAGTCAATGCAGTACCGCGCAGGTACAATGTGACTGAGATAAATAGGTGTCAAGGGAGAGCTTATGATGCTTACTCTCGTAAGGCTCTAAATAAGATGCTAAAAGTCACGAATGCAAGCTTGTGGGAAGGAAGAAATGTTTGGGGATGTAAATATGCATTCGTACAGGATGGGTTCCACAAGGCTTACCACCCACCCATGAGATCCATCCGCATTAGTCCTGAATGTTGTGACAAATGCTTGAGTCAATGTCCACAGTTTAGGCTCAAAATAGAGGGGTGTGCAATAACCACACATGATGCCTCAGTGGACCTGATACATCCAGTAGTCCCCTTAGGATTAAACCATGAGGGAACTGTATTGTACCCTTCTGAGCACAGGATGTGGGCACGAGAAATTGAAGGAAAATGGCAAACTGTTAATCTAGAGCCCTGCACTGCGAGGAAGGTGTCAAAGACACTTGCTTAGATACAGATCAAAATATTTGTCACTTTGAAACGCATCCAGGCGAACAGAAAACTTCACTGGTATATACAGGACAAGGTTGTGTCTGTCTAAGGACAGCGTGCCTCATCTTAAGAATAGCCAGCCAAATTGTAAAGGAGACCAAATTCAATTTGTGTGTTTGCAATTTTGTCAGAATTAAGGGATGTGATTTTTCCTATCGAGCACCTGTAGTATCACAACAACTACCTACCTGTAGCAGAAGATACTGCCTGTGCCCATAGGGATGAATTTGACTCTAGTTGCTCAATTGATGAAACACCCTGAACTGAGAGAAATCTTAAAGGAAATTAGAGAAGGGGGCAAAAAGACATTAATTACAATTCACCATGATACAGAGACCATCAAAGGAGTTTTTAAAAGGTTTGAAGAAGATTTGTCTCATCATTGGTGGGATGTTCTTTTTGGATGGTCTCCAACAGCAACTGGTATACTAAACACCTTAGTCCACCCCATAGTTGTGTTGCTTATTTTAGTTAGTATAAGTTTAATTTCATCTGTTGCAATACTTGTTAGGAATTGGAGGATGCTACGACAAGTAGCAGCCTTAACCTCACTATCAAAAGCATATGGCTTAGTCTTGAGAGACACCAGCTGTGCGGCTTGGATAGATGAAGAAGACTCTCTATATTGAGTAAAAGAATTTACTCACTTTAAAGAAGAAGTGGGGAATGAGATATTAATTTTAAAGAATTAAGGACTTTAGTTAAAGAATTAGACGTGGACTTGCTGACGTAGACTTCCCTTTACATTTTGAAGAATAAAAGACTTTAGCACGTAGACTCCCCTTTTACTAACTAGACATTGCTGAGGTAAACTTCCTTTTTTTAACATAAGCTGGATTTAAGGAACCGATAAATCAGGAGACCTGTCAACTTAATCAATAGACTCCAAGAACACAATGTGATCATAAATCAGATAGTCTTGAGAAAACAGGATCCAGGTGTCACCAACACTAAAAGGTTAAAAAGGCAAAGCGAGGAAGACGCATCTTACTTCATCATTTTGAGACCCCACCTCCTAAAAAGGACCACCGACCCATTTCAAAGAACAAACTACGCATGCTTAATTGCTTTTTGGCTAATTACCATACGAGGCAGGGAATGGGATGGACCAGAGTTATGAATATGCATTTGTGTTTTGGGTATTCAACACTTTTGTACATAAAAAGACCCTGTGATCATCTGTAAATTGCGTGTGTGTATTTGGGAGCTATCCCTCACGCTGCCCGGCGTCGTAATAAACATACACTTTCTAACTTCAAACTGTTAGAGAGTCTTTGTCCGTCATAGTTGGATATTGGTATTAGATCAATATCCATATTTTTTTAACAAATCATAATGTCACTGTAATTATCCATATTGTAATTATTTTGGTGGCAGCCTAGAAGCTTCAATCAGTGCTGGCATTTGGGCTCTGTGCCACAGTTGGCAGCAGAGCCATCCCCCACCCGGCCTAGAATTAGGACAGGCAAAGCAGCTTTAATCCTTTCAAGCCTGATCTTGAGCTCAGCCCTCCCAGGGGGGTAATTCAGCCACAAAGTGGAGGTTTTGGGGGCTGCACCCCATTTATCTGGTCCTACACAGCTCTGCTGTGACCCCACCTGCAGTGCTGTGTCCAGTGCTGGTGTCCCCAACATCAGAAGGACATGGTGCTGTTGGAATGAGTTCAGAGGAGGCCAAGTTGTTAAGGGGCTGCAGCACCTCCCCTGTGGAGACAGGCTGGGAGAGCTGGGGCTGTTCGGCCTGGAGAAGGTTCTGGAAGAAGAGACTTTCCAGTGTCTGAAGGGGCTACAAGGAATCTGGAGAGGGAATGTTCATCAGGAAGTACAGTGACAGGACAAGGGGGATTGGGTTCACACTGAAAGATGGGAAATTTGAATATACAGAGGAAATTCTCCCCTGGCACAGGTTCCCAGAGAAGCTGTGGCTGCCCCTGGATCCCTGGAAGTGTCCAAGGCCAGGTTGGATGGGGCTTGGAGCAACCTGGGGTAATGGAAGGTGTCCCTGCCCGTGAGAGGGGATGGAATGGGATGAGTTTTAAGGTCCCTTCCAACCCAAACATCCTGGGATTCTGGGACATGGGTTCTCTTCAGGTCCAGGGTGCTTGGTGCTGAGATTTCAGCCATTGCTCACCCGATTCTGCTGAGCACAGCTGGATTTTGGGGAGTTTTTCAAGAACTAACAAAGTCCACAGGAGTCATCCCAGTCTTGCTGGAGGCCCAGCAGGCTCTTTGTCCCTCAGCCCCCTGCACAGACCCTGGGAGTGCTGCTGGGGGTGGGAGATGACAGTTTCTCAATGCCACATCAAGCACAGCTGTTCTGCAACAGGCCCTGCACAGAGCTGAGCTTATTGCCACAAAAGCCTGGTTTAGACAAGCAATTTATCAAGTCTGAGGTGCTAAAGTTCCTTTTCATACCAGCCTGAGGCCTCAGGGTGTCTTTCAAGTGTCTCTACACTATCCCTATTTTTTCTTCTCCAGATCTTCTCAAGATATTTATACATGCAAAGAAGTTCAAATTTTTTATAGATTTTTATGAACAGTAAGCCTGGAGGAGACTGAAGTTCTAATTTAGACCATTACATACTCTAATGGAAGAGTCTGTCACCACAGCCACCCACACCTCAGCAGTCACACAGAGCAGCAGGTTCTGTAAAGGGCAACAGCATCTCCTCTGAGAATCAAAATCAACTGTGTTCTTAATAATTCTTTCTCACATGTTTTTCTGATTAAAAAACCCCAAAACAAACTCACATGTAATGCTGTAAGAGGAAATATCTAAAGTGCTACATTGCCACCTTCACGTTGATAAAGATATTTAAAATTTACATCTAAATTTGAATTTATAGGGTCAGAAAATGAACCTGCCAGCTCCCCCAAGGAAGCTGCCCAAAGTCCCTGCAGAGATCTTGCTGATTGTCCCGTGCCCACAGGATGCTTTTGCAGTAAACACAGATGTAAATGAAGCTCTTACAGTAATTGAGTTTGCATTTGCATCCCAGCAGTGTCACCCCCTCAGTCACCACACCCATGTCTGTAGTACAGTTCTACTCAGATATTAACAGGGTTTTACACAGGTTAGTTCTATTATAAAAATGTTCCTTACTATAGATAAAAACTAAGCAAAGACACTGAGCACCAGCTGGATGAAGCTTTGATCAAACCATTTTTAGGTTTAATTTTTGGTAAAATAGGTGAAAAACTGTCTGATGGGTAAATACATCAAGTTTTTACCAGTTACTTTACACCCAAGTGTTTGCCGCCTGTACCATCTACTGGTGCAAAGGACTCCTCCAACTCGTGCTCCTTCCTGCTTCTATAGCCCAGCTGAACCACAGGCGCTGCTCAAAGCCAAACATAGCATTAGAAAATCCCAGGAATACCTTAAAATTCCAGTATTTTGTCTTGGAGACCCAGCCCCAGCCTAAAACGCTTAGGGAAAGACCACAAGGCCAGCAGAGCTCACGTGGGACCAAACCCAGCTCCTTGCTCACCTCAGAGCAGGTGAGAACAATGCATTCCTCCTGTCCCTGGCTCCCTGCCTGGGGACTGACTTCATTTTGTTCCAAAGGTACAGAAAGTGTTCCAGCCCATGTGGAAGCAGGTCCAGCATTCCTGGCTGGAGGTGCATTCACTGCATGGACACTGAGCTGGAAAAAACAATTCCTGGATTTTATTTTCCATAAAATCAGACCTCAATGGTACAAAGCAGGTGCTTCTTGCTCTCCACAATCAACACATCTCCAAGTCCTTCCATTCAAGGCTACCAAAAGAACCTGTCCTGGTTATCCCCCCAGTCAATCCAGAGGAGGAAATCACTCCTTGTCCAAAGACACAAAGACTGGAGGAACTTCCCAGTGCAGCTGCTTCCCCCAGTAACAACTGTGAGTGAAGGGAACCTGTCTTGCAGTGATAGGAATTGGAGCTTTCTACAGCATTTTATTTCCCTATATATTTCAATTTACTGAAATGCTCTCCTACACATCCTATTCTAGAGCCAAAGCTCTGGTTTTGGGACACATCCTTGGGGGAAGAGCTGTGTTAGTTCCTGTGCTAAAATTCCTGTGTTCGTTCTCCTGCAGTTTCCTGAGCAGTGACAGAGCAGCAGCTCCTACAGGCACCTCTCCCTCCCCACTGTTCTCTGTGCAGAAATCCTGTTTTCCTTCTGGCTGCACAATCCCAGGCACTTTCCAGGAAAGCCACAAGGGTTCAGCAACACTTTATCTCTGAGCCCCAGCACTTTCAGGGCAGGACTCTCCTTTCTGAGCTTCCAGCAAAGCTCAGGGTCAGAGCTGAGGGTTCATTAACCTCTGTACAGCTCCTCATTAACACCCATGAACCCCCTGGGACAGGCAAACCTTCAATCACCAGCAATATTGAAATGAATTTTAAATACACCCTGCCCTTGCAGTGAAAACCCCCTGAGCTGCCCCTGAGGAATCCTGTTTGGAGAGAGCCAGTCTGTTCTTCCCTCTGTTCCTCGAGCTTGTCTGGCACCACAAAGCACTTCCACAGCAGCAGAAAGAGGAAATTCAGCTTCACAAACTCAAAAAGAAGTAAGAGGGGTAAAAGAAGAGCAATGCACACTGCCCCAGACCCACAGCATCACCCCCCTCACCTCTGAGCACCAAACACAACACAAAGTTTTAGAGAAACATTTATTATAGGGTTGCAGAATTTATGCCAATATAAAGTCCCTTAATAAAACTTTCAAGTTTATCAACTGCAGGACACTAACTCTTCATTCTCTGTAGACTGCAGCTTTCCAAAAAAGGAACAATGCTCTGACTGCAGCAGTAATGCTACTTGCTCATAAAAAGTTGATCTAAAAAGTTTTATATAAGCCCAAGTAGTTTAAGTTTACAACTACAGTCACGTTCACAAGTGAGCTATACCAGAACAGATCCTGGAAATAGGAAGTTACGGGATAAACCAAGTCCTAACCAAAAATACTGACAAACTTTAAGAGCAACTCTATCAGAATCTAACAACTAAATGCCACAAAACCAAACTAAGAGAGAAGAACTCAACATAAGCTCAGGGAAGGTTTCAAATATACATATGAACTCAATACAGTAATTGCACAAAAAGAAACAGGGTAGTGTTAAAGGTTTCTGATCACTGAGCTTGGATTTTACATGCTGCACATATGGTCGTTAAAATAAACCTTTAATGAACCAGATCAGGAAGGTTTTTGAGCCAAGATACGGAGTGCAGAGCTATTCTACAGAACTACACAAGATGTGCAAACCACAGATTATTAATATTAATCATTCTGTGAAAGTTAAGGTGAACATAACTGGTTCCAGCCAAGGAACTGGTTAATATTTATATTTATATTTTTTTCTGCCATTCCCAGATTACACTAAATCAAAGACATTCAACAGATAAATTGATATTAGCCTTCTAAAAAAACCTTACTCAAAATTAAATTTTACATGAAACAACTAAAAAGTTATACCAAGGATCAACAAAAGCTGAAATGGTGACTTTGTCTTCTGAAATACAAGCAATACACAGAAAATGCATAAGGCTTTTGATTATCACTGCACGGTTTAATTGCAAGAAGTCGATGTCTAATGCTGACTTCTTCAAGAAAGTGTGACCTGGTCACCTCCCATCTGCACCTTTCACTGCTGACAGATCTTTGTCTCAACCACGAAAGAGTTTTCAAAGTGTCTGATTGAGTGACAGTTCTCCGCTGCCCGTTTCTGCACACCTGGGGACAAGAAAGGACAAGAGGCTGAGTGAAGGGATCCACAGCCCACAGCAAGCATTGCCAGCCTTCCATTACAGGACACAATTGTTCAGTGCACTGTGTTTCTCCAGCCAGGAATTGCCACCAGAGCCTGCTATAGGGTTATTTTCCATCCCAAATCCCTCACCCAGTGTGCATTTGCACAGGGTGTGCTTTGCAGAGCACTTCACCTTGGGAGGATTTACCTCACTCTGGTTCTTCCTAACACTATTAAAGTGATTTTCTCTATTTTGGGACATGGCAGCACTGGGTCTGACCCAGGCAGTTTGCCTGTATCAGCTGTGGCTCAGTAAGAGACAGGAACACAGCAGTCCTACCAATCAAAGAGCTGCTCTCCTCAATCACTTCCATTTGCAATAATTCAGAAGGATTTAGTTTGTTTAATAAGCAGAGAATTGTTCAGATCAAGCAAGAGAAGCATCAGCTCTTAACCCAACCCTAGCAGGGCACTGCTTTGATTTAGAAACACCTAAAATCCAGGCTGTCCTTCAATTCCAAGGCATTAGGATGGAAGTGAAGTTTCCAAAACCCACCTAAGAGCATGACCTGGGTTTCTCCCACGCCACCAAGTTACAACTCCAGGGAATTGTCACAGCACCTGAGGTCAGTTTGATCTAACAGATGAACACACAAACTCCACAAAAGCTGAGAGCCCAGGCAGCACTAGCTAAATGAGAATAAATGAAAATACTTTTCCAGAGAAGTTCCAGGAGTTTATCCATTGCAGTCTTATTTTTGTGGCATGGCTCATACACTGTGTGCTAGAAATGAGATGAGGAAGGCAAGGCAAGACTTGCCCCTGAACAATTTTCTCCTCAGTTTCATCAGATATCCCACCCTCTCTCTTCCACAGGCAAACAGTTACAGCACAGCAGCTGTACCAGGAAACATTTTCCATTTACCAGAATCCTTTTGTGCAAGTTCTCTGCAGGAATCTTTTACTCTGCAGCAAAGATGTCAACAACATGTTAGAGCAGGATGATTTCAGGGAACATCATAAAAACTCTTCACAGGGTTGTCTATAGACACAGCAGCTGTCAATTTAGCCTTGTTCCCAAAATCATTCTCACTATGGCTCAGTCACACGCTTCTGCCTCCCATGAGGGCAGCATTTAGTGTTCCCTCATGCCCTACACAGAATCCCTCTGCTGCTCCCACAGAGGGAGCCTTGCTTCCATCCACAACAGGATGTTGCATGCAGCAAGCAGCAGATGTGGCTCCTGATGCTGCAACTGTGCTGAGGAAACTCTTGCCTAAGAGCTTGGCAGCCAAACCAGAGCACAGAGTCCTGACAAACCAAACATTTGCATTCTGAAAGACTCTGACAAAGGGTTAGCTCACTGTGTTTGGTGGGAGCAGCAAATATGAAATGCTTTGAGCTACAGTGAAACAAAATTCACAGCATCAGATTTCTGCTCCTCGGGCCTTGTCCCAGTAGGTCAGAACACAGACACCTCAGCTTAGTCCCTGTCAGGGGGTAGCAGGAGCACACAGGCAATAAAGAACCAGAACTCAGCAGTTCTTCTGAAGTGTTCTTCCTCTTTCAGAGAGGAAGTATGGGATGTCTGGAACTCACTGTTTGATTACTTTTTTTCCAGAGCAAGTAAAGCAGAAGAAAATGTTTTTATTTGGTGCTCCTGTAACCCAGTTTTAGATAGGACAAGGACAGAATAAGCTGCACCTACAGAGACTCACATTATGTGATGGATTATATGAATTTTTGGGTCAAACTAACTTATAACTTCAACCAAAAATTGGAACAGAAACAGACTTAAATTTGGTTTGGGCATGTAACCTGTAATTGTGTAACTGAAACTTTCTCAGCATATTCAAATGACACTTCACATTCAGACATGAAGGGAGGGGAAATACCCAGCAGGGCCAGGAGTAGCCTCAGCTTCTGCTGAACACTCAGATTCCGCAGATTAAAAAATCCCCAGGTTTAAGTATTTACCCCTTCCCTAGTTAAACAATACATTTGCTTTTTCTGGAGGGGAGCTTACCCATGATTTGGTCTCTGCGCTGAAGCCTGAAGGTCTCTTTTCCCACACAGAGCTGGTAGATAAAGATGCCCAGGTCAGACACGTTATCAATCTCCTCTGTAACCACCATCTCCTCACGCACCAGGTACGTCTGGGGCAGGTAAGAGCCAGTCTGGAAGAGACAAAGCCTGAAGGTACAGACTGCTGCTAACAAGGGACAAACCACTACATCTTTGCTTTGGAAGGGATTCAAGCAGCAAAGTTCAGCTTTCCTGATTTTTAATACCAAGATACTCTGATCTCAACCAGTTGCATACCAGGGAAGTTAAAAACTGACAGAGGCCATTTCAAACAGCTGCAGTTACATCCAAACAAAGCACAATTAATCTCAACTCTGCAAGCAAGCCTCACGTGAAGCAAACGTAAATAGAACCTGGTCAGGTTTATCTGTACACAAAGTTTGCAGCTAAAAGAGAAATAAAATACTGTGAAAGACTCTAGGTTTGAGGCAATGTATTTCTAATATAAAAAAGGCAAGGCAACCTACAAAAGGCATCACCAGATGCTCCAGCACTACCAGAACAGCTTCCTACCCCCAAACTCCTAAAACCAGGGGCAGGGACATACACTTAGAGCTTGTCTTCATGGAGCCAAAAAAAAAAGAATGCAACAAGCTAAACTAGACCAGTGGCCTCTAGAACCAGGTGTAAGAGAGCCAATGATTTTTTTTTTTAAGTCCATTTGATGCATACCAATGTAATGCTAAGTATTGCATTTAACTGGGAAGCAGCAGCAAGCTCTATCAACTTGACCCATAAATCATCTTGGAAAAACACCAGTTTTAGTCACTGAAGAGTCAAATGCTTGTGGTGATCTCATAACTGCAGTGCCAATAACTGGGGAACAAGTTCACATTGTTCTTTTCAGCAAAATCCTCACGGGGCAAGCGAGCTTGCCGGGAGCAATGCTCAGGTTTAGGCTTTTAATGATATTTGGAGCTTTATTAAATTCCTTTCTAACAGCTAAATTTAACCTTATCTGTTGGCTGCTTTCAGCTCCCATAAAGCCAGGTATTAATAAGAGCATTAGGCATGAATCTACTCAACATAATATACACTGACAGCTGGCCTTAACTTCAGTGCAGTGACTGAACCAGGGGATTAAGGACTTTGATGGAGGGAGGACTGTTCTAGCAAGGGCCTGGAGTTCAAGAGCAGCACCCAGCACTCTTGGCAAAAGGCAGTCTGTCAGCAGAACCCAGCAGCAAAGCTCTCACATACTGCCAGCTTGGCGAAGAGATCCATCAGATTCCTTGGAGGCATGACTATGGAAGTGTTCAGCGGGATCACGTAGCAGTTCCCCAGCTGCAAGTCGAGATACGCCGTCAAAAGCTGTTTTAAAAACAAGTTTTCAATTAGTCAGGGGGCCTTTGATTAGGAGAACACAATTCCACCAGGAGCTAAAGAAGCTGGAGATCACTCACAGTTGCTACAAAAGTGATGCATTCAGGAACTGCCCAGTGTAAGAACTGAACTGTTACCACTTTGGCAAACCAAGTGGTTACAGCAATAGTTAAAAAAAACCTTTCCTACATAAGAGAAAGCTGAATTTAAAAGCAGCTTCTGCCATAATTGTAAAGGAGTACAGTTTGTACCAACACAGAGGAAGTAATTGGGAGTATGATCTCATAACTGAAAAGGTCTAATTAAGCACAGTGCAAACAAAAGGTATCCAGCTGCTGATAAACAATGATTCCCTTTAAATAGTTCTTCAGGAAAAGTGTTAGTCCCTACAAAAATCTCATCAGCATTCCCACTGACCGCAAGAACTGCAGCAACTAGAATTATCTGTTTATTCTATCTGCATTGCCAAGGCTGGATTTGCAACCAACCTCCAAGAGCTTTTACAGCTGAGGATACATGTTAACACTATCAACACAACTTTGATAAAAAAGTCAAATGAAAGCCAGCCTCTCCT
Organism: Sylvia atricapilla; assembly: GCF_009819655.1. Lineage (NCBI taxonomy): Eukaryota > Metazoa > Chordata > Aves > Passeriformes > Sylviidae > Sylvia > Sylvia atricapilla. Next base: position 14,387,206 of record NC_089173.1, on the reverse strand, counting down.
CTTTGCCTTACAGAAACTCCATGCAACTACCACAGCACTGTCAGGTTGTGGATTTCAGCTGCTTGAAGTGATTTTCCAATGCCCTTCTCCAAGGCCCACACCTGTTTGCAATTCTACATTTTGCTGTGACATTGTGCTGAGTCCTCATTCCCTTAACTCACATTTATGATGTTCTCCATTTACACGGGATTCTTGATCCAACAGCAAGTGGCACTTGCAGATCTCCCATGGGCAACAATAAAGTTGCACAGCACTGAGATGCATTTTTCTGGGAAACAACTCAGAGTTCCTACCCACAGTGACTGTACCACCAGTATAGAGTTAATACCACTGTTCCAGAGTTCACAGGGTCAGCTCTGCCATGCTTAAACCCAAGGAGCAGCCTGTGCTGACAGCAAGTTGTAAAGCCCTGGACCCAGTCCTGGAGCTGTGCAGTGCCCCTGACACTGACCCTGTCGAAGTCGTGCACGATGGCGGCGGGGTCGCTGTCAGAGAACTTGGGCACGGGCACGTCAATGATGGCGATGTTGTCGTCCTCGCGGATGTCGGCCTCCTCGGCGATGGGCAGGAAGTACGGCTCCACCGCGCGCTCCCGGCCCTCGTTCTCAAAGTAGCACATCTCCCCACGGTACACCTTGTGCTGGGACACGAGCAAGGGCAGGTAAGACACAGATCAGCTTTAACACTGCACGTCTGTCTGCTGAGACTGAGCACAAGTCTGTCACACCCAAAGGACACACAGTTCTCATGTCCTCATCATCTTTCTTTTCCCTTCATCTTTCCAGTCTAGTGATAATCCATTTATACTTTTTTTAACCAATGCTGTTTAAATAAAAAAAACAAACCCCTCAGATTACCTTTGGCATTAAGTACTTGTAGATGCAGGCTCCACCCACAACAACTCCTGCCAAGATGAAGGCCAGGCCCAGCAGAGTCAAGAGACATCTTCCAGATGAATTTTCACCTCTGTGTGTGGCAACTTCTGGGTCCTTTAAATAAAGAAGGGGAGAACTAAGAATGGACAGCTGCTCTGAATTCAAAGTGAGTTGTTATCAACTGTTTCACTTTGATCCACCATCTCCTGTTTCTTCTAGGTATGGGAATTACAAGTCAGCATCATAAAATAAAGGACTCACATGAAACATTACTGCATCAGATTAAGATCAGTTTTCAAACAGCAGCAAGAGTATTTTCTGAGTTAGAGGATGTTTTCTAGACAAACCTTTGTCCAGAAACTATTTGAGATGGATCAAACTTAAATAACTGTCACAAAAGATCTTGTGCTGCAGCCACACTGTAGTACAAAAAGATGGATTTGTAGATCAAGGTCATTAAAGGTACATTGTCTTCAGGCCTCTTCCCATCCTCCTCTCGATATCATGTGCATTAACATCACTTTTCCTCCCAAAGCTGGATTAACAGAAGAAGCCAAGATGCAACTTTGTCTTTTGGCTGGGGAACAGACAACTGACACGAGTCACCAGGTTTCAGAACTTTTAATATGCACAAGCAAAGTCCATTATGAAAGAAAACGACTCATCAGCTTAAACACAGCTTCCAATTATGCCAAATAAAACAAGTCCCTGTGGCATATCCTACCCTGCAGCCTTAAAATAACCCTTCTCCTACCCAAATCCCAGGAAGCTTTGTTTCCAACAGCCTGAAACTTCTCTCTTTAGCTCAGCAGCTTGTTTTCCACCACTCAATGTTCTCTCAAACAAGGATGACTGCACCCAAAGGAAACTACTCTCAGGTGGTGGTGAGTTGTGCAATCCTCACTGCAATGGCAGAGGTGGTGTCTGAAAGGAAAGTTTAACCTTCCAGAGTTCCTGCAGCACCTTCCCAGACTTCCAGCTGCAAGCCAAGTGATGAGAACAGCAAAAGTGCTGTCAAATACCAAACAATCAGAAGAGACATTCCCTCCTGGAATCACACACTGGGCTTGAGTCTTTAAATGGAAAAAACAAAATACAAAAACAACCACCAAACTCAAAATGTTTAGATTACCCCTATATTTGGTCAAGAATATCCCTTTAATGATTCCTGACTCCAGGATTTAATAGCTTGCTTTCAAGATCTGCTCTTTGTCCCAGTCAGGAAGGAAGAAAATTGGATTTCACAGTAAAAGATATTTTCCTTTGAGGTGTTCCCAGAATCAGTGGCTGTGCTGGGCACAGCAGCCTCCACAGCCTTTCTTTATTTGGGTCCTGCAGAACACAACACATTTAGTAACCTGTGCTCCCAACAAGTGCCAGCATTATCACCAGGGCTGCAATATTTCCATGCTCAGCAAGATGCAGCAGCATAGGTCAAAGCCATCAGTTATGCAAGTGCTGAAAGCTGTTTTGTGAAAGTCAATACTCCCACATTCCACTCGTGCATCCTCCAAACACAAAAATGTTGGTTCAGCAGGACACAAGCTGCTACAATTGGCATGTGAAGCATTTCTTAAAAAAGAAACAAACTACAAAAAGCCAAACCCTGGTTTCAAGTCAGAATGATGCCACATTTCTGTGGCACTGTGTGAAAATCACCTTTCAGGGTTAAGCAGCTGTAAGATGGAGATTAATTCTGTTCTCTCCGTGTTCTCCCACCTTCACCTCCACCTTGGAGTACCTTACTCATCCAGCCTGTCCCTACTTGAACACACCAGTCTGCACCAGTTTTGGCACTGCAGCCATCCCAGTGCAAGGGTGATGTCGACATCTAATTAGCTACACTTGCACACCACCTATTTCAAACAAAGCAAAGGTACTTAAGCATATGAAAGCAGCAATGTGGGCAGCTGAACCTGAGGGGGAAGAGTTGACAGAGCTGCTAACAAAACACAACAGCAATATTTTGCTCGAGCAAGTTACAAAACCTCTGCACAAAAGTAACAGGTAAAAGTTGTCAAAAACTTACAAAGAAAATGCAGTTCTAAGCTGTAACAAGCAAAGCAAATGAGAGATAAGAGACAAGAAAAAAAAATCACTTGTTTTAACACTGCTGGCAGCCCGAAACAACCTGCAGGGAGAATATTCTGCAAGCTCAAGGGTTTTGTGCAGATAGTCCAGGGGACTTTTATTGTGCTGTTTCAGCCAACATTAACCTTTAAGCTTGTTTGCTCTGCACAAATATTCCAGCTGAAGAAGACATTAACAACCACTCCAACAAATTTGTCTTGGAGTAAAATTATGAACTTGATGTTTACACACAACTCCAAGCCCTGAAGTCAGAGTGAAGAGTTGTTAAAATCCCACGTACGTGTGTGCAAACACACAGAATATTCCAAATTGAGAGGAGCAGCTCTCATGAGAGCAGAAAAAGGGGTGTGTTTATTAGAACTATTCCAGTCAGAGCTTTCACAGTACAGGGCTAGTAAATATATGTATAACCAGTTGCCTCAGGAGTAGCTGAGGAGTTTGTCCTACAAGAAACTGGCCAGGCTAATGACATCTTCAAAGTTTAAATCCTTTATCTACCTTGTTTTCCTGCTTTCTCTCCTTTTGATCCTGTAATTGAGTGCTACTGTATTAAATGTGCACACATCAAACTGACAGCTCAGAAGAGCGCACTGAGCAAGAAAATCGCTCTGCATCCCTTCCCCTTCCAAAGGAAGGCTATTTCAGGTGAGGCTGTGTAGGCTGGTAGGGAAGCTGCTTTCCTGATTAAAGCTTAGAAGAGAAGAAAAAAAAGAAGAAACAGAACTAGAGTCCAACTTCACAAGCTTTGTTGTTTTTAAAATTTTCTTACTCTCCGATTGCAAATAAACTCAATCCATGCCATCTTCCCCGTCTAGAGCTACTGATGTATTTACCTACAGGCTGAGCTTCTCCATCTGCCTAAAACGCAAGACACCTTCAAAACAATTTTCCCACAAACTTGGAAAGTTCCACTCAAGCCAGCGACGCGCAGCTCTCTGGGAAGGAAAAGCCAACCACAGGGTGCTCGACTGGGTTTCTATTTAAAACCCTTTATGGCAGGTTTCTTAATTTAAGCGCAACACCGACGCCTCACCGCAGCTGCCGGGAGGCACCGAGTGCCGCCGGGAGCGGAGGACGAGCCTCAGCCCGCTTTGTTTGCCTGCAAGGCGCCGGCCGAGCGCTGCCAGCACCATGGGGGGGCTCTCCCTGCGCTGCCCGGCCGTCCCTGGGCCGAGCTGTGAGCTTTAAAGCGCCGTCAGGAAACGCGGCGCTAGCACGGGCCCAGCTCGACATAAACACCCTGTGCCGGCGCTGGCCCGGGGATGTCATGGGACATCGTACCGCGACAGGGCTGCGGAGTGGGACAGCACCGCGGCACCAGGGCCCCGCGGCAAATCACGCCTGATGGGAGTCGCTCCCTCAGCCCCGTGCAGGGCGCGGCTGGGCGGCCGCCACACGAAAGAGAGCCCCGCGGCCGCCGTCGCCTTCCCCGACCACCAGAAAATGGCGGCAGCTCCGTCTCCTCGCGCCCTCCTCAAACCACCTCGCTCCTCCCACCGCCACCGGCCGGGACACCCCTGTGCCCGCACCTTGTCAGCCACCAGAGCCTCGGCAGCCTCCTTTTTGGGCTCATCCTTGAGGGCGAAGGGCGAGTTGAAGGCGATCTTCACCATGGCGCAAGCACTGCTGCCGCGTCCTGAAGCGGCAGCGGGGACAGCGCGAAGGGCGGGGCTGAGGTCTGCGGTGGCCACGCCCCCAGCCCCGCCCGCGGGCACTGCCGGGAGCGCTCTCTAGCGGCCGCGCCCTCACATGGCTTCATCCCCCCGCAGCTCGCCTCAGGTCCCGGGAGTGGGTGGCGACATGGAGTGACAGGATCAGAGAGGCTGGAAAAGGCCTCCGAGACCATCGAGTCCAGCCTATGACCAGTTCTCACCTTGTTACCAGCCCACAGCACTGAGTGCTACCTCCAGTCCTTCCTTGGACACCCCCAGGGATGGGGAATCCACCACCTCCCTGGGAAGCCCCTTCCAAGGCCTGACCACCCTTTCCATGGAGAAATTCCTGCTGATGTCCAACCTGAACCCATCTTGGTGCAGCTTGAGGCTGTTCCCTCTCTTCCTGTCCCTGCTCCCTGGGAGCAGAGCCCGAGCCCTCCCCAGCTGTCCCATCCTGTCAGGGAGTTGTGCAGAGCCAGAAGGTCCCCCTGACACACATAAAGACTCTAAAACTCAGAGACAAAGTGAGTTTTAAAGTAGGTATGTAATTTATTCAGCGCTGGGCGCGATGTGGGATAGCTCTTAAAAACATCCGCGCCTTTCATTTACTTTTATTCTCTTTTAACTTTTAAAATGTTACATATGCATTAAATTCCACAATACACCTATGCATATACATTCTTTGGCTCCCCCTCTCTCCGCTTCGTATGTTAATTGTCTTATCAGTCCTTTGCGCCTGCGCAGGTGTCTCTGGTGGTCGTCCTGGGGGTCTCAGGGATGAAGAAGGATAGTCTTCCTCAGAGATGAACTTCTGACCTCGCTGTCTTGCACATGCCCACTGATCCTCTGGTCATAGTTCAAGCTCTGAAGCCAGGGTTATCTGGTCCTGGGGGCCCGAGGCGCCTTACTGTCTCAGTGTCTTTGGTAATCTTGCATTCTTGTCTTTTGTTACTGATAAGGGACTGCATTCCTTCCTTGCTGTCTTTATAGCAGCCCTGTCTCTTCACACCATCTGAATGTCTATCCTTTAATTAGTATTCTTCTAATTTTTATGATTAATATCCTCTAGTTTCTAACCCCATATTTCAGTCCCCCCTTTTCAATAAGGCAGTAAATTCTTTTACTCAATATGAATTCTAGTCTTTACGATATGTGTTTCTTAATGTCTTGCCATGTACTTGGGATAAAGAGGTTAATATTACTACTTGTTGTAACAATTTCCAGTTCCAAATAAGCATTACAAAAGACAGGACAAAACTTATACCAACCAATATTAATAAGACAATAATGGGGTGACTAATTGTATTTAGGATCCCAGTCGCAGTGGGTGACCATTTAAAGAGTGAGTCCTACTTATTGTAACCTGCATCTTGTTTCACTTTTTGCAGAACTTTCTTTATTTTTTTTTTTTGTGTCATGATGGACAGTAATTAAAGTTTGCTTTCCAGTTTTCTGAATACCTTTTAGAATTTTGGCAAAGTCCTGGTGATCAATTAATTGTTTTACTAAAGTGAGATTCATCCTAATAGGTGTGGGAGATAAGTTATGATATATTGTATTGTCAGACTTGATTAGCTGGTAGGAAACAACTGGTGCTAAATACAGGAAGTCACACCCTAAAATCTTAACGAAGTTACAAATACAGTGGTTAGAATGATTCTTGTTAAACAAAGTTACATTATCCTTGTCTATTTCTATAAAAGCATAGGCAGTTCTTAAACATACACAACCCTGACCAATATATACAAGTACAGTCCTTTGACTGGTGTTTGAATGAACTTCAAAATGACAAACACCCTGTTCAGTATTAAGACATATATCTTGAGCATCGATTGTGTTACTTTTACAAATGAACCCTTGTTGTTCTCGGGAAATGCAAGATTCTAGATTCACAGTTTGTCATTTTTCACTCAATCTTCATGCCCATGTTCTGTGTTTTGAAGGGTAGAGCACTGATTCCTCATGATTCAGTCTTAATGCTATAATGGGGTGAATAACATAAACTGTGGCATTACGGATGGTGAGCACAAAAGCAGTAGCTGTATTAATGGTTGGATCATAGGTGAAGTTTACCAGGGTCTACCAGGACTGAAATTTTTTTTTCAAAATCAGTAGCATTGTCCCAGACAGGTTTTTGAACTTCAATTGGAAAGGTTCCTTTGCTTCCTTCTTTTATAACCAAGGCAGTTGTTAACTGCAACTACAACTGTGCCTGTATACAGCTAAAAGCTAAGGACGTATTACTCTGAGCTGTACCAAGTGCATATATGATTAATCTATGGTCTTGGTCCTCTGCTTCTTCTCAACTTGGCAACACTTTTGAAACTTGCCACTGACTAGTTCTCAATGCCAACAAAGATGATTGTAAAGGTTGTTTTAATTTAGTTAGATCACTTGTTGCAGTGGCCAATTTGTTCATTAATATTTCTGAATCGATTCCATTCAGAACTTTTAGTCCTGTTCCTAACATTCCGGTCAGATCTCTTTGCATTCTACTCCTGGTGTATGCTTGTTTTTGCAACCATGTTGTCCAGCTTTCAAAAGATGTTTTTAGGAAGAAAGAACAGGCTGGCTGGACTTCAGAGATGTTAGTTTGCATCAATAGTTCAACACGCTTGAGAGACCATTCTGGATTAGACAACAAGTGTTGCTGACCCATGTTTCTTATCACATATGGGCTTATTTTATAAATTTTGGGTCCAAACCTGGGTGACGTGATTTGGGTTTGGGCTGGAGTGCTAGTGTTGGCTGTAATGGGTTTAGTTGTGGCATTTATTCTAAATTTGAAGGAGAGCCCAATTTTATCGTGGGCCCAAAGGCAGACCACTTCGACAGTCTGTACTAGGGTGAAATTATACCAACAGTCCGATTCACTTGAACGACTACAAACCTCCTTGTGTTTGTCTGTGGGAGTGGATGAAGCACTAATTTGGATTGCTTTCTTATGAGTGATTCTATTAATCAGCCGACATCCAACCTTGATTTTTTCTCCTACAGTCTCTTGGAGTGACCACAACTTTTGTTTTTTCTGCCACTCTTGTCTTTTATATACTTGGTTTTCATGCATAACTACAGTTGATAGGTTTAGATTCTTTATATTAGAATACTTTCCCATGGATCCAGTGTACCAGGTAAAAGCTTGGGACCAGGGCCACTCAGCATTGTTCTGGCTAGAGGTATTTCTCGGTTTTTGGATTGTAATTATGATTATAAACAAGAAAATTTTCTCAATTAAGCTCTTGCAGCTTAGGTTACAAAACATTCTTACTCGCAATGCACTTATTTTGTTTGAGTGAATTTTTGTTTCAGTCCTTTATCTCCTGGTGTTACTTTTCAAGAGGTTTTAGGAGCTTTCTTTACTCGGGAGTGGTGAATCCAGGCATTCTGCTCTTGGATCTTAATTGCAGTGAAAGTGGTGAGAAGCACTTGGAATGGTCTTTCCCACTGTGGCTCCAAGGTCTTTTCTGTAACAGACTTGACATACACATAATCCCCAGGCTGTATGTCATGCACTGGCCTATCTAGCCCTCTGCTCCGAGTTCCAGCCACATGTTTCTCAATTTTTCTGAGTTGTTTACCTAAGGCTATCATATAAGCAGTCAGCCTTTTTTCTCCAATTTGGGTGGATATCTCTTTCTGTACACCATATGGTCTCCTATAAAGCATTTCAAAAGGGCTCAGCTTTTCTTTAATTCTGGGCTTAGTTCGAATCTGCAGCAATGCTAACGGGAGGGACTGGGGCCAAGGCAAATTAGCCTCTTGCCCTAGTTTTACAATTTGTTGCTTGATCAGATGGTTCATTTTCTCAACTTGGCCACTTGACTGGGGACGATATGGTGTGTGAAGTTCCCAGTCTATGCCCAGATGCTGACTAATCTGTTGGACTATTTTTGAAATGAAATGTGGTCCTTTATCTGAAGATATTGTGGCTGGAACTCCAAAGCGTGGTATTATTTTTTGCAGCAGCTCTTTGGTTACTTCCCGGGCTTTGGCAGTCCTGGTGGGGAAAGCTTCTGGCCATCCTGAAAAGGTATCTGTTAATACCAATAAATATCGATACCCCCCTTTTCTTGGTAATTCTGAAAAATCAATTTGCCACTGCTGACCAGGTCCATGACCTTTTCCAATTTGACCCAGGTTTGGTTTAGGGGTATTTTTAGGGTTAGTCTGGAAGCAAAGGTCACACTGCCAGGCCACTTGAGTGATAGTGGCATATAAGTTACTGGCAGTGATCTTTTTAATCAAATAATTATACAAAGTGTCAATTTCCCAGTGTGTTTTCTGATGTTCTTCTCTTACAAATGGCCATAGTAAATGAGAGGGGATAACCAGTTTTCCTTCTGCTGTAACCGCCCATCCCTCCTGGTTATATGTTCCCTTTTGATTCTCAACTAGCATTCTGTCCTTTTTATTGTACACAGGCTTACCTTCTAGGGAGATTTGGCCATCGGGAATCAGGGCTCCTTCTACTGTCACCTCACCTTTTGCTGCTTCTTTTGCCTCTCTGTCCGCCAGCTCGTTTTTCCATTCCAATTCTGAGCTCACTTTCTGATGTGCCTTAATGTGCATGATTGCCACTTTTTCAGGCAGTTGAACTGCTTCCAGCAGCCGTATTATTTTTTTGTGCATGTTTAATGTTCTTTTCTTGTGAATTTAACAGTCTTCTTTCTTTTCAGATGGCTCCATGGGCATGTACTACCCCAAATGCATATCTTGAATCTGTGTAAATGTTTATCCTCTTTTCTTTTGATAGCTCTAATGCACGGGTTAGGGCAATTATTTCTGCCTTCTGTGCAGAGGTACCTGCTGGTAATGATTCTGATTTGATCAAGTCTCTGGATGTGGTAACTGCATACCCAGCATGTCGTTTTCCATTCATGATGTAGCTGCTCCCATCGGTGAACCAGGTTTCTGCATCATCCAAAGGGGTGTCCCTCAGGTCTGAGTGGCTGGAGTAAGTGGCTTCAATGGTCTCCAGGCAATCATGATGAATTGGCTCTCCTTGGTTCCCGCTAAGGAAAGAAGCTGGGTTGACAATGTTAGTTACCACTATTTCTACATTGTCTTGTTCTACCATGATAGCTTGGTATTTCAGGAATCGTTGTGGGGAAAGCTAGTGGCCTCCCTTTGTTTCCAGCACTGAGGATACTGTGTGAGACACTAGCACAGTCATTTTCTGGCCCAGGGTGAATTTACGGGCTTCCTGAATGTTCAGCACAACTGCAGCCACTGCCCTGAGGCAACCCGGCCATCCTTTAGCTGCTGCATCCAGCTGCTTGGAGAGATAAGCAACTGCCCTTCTGTATGGGCCCAGGTCTTGTGCCAGTATTCCCAGGGCAATTTCCTGTTTCTCATGAGACAAAAGAAAGAATGGTTTACTCACATCTGGCAGTCCCAATGCAGGAGCTGACATGAGGGCCTTTTTCAGCTGACCAAAAGGCCTGTGTGGTTTCCTTTGTCCAGTGGAGGTCTCTGCTTCTATTTGCAATGAGCAAATACAGGGGTTTCACAAGTAATCTATAGTTATAAATCCACAGTCTGCACCATTCCGTCATGCCCAGGAAGGTTCTCAGTTCTTTTATTGTCTGGGGTCTCGGGGTTTGGCATATTGACTCTATGCGCTCTCTCCCCAAGGTCCGTTGTCCAACACTGATTTCATAGCCCAGGTAGATAACCTTTTGTTTTACCACTTGAGGCTTTTTCTTTGTTACTCTGTACCCCTGAAGCCCCAAAAAGTTTAGGAGGCTTACCGTCCAGGCCACACATCCTTCTTCTGTGGGGGTGGCTATTAGGATGTCGTCCACATATTGCAAGAATTTCCCTTCTCCTGGTGGAGCTTCTCAGGATTCCAGGTCCTTTTCAAGTTGTTCTCCAAACAGGGTAGGGCTGTTTTTGAATCCTTGAGGCAAAACTGTCCCTGTGAGCTGAGTTTTGCGTCCACTTTTAGGACTCTCCCACTCAAATGCAAAAATTTTCTGGCTGGCTTCATGGAGAGGGAGGGAAAAGAAGGCATCCTTCAAATCTAAAACGGTAATCCAAGTTAGCTCTGGTGTTAGACATGTTAACAAGGTGTATGGGTTAGCCACCACAGGGTAGAGATCCTCAGTTATCTTGTTAACAGCCCGTAAATCCTGTACAACCCTGTATGACACATCAGGTTTGCGGACAGGCAGGATAGGAGTGTTAGTCAGATTGACACTCCCTCAACAACCCTAGATGTAAGAAATTTTCAATTATCGGGCTAATTCCTTCTCTGTCTTCCTTTCGTAGGGGGTACTGCTTGATTCTGACTGATTCTTTTCCTTCCTTGAGCTAATTTTTATTGGGAATGCATTTCTCGCCCTTCCTGGTGCATTGGAGGCCCATACCCCTGGAAACACTTGGTTTAGTATCTTCTCGCTAATTTCTTCTTTAGCCTCAGTAGCTGTTAGTATTAAACTCAATACTTCTATATATTTTTGATCATTTACCTCTAGAGTAACTTCTTCATTTTTAAACGAAATGGTTGCCTCTAATTTCTCCAATAGATCTCTCCCTAGGAGTGAATCCGGGGAGTTGGGCATGTATAGAAATTTATGAATACCCCACTGTTTTCCATATTTATATTTGAGTGGTTTGCAAAAATATGCTATTTCAGATTGGCTAGTTGCTCCTCGCACCCTAACATAATCATTCCCCACTGGCACCAAGGCTTTATTTAAAACTGAAAATGTTGCCCCCGTGTCCACCATAAGTTCCACCTCCTTCCCCTCCTTCCCCAGTTTCATTTTTATAACCAGTGGATCTCCTGGCGTAAGGTCCCCCGGTCCCTTTTAGTCATCTTTTGTGTGAGCAACCACCACCTCCCTCCCCTGGTTCCCCTTCCCATTTCTTCTTAGTTCAGGGCATTCATTCTTCTAGTGTCCAATTTTTTTGCAGTTTACGCACTGGTCTCTGCTCAGCCGGGGTGGTCCTTGCCTAGGTGGTCCTTGTCCCCGCCGCCCTTTCTCTTCTTCCTTTACTACTGCCATTAACTTTCTCATCCCTTGCTTATATCCTTCTTCTAGATTGCTGAAAACCCTCCATGCTTCATCTAACAAGGCCTCTAAATTCCTTCCCTCTGGTCCCTGGAGTTTTGAAGTTTCTACCTGATATCTCCTGTAGATTGCTCTAAAAATAAATTTACCAGCTGCTGTATCCCTATCTCAGATTCAGGATCTAATGGTGTATGGCGGCGCATCACATTTCTCAGGCGATCTAGAAACTCAGAAGGAGTTTCGGAGGGAGTCTGCGTAATTGCATACAAGGCTGACCAATTTATAGTTTTGGGGATGGCTTGTTCCATCCCCTTTGCTACCCATTCTTGATAATTTCTTATTTTTACTAATTGCCCTTCATTGTTTGGATTTCAACCTGGATCCTGGAGAGGAAAAACATCCTTAACATCCTCTTGTGTTGTCTTACAAAAGTTTTCTGCTAAATCCCCTGCTGTTTTTAAAACTAACTGTTTTTCTGTCTCTGTTAGTGCATACAATAATAACTGGAGGACAGACCAGTCTGGGTTATGCTGCTTAATCATATATCTTAACCTTTCAGCTGTTCCTATTGGGTCAGTATTATAATTCTTGGCAACTTTTTCCCAGCCTTCTAAGTCAATTGTAGAGAAGGGTACTTTAACTAACACTGTTTCTTTCTCGGGTCCCACTGCTGCCCTTAAAGGGGCTTGTATAATTTCTCTTGTTTGTTTTTTGGTCTGAGATGCTATGGGACCGCTTGTGATAGTGGAAGGTTCTTCATCATCACTATCACTGTCAGGCAATGGGGGATATAATATTGTTTGTAAGTCAGAGGTGCATGGAGGAGCAGACGGCCCAGCTTGTCTCCCTTCCAAGGGAGCTGAATCTGCTCCCCTTTGTCCCCTTTGCTCCTCAGGGGGTGGCCCAGATAAAGCTAGTAACTCCTGCGTTTGTGCCTCTGCTTGATAAACCTTGTCACGATTTGTGCAACGCTGGTTTATTGAGCAGGTACTACAGCATCGTTTAGGCTGCTTTCTATTAGCTTTATTTTCCTTTTCAAGGGCTAATACCAGGGGATCAGAGGGGGCTCTGATCCCACAGTCCCTCTGCCATTCAGGATGATTTCGGAGGGAGAAAAACATTTCTGCATACGAAACTTCAGACCACTTCCCTTCACGTCTGAGGAAAAGCATAAGCTCCAATAAAGCATTATATTCTAAAGTCCCAGTCGATGGCCATTTAGCTCCATTTTCTAGCCGATACAAAGGCCACCACTGTGTGCAGTACTTTACAAGGGTGCGTTTGGATTCTGCACCTCCCGAACCTGCAATCTCCTTCCAGTGAGCTAGAATACAGCCCAGAGGGCTTGCTTTAGGGATTCCCTTACTCTCTCCTGATCCCATTATCTCTTTTTCCTGTTCTGTTTCCACTCAAATCTTTCTCACAGTTTTGTACAGTCTCTTCCCAGTCTTTTATTTTATATTCCAAACCTCCGGGACTGCTTGTGATCTTTCACAAAAGTCCTCTAAAATCTCTGGTTTAGGGTCCTCACCACCCTGTATGCCACAATGAGCACCAGTATTAAATCTTCTACTCAAGAAAAAAACCACCACTTGCTCTCCACAAGACACACACTTAACCAACACCCAGGCTAGATGCTGTCTTGCCTACAGAAACAGATAGTTCCACTCCTTCTTTTCGCCTGGATGTTCCAACCCTTTTGATGCAGGCAACTTTTAATCTAATGAAACCACATTCCCTGCAGAGTCTTATATGGCCTTTCTAAAACCCGCTGGTGTCTCCCTTTATCACCCAATTACTTTTGGGGTTACAAACTCCCAAGGGTCGAGCTCAAGCCACTGGGGAGAAAGACCCTTTCCAGTCGTGTTTGCCACAGTTAGAACGACTGTCACCAATGCCCTATCTGTGGTAAGGCACACTAAACCAAAGGCAATACAGTAAAAACATTAAGACAAACATCACTAAGCTGGAACTACATTTATCACACAAACCCTGAAGACAATACTCACAATAACCCATCCCTGTAGAAAACACTGCATCAAAGTAGAATGCAAAAAAGAAACACCCTTAAGAGCAGAGCTCCAAGCCAGCCACACTAAACAAACCCAAAAGATACGCGGTAATAGAAAATACAAAAAGTAAAAATGCAAAGAGTTCCTTCATGCACACATTAAGGAAGGAATATATATAAGCGGTAATTGACTGCAATTACACCTTTCAACAATGGCAATATTATCTAAAAAACACATCGCAACTCTCAAACCCACGGTTAGCTCACAGACACTTTCAGACACTCACAAAACCAAACACAAAACACATCCGAACTTTTAGGAAAACTCGCACACTCAACCAAATAGTGGCAATGAACCAGGAATTCGCTCGATTCACCACCAGAATCGCTAGCGGCTGACCCACGGTCAGCGAACCCCTCCCCGCTGCCTTTCTCTCGGTCAGCGGTTCCTCCCGCTGGTCACACATTTGACCCAGCAATTGCTTGCAAGCCCAAACCCACCAAGACTCTCTTTGTGCGCCCCAGACGTCTCTGGGCGGCTTACCAATAGTCTTTACGAGGCCCCTTTTTAAAGAAATACATACCGTTTCTCCGCTGTTTAGGAGGTCGTTGTCTGCCCCCGCAGTGAACGACTCGAGAAGCGGAGGTCCTTCCAGGGAAAATCCCGGGGGGCGCCTTAGGAAGTCCGCACCCCGGCTGGTCCTACGGCTGGGCAGAGAACGTCCCTTCGTGGTCGCCAAAATGACACGCGGAAAGACTCTAAAACTCAGAGACAAAGTGAGTTTTAAAGTAGGTATGTAATTTATTCAGCGCTGGGCGCGATGTGGGATAGCTCCCAAAGGCATCCGCGCCCCTCACTCACTTTCATTCTCCTTTAACTTCTAGAATGTTACATATGCATCAAATTTCGCAATACACCTATGCATATTCATTCCTTGACTCCTCCTCTCTCTGCTTCGTATGTTAATTGTCTTATCAGTCCTTTGCGCCTGCGCAGGTGTCTCTGGTGGTCGTCCTGGGGGTCTCAGAGATGAAGAAGGATAGTCTTCCTCGGAGATGAACTTCTGACCTTGCTGTCTTGCGCATGCCCACTAATCCTCTGGTCATATTTCAAGCTCTGAAGCCAGGTTTATCTAGTCCTGGGGGCTCAAGGTGCTTCACTATCTCAGTGAGATATTAATTTTAAAGAATTAAGGACTTTAGTTAAACTAGATATTGCTGATGTAGACTTCCTTTTACTAACTAGACATTGTTGAGGTAAACTTCCCTTTTTTGAACATAAGCCGGATTTAAGGAACCGATAAATCAGGAGACCTGTCAACTTAATCAATAGACTCCAAGAACACAATGTGATCATAAATCAGATAGTCTTGAGAAAACAGGATCCTGGTGTCACCAACACTAAAAGGTTAAAAAGGCAAAGCGAGGAAGACGCATCTTACTTCATCATTTTGAGACCCCATCCCATAAGAAGGACCACCGACCCATTTCAAAGAACAAACTATGCATGCTTAATTGCTTTTTGGCTAATTACCATACGAAGCGGGGAATGGGATGGACCAGAGTCATGAATATGCATTTGTGTTTTGGGTATTCAACACTTTTGTACATAAAAAGACCCTGTGATCATCTGTAAATTGCGCGTGTGTATTTGGGAGCTATCCCGCACGCTGCCCGGCGTCGTAATAAACATACACTTTCTAACTTCAAACTGTTAGAGAGTCTTTGTCCGTCATAGTTGGATATTGGTATTAGATCAATATCCATATATTTTTAACAAATCATCAGTGTCTTTGGTAATCTTGTATTCTTGTCTTTTGTTCTGGTGAGCACCCACCCCCTTATCAGGCACCTTTGTATTCCTCTTTTGTTGTTCTTGTACACAGCCCTGTCTCTTCTTTCGAAGAGCAGCAATATACACCATCTGAATGCCTATCCTTTAATTAATATTCTTCTAATTTTTTTTATGATTAATATCTTCTAGTTTCTAACCTCATATTTCAGCACCAGGCAGTGACTCAGCAGATAATCCCACTGGAAGCTCCTTTCTGAACAATCCTGAATTGATTTTTAACGTGTAGGAGATTTTTTAACTCTTCTGTGGTAGTTTAGCACGAATGTGAGTTTTTTTTCTAAGGAAGTTATAGCAGTTGTTGACAGCTTGGTTGACCAATTGGAGAGTTAGATATGCCTCTGGAAAAATACCCATATAAATCTTGAGGGTGTCCAATCCAGACCCTTATCCTTCTGGCCAGTGACAGGTAACAACCGGCCCCAGCAGCTGCTCTGAGGAGCAGCCAGGCCAGCTAGGCCCCTGCCGCTTCCCCCTCCTGGCGGGGGCCGGGGGGGGCATCGGCTCAGGGCCTGGCCGTGCCTCTGGGCCCAGGCCGGCTGGGCCTCCTCCACTTCCCCTTGAGAGGTGGGGGAGCGGCCCAAGGCCTGTCCAGGCTCCATTGATTTTTGGTGGGGGAAGGGGAAGCGGTAGCTTAACATCAGCTAGTTTTAAAGCCAGTCGAGCCAGGAGGAAGCCGCCGGCTGGGCCCCTGATAAAAGCCATGAGCATGTTTGGGCTGAGCCCGCCCCCACCCTCCCTCCCGGTGATCCCTGGGCAGAGAAGAAAGGAAGATGGAGAAAGCCCAGGTCTGAGATCCCACGCTGGAAAAGCTCCTGCCCAGCAGAGATCACATGACCACTGCAGGCCTGGGCAGATTTACCTCTTTCCTGGCAAAATGAAGCTTTTAAGGCTTAACCTTTCTCTGAGAGAGACAAGGAAAAGAAAGTGAAATTAGAGAAGTGTTATAAATGATTAGAAGCCAATTCAAAATAAAAAGAATTTATTTAGCAATTTTTCCAAAATCAAATTGAAAGGCCACAATAAAATCGGACAACATCGATCGAATGCTGGGTGGGCAGAGTGACAGTAATAACATTACCATCCAACCACGACCACACACACTGGGTTCCTTTTAATCTTTTGAGTGCCCTTAGCACTGCATATAATTCACAGGCTTGGGCAGACCAATTTGCATTCAGAGGCCCTGACTCCACTACTTCCCCGGATTTGCCATCCACTATGGCATATCCTGATTTCCTTTTTTCTTCTATTACCCTTCCTGATCCATCTACAAACCATTTTTCTCCTTCTTCCAATTCCTCCTCTCCCAGGTCTGGTCTTACCTTGGTTTGCAGTTCCACCATTTCAGTGCAGTCATGAGTGGTTTCCCTCAGTGCCTCTCCAAACAGAAATTGGGCTGGGTTCTGAGCAGCCTAGGTTCCAAACCATGTGAATGCACCAAAATAGCCTCATACTCCAGGAGCCTGGCATCTGTGAGCCATTTATCTGCCTTTTGTTGCAGAATGCTCCTCACATTGTGTGATGAGTATACTACCAGGGGAGCCCCAAATGTTACCTTTTTAGCCTCTTGCACCAGCAGAGCTACTGCTACAATGGCCTGCAAGCAAGTGGGCCATCCCCTACTTACTGGATCTAAAAGCTTGGAGACATATCTTACAGACTTCTTGGTCCCTGCCCAGTCCTGAGTTAAAACACCATGAGCAGTGTGATTACTAACATCCACAAACAACTGAAACTACCTTTTTACATATGGCAAACTCAACACAGGAGCAGTTATTAGTGCCTCCTTTAATCTCTTACATTCTAATCCATCTTGTTCAGTCCATTTCACTCTATTTGTATTTAGTCTCTCATAAAGAAACCTTACCTTTTCACTATATCCTTCAATCCATTGTCTGCAGTATCCTAATAGTCCCAACAATTGCCTGATTTCCCTCTTTGTCTGTGGAGGGAGCAGAGCTATAATTCCAGCCACCCTTTCAGGATCTAATTTGTTTTTACTTTTTGATATCCAGTGTCCTAGGTACTTTACCTCTGACTCAGTAAATTGTAACTTTGATTCTGAAACCTTTAATCCCTTTTCTCCCAGAAAATTCAACAAGATTGTACATTCTCTCCCTTGGGCCAGCTATCAATAAATCATCAACATATTATAATAACTTAGTTCCTTCTACTGGCACAAATTGACTTAATAATTGTTTAAGAGCCTGACCAAAGAGGTTAGGAGAATCCACAAATCCCTGAGGCAGAGATGTCCATCTAAGTTGCTGCTTTCTATTTGTTTCAGGATTCTCCCATTGAAAGGCAAAATAATCCCAACTTCCCTCGGCCAGAGAGCAAGTCCAAAAGGCATCCTTTAGATCTATTACACTGTACCACACGTCCTCTGGAGAGACCCTATTCAGAAGGGTATAAGGATTGGCTACTACAGGAAACTTTGTTTTTGTTCTTTTATTTACTGCTCGGTGGTCTTGTACCAACCGGTAGCTCCCATCCGTCTTTTTACTGCCAGGATGGGTGTGTTGTGCCTTGACATACAAAGCTCCAAGGTTCCTTTTTCGATTAAATCATCGATTACCGGTTTCAGCCCCCTCCTCCCTTCCATGGATATAGGGTATTGCTTAATTCTAATTGGTTCTTCAGGTTTTTCTATTTCAATTGAAATTGTTTCAATTTCCAACCTCCCCACCCCGGACTGTTTTTTTGATGGACACGGGGGCCGGGACCGTGAAGGGACGCCGCGCCTGATTCCGGCGGCGGGTGCTCTGGGGAATGCTGTCTGTGGTGGCAGCGGCAGTGAGCCTGCCAGAGAGGGTTAGGTCACAGGGGCTGGGTGGGGACAGGACTCCCCGGGGCTGGGGAGCGAGCATGGGCAGAGACTGCACTCCTGCCGGCGGGAGCTGCAGCCGGGCGGAGACACTGAAGCCGTCAGCCGGGAGGGAAAGAGGGGGGGGGGGGGGGGGGGGGGGGGGGGGGGTTTTTCGCCTGCAAGGTTTGGAGCGAGGGTTTCGGAGGGGGGAGGGAGCCTGGGTTTGTATGGGTTTGGGGTAAAAGTTAGATACAGTGGTGAGAGATCTATTTAAGGGCTCCCCTGTATCACTCTGGGTTGTGACGGGGGCTTTTTACCGAGAAGAACCTAGTATCCGCCCCCTGTTTTTCTTGCAGATTTTTCTGCGGTTTTTTCTGAACGTTTCTCTTTTTCTGTTACATTTTCCTTAGCTCTTATCAGGCCTGTTTTTCTAAGTTACACTCCCAAATTTTACCGGTATCTTGTTGTTCTTTTCTCCGGACCTGTAAGGCTACTATCCCTGTGGGGAACCGTCCCAAGAGGGTTTACCTTACACACAAGGCTCTTTTTGGTGTTTGCTTTTTTCCTGCCCCATTATATTTTATTTTAGACTAAAAAAAAAACCTTTCTTACCTTTTTTGGTGGTGGGTCTCACGCTGAATTCCTTCTTAGCTTCCACTAAGACCTGGGATCCTTTCCCAAACTGTTTTGTCACAAACCGGGTTCCATTTTTTGCTGGATTACTTACTCGCCCAGCGAGCTGAGCTGTGGGTCTGTTTGTCCAGTGATAAATCTTCGGTTTGCGTCCTGGGCTTCTCACCAAGCCCGTAGCTAAAAGGCTTACCAGTTTCCCGAACTCAGAGGAACGTCTCCTTTCCTTTTAGCTTCCTCGTGATCGGTTCCCCAGACCCCCCTGAGTCTGGGTTTGATGAGCGAAATGAGTTTTCCCCGACTTGCTTCCCTGTCAGCCGACCAAGTCCCTCGCAGGAGTTCGGAACTGCGGCTTTCAGGTCCACACTTGCGTCATGACCAGGTCACATCTCATTCACTCACCCAATCACCCTCACTCAACCAGCAATTCTTACAGCTACTTTCTTGTGTGGAATCTTCATGCATGGAGAAATTTTACAAGTGAAAATTGTAGCCACGGCACTGAAAAGAACCTCCTAGGTCTTTCCTGAGTTCCTTACTGTTTCTTGGATCCAGAACCTCTCTTTTATTGTGGCACTTAAACTAAATTTGTTCTTGATACAATAGGTGCTACGGAGTTTCCCGCTTTGCCGGGCCACCGAAAATCAGCGGGGCACCTCCCGTGCAAAGGGGTTCCACAGCGCCAATATTGAATCCGAGTCACGGCACCAATCTGTTATAAATGATTAGAAGCAATTCAAAATAAAAAGAATTTATTTAGCAATTTTTCCAAAATCAAATTGAAAGGCCACAATAAAATCGGACAACATCAATCGAATGCTGGGTGGGCAGAGTGACAGTAATAACGGTATCATCCAACCTCGACCACACATACTGGGTCTCAGCATACAGTTTTTATATACTTTATTTATCCTGAGGCTAAGTCCATTGAAAGTCCAAATATTCATGTATCTCTTTACTTGCAAGCGAGGTCTTGAAAGGGGTTCCTGTAAGTATGAAAAGACGATTCAGGAGTCTTCCCAGATTTCTCCTTTGGGGTGTTGATTTGATCATCCTCCGGATCCCCCACCAAGATTGATATCAGATGTCGAGCAGCTGTGAAGTGGAGGCCCATCCTTGATGAATGGGCCATCTCCAGTCCGGCCATGTCATTTCTGTTGCAAATTTTGTGGTTTCACAGCTTGCACAATAGGCCTTGGACTCTTGGAGACACCCTTGAGTAGCTTTTAATAGACCAAACTTTTGATACAATATTATATATACGAATTTATCCATTACATTTACCACAAGAAGACACAGCATGAAGTCAGCGGACTGAGAGAAAAGGACTCATTGGAAGAAGGGATTGAGGAAGTGGACATTTTTAGCTGGACTTCTCTGGTGTAAATTTTGGAGAAATGGACTATTTCTTACAATATCATAATGCTGTTTGGGGGAATGCAGTTCTAGTCAAAAGTTGTGGATTGCTATAATTGAGATTTGATTGAAATTTTTGAATAGAGTAAGCTCTCAGCTCCTAGGGTAAAAGAGGACTCAGCTTTTGAGACAAGGATGATTCTAGAAAGTGATTTGAGGCCCTCGGCTCCTGGGGTAAAAGGAGGTCTCTATTTCATTTGAGATAGATGATTTTAGAGATAGAAGAAGAGAATCCTTGCTTTATACTAGAAGAGACATTCTTAAACAGTACCCCAAATATGCTGAGAGGCCCATGAGTAGCCAGGGGAAAGGCTGTTAATGGGTGGGACTGCATAATCTGCAAAATTTCGGGCAGTTGCAGATTTGTGACATTTAGAGCCACCAGACTGGTTTTTTTCTGGTCGCAAATGTCTTCATGGGACTCCAGAGAGACTCCTCTCCCAAACTGATGCAAGATTATGTTTAAATGGTTGAAACTGACTGAAAAAGCATACTTTTCTCTCTATGTGTTTGTGGGAGAAAGGGTTGGTTTATAAGTTTCATTTGGGTTTTTTTCTTTTTTCTCCTTTTTAGTATGTGTTAATAAACCTATCTGTTTACCTTAAGTTGAGCCTGTTTTGCCTTTTTCTCCCAAATCTTGTCTCCCAGAGGGAAAAGAGAGTAGACACTCAAACCACTACACTAAATTTGGCAAAACAGAAACCGGTTGAAGGTGAAACCACTACATCTTCTAATACACTTTTTAAAAACTCCAGCCATAAGATGTGTCCACATTTATTCTATTTCCTCTCCTTTTTTTATGACAGGACAACCCTTCCTTACTTTCTGGGAACAATGGGATGTTCTACTTATCCTAGTTTTTGAAGTATTCTCACACTTTGAAGTAGGAGGTGCTGTGTATGTGCATAATCCTGACTTGTGTATCTTGTCCTGGCTCAAACAGAGCTGGAAGGAGTAGGAGGCTGCAGGCTGGCAGAACATGTGAGCACATGTTCTGCATTTCAGTGGTCACTTTATAGTGATTTCATGTTCGCTGAATTCTGTTGTGCCAAATTTAGTGTGGTGGTTTGAGTATCTGCTTTTTTTACCTCTGGGAGATAGGATTTTTGGGAGAAAAAGGCAAAACAGGCCCAACTTAAAGGTAAACAGTTTATTAACACACACTAAGGAAAAAAAAAAAAAAAGAAAAAAAATTAAACCTTCAAATACCTTTCCCCCTACCACAAACTGTTCACTTTCCCACAAACATAGAGAGAAAACTATGATTTTCAGTCAGTTGCAATCATTTAACGTAATCTTGTATCACTTTGGGAGAGGAGTCTCTAGAATTTCATGGAGACACATGCCACAAAAGGTCTGGTGGGTCTCAATGTCACAAATCTCCAACTGCCCAGAATTTTGCAGACCTGTGCAGTCCCACCCATATAACAGTTTCCCAACCTGTTTATGGGCCTCAGCATATTTTGGGGTATCGTTTTAAGAATGCTTCTTCTAGTATAAAACAAAGATTCTCTTCTTCTCTCTCTAAAATCATCTCTGTCTCCAAAGAAATGGAGGCCTCCCTTTAGCCCAAGAGCTGGAGCATCAAAATCACTTCCTCCCTAGAATCATCTTCATCTCAAAAGCTGAGACCTCCTTATTTTACCCCAGGAGCCAGGGCAACCTGTATTCCCCCAAACAGCATTATGATATTACAAGAAATAGTCCATTTCTCCATGGTTTACATCTAGAGAAGTCCAGTCAAAAATGTCCACTTCCTCCATCCCTTCTTCCAATAGTCTTTTATCAGTTCTTTTGCTGACTTTGTTTCATGCTGTCTCTCTACATTTCAAATTACTCTGTCTTCCATGGAGGAGGGAAAGGGTTAATGTCTTTGCCCAGAGTCTTTCTTTTTCTCCAGCTGACTCCTGGTATGTAACTTCAAGGCTGAGCAGGTGATGGAGGTGGAAGGGGAGCATGCTCAGGAACGCTGATAAGATGACCCTCCCCCACCCCTAGTCAGATCCAAAACAGACTCAAACTTGGATCAGCTCCTTGGGGCTCCGGAGAAAGATTTCTCTCCTCCCTTGGGCCAGTGGCGCTGGCAGCCGAGTCAAGGGCACGGCTGCCGCAGCCCCTGGCACAGGGCCAGCACTGTGGATCTGCAATCTCCTCCCCCCCCCCCCCCCCCCCCCACATTGGGAGCCAAGTGGGGAGAGAGGGGGCACAGTTGGCCGGGGTTGCTCTCCCGTGGGGCAGTGGCCCCTGGAGGCCTGGCCGGGCCCGGCCCCGACCACCCGGGGGGGAGGGGGGGGCGGGCGGTGGGGCCTGGACCCGAGCCTCTGACTTACGAAGTGATGTTAACTTCTGGCCAGCCGGAAGGGGAAAAAGGGCCGAGTCACTTGGGATTTCTGATTTAAGCCTGGGCTGTCCAGAGGTGTGAACAACACTTGTATTGGTCAGCCAAGTTGTAAATATATGCTATAACTTCCCTAGAGAAAAAACTCACATCTATGCTAAACCACCACACACTCACAGCTCCTTAAACCTGAGTAATGTTTTGTTAGACCTAAATCTATGCACAGAGTTCAGCACTGAAGTGTAAATTCACTCAGCTAAGCCTCACACCCTCACTGGTACTGCAGAGCTCACAGGGACAACGACTCTGAGTCTCAGCCTGGACTCAAGGTGTAAAGAAACAGTAATTAATACAAGCAGTAATTAACAGTTATAAATATACACTATTGTTGTGGTTTTGAAAACAAACCAAGTGAGAGGCTCTAAGTCAGAAATAAATTTAATGAGAAGAAAGGAAAATAAAATAGAATAAAATAAAATAAATAAATACAAAAAGAAAACCACTGACAGAGTCAGAATACAACCTGATCAGGGTGATGGAAACAGTCCAGACGAGGTGGTCTTCCTGAAACAGAAATCTTGTAGAAAGGTCTGGTAGCTCCGGTCCTCTGGGAATCCAGTGGGTGAGAGCTGCTTCTACTGTCCCAAATCCCAGCTTATATCCAGGTGAGAATGCTTGGCTCTTCCCCATGGGCGGAGCATCTCACAATGGGATGATGAGTCATGGAAGAGGGCCTTGATGGCCCATTAAAGAGAGAGATAACTCCCAGAGGGAGTTATCTCTGAGTCATGCAAAAGGCATTGATGGGCCATTAACTGAAGATGGTGATAGAATACATCCTAAACTACAACCCAGGACAACTATATCCAGCAACTGGGTTTTTAATGAGCAGTGCAATTACTGACAGATGTGCCATTAAAGTAAACAAATATGTCATGCAGGGGTGTTAAAAATTAGAGAGAAACTACAAACTCTCTCTTTTCCAAAAGACCTTCTCTCAGTTTGACATTTTTTATTTATCCAGATGTCTGAAGTTCTGCTTTTTGCCTCCAGTCCTTTCCCAACTATCTTGCAATGCATTCCTCCCTCACCACCTCCTCCTGTTTTTCCTCACTCTCCAGCTCTGGTATTCCATCTCCATTCCTTCCCTAATCAGTGACCTGGGACCTCTTTTACCTTTCTATGTGTTCCTAGGGCTGTTTATACTGAATCCAACTGGATTTCAGACCACAAAACTGCAAAACTGAGAGCTGCCAGTTTAAACTTTTGTGGAGGAAAGTTTTTCACACTAAATTTGGGCTCTTGACTGAGGATCTGTGTGTCTGGAGAGGAAATGTTGTTTGATCTGCTGCCTTCCCCTACTGCCTGACAGGCTTCTCTTCACTGCAGCAGTGTTAGATTAAGATCTGTGGCAAAGAAAACACACATTACTCACTTCTACGGATGCCTTGTTACAAAACACTACAACGGGAATGTTAGTTAAATGGAAAGTTGCCTATTTCCATGCAGGGAAAAGTCAAGAGTCCCTTTTTTCTGCAGTGTCCAGCTGTGGGAGGAATATGAAGTGGGAGCCTGAAGGACACAGAGATCCTGTTGATGTGATCAGGTCAGTGTTGAAGAGACCTCACTGCCCACACAGTCATTACCTCACAGAGCAGAATTCCACAAGAAATTCCAGTCCTCTGGAATGTCTGCCAAGCGAGCAGCATGCCCAGGATGATCAGCAGCCCCAAAGGATGGAAGGGCCAAATGTGAGTGTGGTGTAACTGCAGTGAGGCAAGCAGAGATGTGTCAGGAACTTGGAGCCCTGGCAGGTCTGTAACAGCATTGCCACACTGCTGCTGGAGGAAATCCAGCAATTGCTCAAAGCTCAGTGTCTTCTACTGAACCGACCAAATAGACATTTTTGGACAGAGATTCATGCTTGCCTTGGCACTAAAAGGTGGCATCTGTGATTCCCCCTCTTTCCTTTTAGGCACATTTTCCCTCAAACCCACTCCAGGAGTTCTCCCTCTGGCCAGGTGGGCTGGCAGAGGCTCAGCTCTTCCAGGGGCTGCTGTAGGGGAGGACCCTCAGACTGTGTTTGTTTTTGTTTGAATGGGGGCTGTTACTTTTTGGACACCCTAAATGGGAAAGTGCTGAAGAAAACCCACCCCTTCATCCTTGGCATTCTCCCTGTGCGATGATCCCTACTTGAGCAGGAACTTCAGTGGCTCTGCTGTCCTGCTGGAATGCTGCACATCAGGAGAGCCCACATCTACATGAGATGTTGCTGCAAGAGGCAGCCTCTTCTCAAACAGTCCAGGCTTGATCATGCTGTGACCAAGTCATGTTAGAGCTCAGTTTAATGATGAATGTGGACATGGGGATGTCTTGTTTGGCTGTGCTGTCCAAAACTCAATGCTGCCCTGGGCTAGGTGAGGATGTTCCCAGATGCACAGGGCTGTGCTGGCAGAGGCCCCCAGTGCCCTGGCAGAACTCTGCAGTGAGTGGTGAAGCTCATTTGACTTGTTCCCTGTGGGTTTGTTCTGTGCCTGTCGATAGGGCTGTGCATACAGGGACAGCTCTTTCCTGCCTTAATGGAAGCTGTACCCATAAAGCTTGTGCTCCTGGACTCGGGAAGAATTGCTGGGAGCTCACATCATCAATTTAATATCCATTAAGTCTTCCAGTGAGTCACCATTAAGGTTGGAAAGACCTCCAAGATCATCAAGTCCAACCTTTGACTGAACACCATCATGTCAGTTAAACTAGCGCTGAATGCCACATGCAGTCATTTTTTTGAAGACCTCCAGGGATGGGGACTCCACCACCTCTCTGGGCAGCCCCTTCCAATGCTTCACCACCCTTTCCATGAAGAAATTCTTCCTGATGTCCAACCTGACACAGCTAGAGGCCATTTCCTCTTGTCCTGTCCCTTGTTCCCTGGGAGAAGAGCACAATTTTCACGTGGCTGCTCCCTCCTGTCAGGGAGTTGGGGAGAGCCAGAAGGTTCCCCCTGAGCCTCCTTTTCTCCAGGCTGAGCCCCTCTTGGATCTTCAGCTCCTGCCCCAGCTCTGTCGCCCAAAGATGCAGCTCTGAAAACAACCAAAGCAATGAGAGCCCTGCCTTGGTCTGTTTATATCTGTGTGTGTTCCATACATACCACCTGCCTATAGAGGAGCTCCATCTGTTAATATGACATTAATGAAGGATTTATGGCCACACCACATTCCAGCTGGAGAATTTTGTTATGTACAAGATGCTGTAATTAGGCACCTCTAAGAGACTGTAGGTGGTTTTGGAGCAAGGATGAAAAGTCACAGGTGAATCTTTCAAGGGCTTTAGCAGAGCTCTGTGCATCATTCAGAACTGGATCCAAACTGGAATTGGGAATATCCAGTGAGTAAAAAAGGCATAATTTAATTACAGAGACACCTTTTCCACAGACTTCATCAACACTAAAAGAAATCAGCCCTGGACTGAGTAAGAACACATTACCAATTTTTGTAGCCAGCTTTTACCTGAAGAAATAATACAAACTTTAAAAATAAAAAATTACTGATGGAAAATGAACCTGCCTTCACCCTCATCTACTCCTATGGGTGCTTTTTTTTTAGAATACACGTGTCCCTTTTCATCTGTGCGAAAGCCTGTCAAAAAGAGCAATCCCACAGAACACCTGTGCTAACAGAGCCAGAGTACAAATCTTGTCAGTTAAAGAGATTTATGGGGCTTTTTGTGAAGTTGTGCAGGTTTTCTGTTGAGCAGCAGAGGTGGCAGTGGTCTCCTGTGCTGATGTTTATCTGTGAGCCAAGGTCTGACAGCTCCAAGAGGCAAAGTCTCAGCAGTGTGGTGTCTGCTTCTGGGGACAGTGCCAGCTGGGGGGGTAACACTGCCAAGCCTGGCCTGTGCTTCCTCTTCTCAATGCAGAGAGCAGGAAGCCTCTGATTCAAGGCACAAGTTCCTCTGTGCAGTGTAGGCAGGAACAAATGTGGTCACACACACGCACAGGCACAGCCTTAAAAAATCACATTTAATCCATGTAGGAAATATTGTGTTGAAACAGACCTTAAAAAACTCATTAAGTTTTTATGTCCTCTTTTGGAAAAGATGTCTTTTGATTTGAAGGAAAAGAAAATCTACTGCCCATACCATTTTTACAGAGCACAGGTTTCAGTGCAGGAGGCGTTTTGTGTTTGTAGCACAGATATCAAAGCATGATATGGGAAATAACTTGTGGTTCTTTCTTTTCCTGTTCCAAGAAATCTCTTCATAGTGAGAAGACACTTGGTGATGTTACAAGGCTTTGATGGGACCCATGCTGCTGTATTTGAATGTGTGAACTCTCCAGCAGACAGCAGAGCGAGCAACATTTGTGTTTTGAAGAACTGGAATTAAGAAATACCACAAAAATCAGTGGTTTTCTTCTACTGCATTTTAGTATGAAAGCTCCCAGTTCAATAGAATGTTTAAGGAAAGTAATTCAGGGCATATAACTCCCCAAGTTAACGTTAAAGACATGCATTGGCCTGAATTTAAGATCACAGAAACATGGGAATGTCTGTTGGAAGAGAATTCTCTTGGTTTTTAGCCCAACCTCCCACTCAAAGCAGATCTATCAACAGCATTAGATTTGGTTCTGTGCTGCTGAATCTTGGAAAACACCAAAGATGGAGAGTCCTCAACCTCTCTGGGTAACCTACTCCAACACTACACTTCCTTCCTACTGTTTTTTTATTCCCTGAGGTCCAGCCTGTGTCTTCCAAGCCACATGGTGAGGCCATATTCACCTTTGGCCTCCACTTCTTCAGGGAAGAGTGGTTAAATAAAATGTTCTGAGTCTCTGGTTAATATAATTAATATTTTAAAATTAAAAATCGACTGTATTATGGCCTGATCGGAAAATTCACACCCACAGCCCTGTGTTGGGATGCTGGGAGGATACAGCTCTGGGGATGAGTGGGAACAGTTTTGGGACACAGAGGCAGGATGGCTGCTCCAGTGCCAGCCCTGAAGAGGGGCAGTGGGGGTCTCTGCTCTCTGACACCATTTCCATTCCTTAAGAACCTTCCAATCTCCAATGTAGTGGAGTGCGGAGGTGGATGAGTCTGCCAGGCCTCTGCCCTGGAGGGATGTCCCTTGAATGGAATGTGATAAGCTCATCTCAAACCCCTCCCCCCAGGAGAGAGAACCCTTAGATGAGGCAGTTCTCTCTCGGGTCAGAGCAAAGCACCCACAATGCTATGATATACCTTTCCAACCCATTGATTCTTCCCCTTTGGTACCACCCCTGCTTTCCCCCATAAATACCCCAGAGTTTACCCTGCTCGACAAGGAGCTGCTGTCCCTGGCCACCCCTTTGTAGGGTGCTGGATAATAAAAGCTACCCTGTGGAATCGCTACACGGCACTTGTCTCTCTGTCCCTGAGTCGGCCTGGGAGAACCTCGCAAGGCAGAGCTGAAATCACTACTAAGAGCTGAAACCACTGCTCAGAGCTGATCACTTGCAGCCACTGGCTGCGCCTTGCTGAGGCTGCCCAGTGGTTGGAGGCTGCCTGAGACCCCCAGAAGGCTGTCTCTAGTGAGACCTCTCTCTCTGGGAAGGTTGCGGCTATCAAGGCCAGACCACAGACTCCACGGCTGTTCACAGTGGAGGAAATCATGGTCCCACTGCCCCATTTCTAACCCCCAGCTGTTCCCCTACCACTCAGCTGAAAGTACAGGATGAAGGATTTCCAGAAATGTGACCTTTTGGCCAAGTTAACAAATCCCTATTTTCTGCAGTTTAGAAATTTCTTTAAAATTTGGCATCTCTTTCTAAGCATCCATCATTTCCATGCTCGGGGCTGTTTCTTTGAGGCGGCAACGCTCTCATCCCAAAGGAAGAACCTTGCCAAGAGGCAGGAGGAAGTGTTTACTTCCACTTCTTCAAGGATTGCATCCCACAGAAATACAGTTCTGGGCAGTTCTGGTGCAATGTTTCATGTCCTGGTAGTGTTTGGATAAACAAAAACAGAATTATGGCCCAGCTTTGATAACCTTGAATGGTCCATGTGACAATAATCTCAGAATCCTTGTGTTGGGAATTCCCACAGGGTCATTTTCCCTAAAGACTCTTTACAGACTCTTCTCTTGGGATTTCTGATATTTCCAAAGAAACTAGAGCTACTCCCACTGCTGCCTTTGCTGCCATGTGAGGTGGGATCCTCATCCTTGTAAGGCTCAGCAGGAAAATGAGTTCAGTCTCAGCACTGTTTGAGTATCCCCTGGGGCTGCCAGGGGAACAATGACCTTATTTCTTGGTTATTTTCTCCTCCTTCTTCCCAAGTGGATATTCCCATTAGTGAAGGATATGACCTCCCCTCCTGTGTCCTCCTTACTTGGTGTCCAACTGGAGGCCTGGAGATGATGCCACCTTGAATCCAAATTTAACCGTTCTCCTAAAATTAACCTGCTTGCATTCAGCAGAGTGGGATGGTGTTTTTTGATAGGAAAAGATGCCACTGAAATTGATACAGTATTAGAAATTCTTCCGCTCATATCCTATATTCCAACAGGGAATAATAAATACACAGTGTAGAAGATATATCCTTGGAATTGCCTGCTTCAGTTTCTTAGATGACCTGCTTTTTCACCTTAATTAGCAGAGCTGGATCTGGTTCCTTTCAAGACATATTGAAAATTATTCTCAGCTGAGGCGGTTACTGTTCAATTCCTGCATTAGAGGCCAAGGTGCATCCCCAGTCCTGGTTTCCATCATGGAGACATTGGAATTGGTATTTCCACTACGCTGTTCTTTCCTAATGAAGTGGCTCCCTGGGTTTTAATTAGTCTGGACAGTGAGACAGGAAGGGTTGGAAGGCACGGGATGGAGCTGGGGAGACAAAGAAAACCAGTGGCATGAGAGGGAAAGTGATGCAGGGCAGAGCTGGGAAAAGACAGAAGGAAGCATTGCCATAATTTAAAATCCAGTGTCTCTGAAAAGTATTCTACTCTTCAGAGTACTCCAGAGAGCTAAGAGACCCTTCCAGTGCTTAAAGGGGCTCTGGAAGAGATAAAGAGGGACTTGGGACAAGGAATGGAGGGACAGGACAAGGGGGAATGGCTTCCCTTAGATGGGATATTGGGAAATATCCCTGTGAGGGTGGTGAGGCCCTGGCATAGGGTGCCTCTAGGGTTTGGTTTTCTTTTGCTCACCCGAGATTCAGGTGGTGGTTTGAGAGAGTCTTTTGCCCTCCGAAGGCCCTGAGCCAGACGCGAGAATGAAATGAAGTCTTCAAGGTCTTGTTTTTCAATGTTTCTCACGTTGTTTATTAATTCTTATCTTACAATGTTTTCTATGACCAGCTGAGGAGTTCTGCTGCTCGGACATAGGATGACTCCCCCCTCAATGGGAGGTTGCTTCCTTCTTATACAGATAATTACATGTGTCTTATTTACAGTTATGTTCCAATACCTATCACCTATAATAAAGGGGTCAACTCTACTCTGATCCAATCTCCTTAAACTACTTTGTGCCACTGTCACATCAGAAGATGGAGTCCAAGGGATAAGAAGAAGAAGCCAGGTGTCCTGGTTTAGGGCAAATGTGGGAGGAAACCTCCAAATGGGTTCCTCTGGAGAGCAAACCCAAATGGCCCCTCCCCCCAGCCAGTCCAGGAAAAAGAACTTCTTCAGAGAAAAGTAGAAAAAACTATTTATTTAACTAACAAATTTCCCACTAGCATAAGGAACGAATAATATGAAACAATAAAACCTCTCGCTGCTCCAAAGAGAGATGGCAAAACTGAGGAAGTCCTTGCCAGGAGTTAGCTCAGCTCTCTCAGTCTCTTATCAGTCCCAGTCCCTTCGGTGCTGGAAAATGCCGAGGTCCAGGTCCCAGTGGGCCGCGGGTGCAAGATCCCGGTCCTCCTCTGGGTTTTCAGTCCAGAGCAGATTTAAACAGTCCCAAGAAAAAGGAAATAAAACAGTCCAGGAAGCTTCTTTGCCTCAGCTAGCTAAACTAACTAAAACGAAAAAAAAAAACCCTCTCCCTGGCAACTGTCCGTGTATCCAACGAACTCACTGTCTCAAGGAAGAGAAGAAGAAGAATGCAGAGGAGTGAACACTGTTTTTCAAAACAAACTGCATGCTTCTTCTTTCCCTGCTTCACTCTCAGAATCAGTCTTAAAGGTACAGAACACAACATACAGCACACACAGAACAGACAACTGGGGATACAGGCATCATAGTCACCCCAGGACACCAGGGCACCACCCTAAACCCTCCATTATGTTTCCCCATTCACCTCCATACCATGAACCCTAAAACTACAAAATTTTTCACCCCATGATAAGCTACACTACTGTTTTCACACCTTTGTGGTTTGTAATTCTTCTCTCAATGTTAGAAGTTTTTTCCATGGACTGAGATCAAAGGCTGTGTCTCCCTTGGCTCTGTAACAGGCAACTCTCCTGGACCGACCCCATATCTCCCTGGCCAGGATTCAAATCCTCTTGTACAGATATCAAACCCTCTTAATCGGGTCCCAGTCCTCTCTTCCGAGGTCTGTGACCATCCAGGGTGTCCAGAGGAATGGCCTGGACTCCAACAGGTGCCAAAGAAGCTCTGTCTGCCCATCCCTGGAAATGTCCAAGGCCAGGTTGGGTGGGGTTTCGAACAACCATTCCATGATTCCATGATTCATAGATCCATTCTGGGCAAGTCACTGCAGCCATTTGGGAACCCTGGGCTGACGGCAATTCCACAGCTCAGTTTATTCTCAGGAATTTTATCCTCTAGCTGAGGACATCCCTGTCTCCCTGCATTCCTATCTCTTTGAGGAACACAGACATTTTCAATTAGAAAACAGAAAAAAGGAGCAAAATCCTTTGCCATGCCTAGAAGTGAAGGTTTGAGCACAGCAGAGTCACAATTTACAACTTTTTTTTAAAGGAGCTGGTACAAGAAAGCACACAAAAGAGTGTTGGCCTTTTATCTGGAAAAGGCAAAGACCTCTCCAAGGGTGGGGTTTCCAAGAGAGGGATTGCTCAGCCCTGGAGCTGCCTAGGGTTGGACAGGCTGCAGGAAGCCTGCCCGATCCTGCCTGTCCATGTGCTTCCCAGCCTCTGCAGGCTCCTGGACTTGTGCTCTTGGCTATGGATGGGCAGGGACTGGGGAATATTCCACACAAAATCCTGGCCAGGAAAACAGCAGCAGTCTGGCTGCTGGAAGGATGTGGAAGCTCCGGAGTGCTGGAAGCTCGGAGTGATGACATCCAGGGTCAGGCTGACCCTGGCAATGGATGTACTGATCCAACCCCTTATTCCCTCTGCTCACACTGGATTTCAAGCCTTTGCTGTTTCCCTCTGAGTTAAAAATAATCCCAGACTGGTTTGGATTCAAGGGGACCTTACAGAGCATCTCATCTCACCTGGGCAGAGACAGTTTCCACTTCCCAGACTGCTCTAAGCCCTGTCCAACCTGGCCTTGGACACTTCCAGGGATCCAAGGGCAGCCACAGCTTCTCTGGGAAACCTGTGCCAGGGACTCCCCATCTTCACAGGGAACAACTTCCTCCTAATATTTAATTTAATGTGATGCCAAGGGTGAAATTCAGCAGGGATAGTCTTGATCCATGAACAGGACCATTCCTTTGAGATCCATGACCCAGAAGAGACAGAAGGCCAGAGGGATGGGTATGCCAAGAAGTCTTCTTGCAGGAATGACACCTAAATACACAGATCTGTGGTTTGGGTTCTTTTTTTTTGTAAAACCCCTTTCAGAAAATTCTCTAGAGCTCAAATGGCCTCATTGAAAAATCCAAACCTCACTTCTTTTCCCAGTTTTTCCAGAATAATTTCAACTAGAAAATGAAAACAACCCACCAGGAAAGTACTGTGTGAAACAAAAAGGCCAAAGGGAAGTGAAATCGAAAGAGAGATGAAATTTGTGCACTCAGGCTTTATATTTTGGGGAAGTGCTTGCTGGCAAGGAGCAGGGAGAAGGATCTTGCTGGGAGGGCTGATTCAAATTCAGCTGCTGATATCAAATCCTGGAACTCAGCACAACATTTACATGAATCACCCACTGCACTTCAGAAATAACTGTGGGATACATAATTAGGGAGTTTTGCAGAAGTAAACGTGAACCAGGAGGTGAAAAAGAAGAAAAAAAGGCTATGGCTTCCCAAATACCCTTCTTTTGTCCCCGTTCATGCCTCAGCTTCCTCACAAAGTACCCTTTCTTCCCCATCTCCTCCCTCCCAGGTAATATCAGCTAGTTTGAAGCGTGAATTCTTATTACAGAAGAAAAGCTGCATCATTCAATATCTTCCTCCTGTGAGTTATGCCAGTGGCACCTATTTTGACAGTCTTCATAGTTTCCTCATATCTGACTAATTAGAGATGATGAAAGTCATGATTCATTAAAAAAACATGGATAATCATCTGAGGAAATCCAACCTACATCTTCAAATGGGGCTGAATTTTCTTACCCATCAAACCTCAAACAAATGATTTAATTTCAAGGCTTCATCTTGTGGCAAAGTAAAGCAACATCACTGATCGAGAAATTAATACTTGTTCTTCCTTAGTATTTGTTCTTCTTTAATTTTCCCTGCTTCTTCTTTAATTGCCTCATGAATGTGTTTGCTCATGTACATGGAAAGTTTAATTTAATACCCTTGAAAACCTAGAGCAGTACTCAGAGCTGTGGTAATTCTGAAATATCCTGAGTTTCCCAAATTTCTGAGTGTCCATGTCCAATACAATCGTTCTTGGGTGTATTCGTATTAAAAAAATCTTGTAAAGTTGTAGGATTTGGCATTAACTTTTGGCTGGAATCTCTCATGGAGCTTTTAATTCCCTCATTTTGAATTGTACCAGTGGTGCAAGGCAGAGAAGTTTTATGATTACCAAGAACGACTTTTCATCAGTTAGAAATTCCGATTAAAATGATGGATTACAAGGGGCAAGGGGTTACCTGGTGTTTGATCCAGTCATTAAAAAATCATAGAGTCATTAAGGTCGGAAAAAACCTCCCAGATCATCAAGTCCAACCTTCAATCAAATCCCACCACTAAACCCCATCACCAAGGGCCACATCTGCTTGATTTTTGAACACTTCCATGATGGAGATTCCACCACCTCCCTGAACGGCCCTTCCAGTGCCTAACCATTCTTAAAGGGAAGAAATTCTTCCTGATGTCCAACTTGAACCTCCTCTGGTGCAACTTGAGGCTGTTTCCTCTCATCCTGTCTCTGTTCCCTGGGAGCAGAGCCTGATCCCCCTTGGCTGTCCCCTCCTGTCAGGGAGTTGTGCAGAGACAGAAGGTCCCCCCTGAGCCTCCTTTTCTCTAGGCTGAGCCCCTTTCTCAGCTCTCTCAGCCATTCCTGGTGCTCCAGCTCCTTCCCCATCTCTGTTCTCTTCTCTGAACGCACTCCAGCCCCTGAAATCCTCTGTCCCCAAAGCTGTGACCCTCACCCTGGAGGGGACAGGCAGCATGGCCTGGCCAGATAAAGCCCTGGAGGGGCAGGGCAGAAAGGGGAGCAGCTGCTCCTTATTTGCCTTTCTGCAGCTCCCCCCAGCGCATTGGCTTCTTTTTTTTTTTTTTTTTTTTTTTTTTTTTTTTTTTTTTTTTTTTTTTTTTTTTTTTTTTTTTTTTTTTTTTTTTTTCCTAACCATAAAGCTGGTTTTTAGCAAGCAGGAGCTGTCAGGCTTCCAGGAGGGCATCCTGGGCAGGAGAGACAGCACCCATGGATGCTCCCTGCCTGCTCATCTGCCTCATCCAGCCAGGGATCTCCAGGAGCTCCAGGCAAAGGGAGCAGCTCCTGGGTTGGGCTGTTCCAACTGCTAGTTTTTTCCTGGTACATTTTTTACAAGGGGAAAGAATGACAGGACAGGGGGAAGGGCTTCACACTGACAAGGTTCAGGGTTGGATAGGATATTGGGAAGGAATCCTGCCCTGTGAGGGTGGGGAGGCCCTGGCACAGGTTCCCAGAGAAGCTGTGGCTGCCCCTGGATCCCTGGAAGTGTCCAAGGCCAGGTTGGATGGGGCTTGGAGCAACCTGGGATAGTGGAAGGTGTGGAATTAGATGATTTTTGAGGTCCCTTCCAACCCAAACCTTCCTATGATTCCATGATTCTATGAAAATGATTATTTCTCCATAGTGTCACACAGAGCAAGGCATCATCTCCCAAGTAATTTCTCAAGTCTCCATGTTCGATATCTCACTGATAACAGCTCCCAGGCTGCTTATCAGCAGAGCACCAACATTCCTGCCTTCTGTGCCCACCTGAACTGGTGTCTGTGAGATCTTTTGCCTTTGCTAAACACGTGAAGAGCAATTGCCATTTGTAGTGGGATAATTCAAGTGATCCAGAAGCATTTAACTATTGGAATATCATTCTGCTCCATGGCTTTTAATTTTTTCCTGTTCCAGCTACAATGTCATTCACTAATGAATGCAGCATGGGCTGGAATTAGGTTTAAAGCAGTATTTTCCTGTTGCTGTTCCCTACATGTTGGTTGCACCCTTAATGATCTTCCTAGGAAATATTAACTTTGAGGAGTTTGCTTCTAAGTCCTCAAAGTGATCAAAACCAGGCAAGGCATGGCTTGCTCTCCTATGACTTCAGTTTTTCCTGGAAAGAAACAGGAACAAAAAAAATTCCTACTTCCAAAATTAATGCAAATCAGCTTGAAAATCATCTTGTCCCAATGAATGAACATTCCTTTCTTTCTCAGGCAGGCTAATATTGGCTTTTAAGGGAAGAGAAACTCCAGGAAGAATGAGCACTTTTTGCCAGGATGGGCCTTCTGTGAGTGGCCCCTGTGAGAAATCCCAGCCAGGGGTGCCAGGATCACTCTGGAGCTGAAGTTTGGGAAGCAGTTTGGGCAAATCAGGACCCAGTGGCTGCTGACCAGGAGACTGCCACGTCCAGTCCTGCCTTGGACACTTCCACCACCTCCCTGGGCAGCCCCTTGCAATGCCTGGCCACCCTTTCCAGGGAGAAATTCCTCCTGATGTTCCAGAGGATGCTGCATCGAGCCTTTCAAGAGATCCCTCTGCTCTTTGCATTATATTTACAGTTAAATTTTGTCTGATTGCCTATGGTGGCCTGTCAGGGGTCTGTTTGTCCGACCCAGGATGTCGCAACCTTCCCAGAGAGAGAGGTCTTGCAAGAGACAAACTTCTAGGGGTCTTGGGCAGTCCTCTGGCTGCTGGGCAGCCTCAGCAAGGTGCAGCCTGTGGCTGCAAGTGATCAGCTCTTAGTAGGGATTTCAGCTCTGCCTTGAGAGGTAATCCCAGGCCGACTCAGTCAGAGACACAGGAGTGCCGTGTGGCAGTTCCACAGGAGTAGCCTTTATTGTCCTGCACCCTGTGAAGGGGGCCAGGGATGACAGGTCCCACCTGAACTGGGCAGAACCTGGGGTATTTATGGGGAAAGCAAGAGTGGTACCAAAGGGGAAAAACCAATGGGTTAGAAAGAATCTACATGGGTACATCAGAGCATGATGGGAACTCGCCATGACCAGGGAGAATAGCCTCATCTAAGGGTTATCTTTCCCGGGGAGGGTTGAGATGAGCTTATCACATTCTATTCAAGGGACATCCCTCCAGGGGAGAGGCTTGGCAAGCTTATCTGCCTCAACTCCCCCTTCTGATTTAGTAAAAAGGCATCCCCAACAGCTCTTTTAAAGCAGTGTAAAAGGCATGAGAACATAAGTAACACAATAAGAATCACAACAAAAATCCACAAGATACCCTTAACTAAAGATGAATCCCATCCTGTTAATCCCCATTGTCCAAAAAGTTCATTGACCCAGTCTGTCTTGTTTTCCACTTTTATGTTCTTTACTTGTTCCTTAAGTTTCTGGATGTTTGTGTGGATGGATTTTGAGTGTGAAGAAATGTTGGGGTGGGCAAAGCCCCAGCTGCTTTGCCATGGAGAGGGCCAAGCTGAGGAGTTAAGAAAGAATTTCACAACTTCACCCAGAGCCCCTAAGGCAAAAGACACACTTTCTAGTCATGGCGACCGGTCCGGAGACCCACAAGCCCCCTCGGGATCTTATGTAGATCTGTTACAGTTGATTGGTTTTGTACTCTTTTCCTCCCACCCTGGTGTCCCATAAAAACCCCTGGGTTTCCTCTGGTCGGCAGAGGCACCTCATCCCTGGACCCCTTTCGCTGGTACCTTTGCAATAAAGTTACCACCTGCGGAAATTCCACACGAGACCTCTCTCTCTCTCATCACGGCCGGCTAAAAGAGGGGCAAACTCACAAGGGCATGAGCTGAGAGCACTGAGCTGAAATCACTGAGCTGAAATCACTGAGCTGAAATCACTGCTCTGCCCTCCTGCTGAGAAGCCCCTCTGCCAGCTGAGGAGCGCCCTGACCCCCAACAAGCTGTTTCTAGCGAGACATCTTTTGGGGGTGGTTGTGGCTCTCTGGGTCCCAAGCGGCGGACCCCTCGACCAGCTGGAATATTCAGCGCCCGAACCGCCTCTGGACTCTGTACCCCTGCATTCCAGTGGAAAAGCTGCGCCCCTTTGAGGGCTGAAAACAGCTGATTCGACTGCTACCTCCTGGACCAGCTCTCACTGCGTTTTAGCACTGACTCTGCCCAGGAGAATTCGTGACCCTCGCCTTGCCAGCCACTCTGAGGAACGGATTTTGGCCGGCCACCCACCAGCAGACCATTGGACGCTACCTTCAGGTTCTAAGTATAAGCGCTTCTCATCTTTCGCATCCCTTTTCTAATTTTTTTTCTTTTTTTTTCTCTTTTTCTGCTGGGTGGGGCATAGAAACCTTTTAGCATGGGGAACAAGCTTGTTAGAACACCCCCTCCTGAGAGAGATATATATCCCGTCCTTAAAAATACCCTTCTTGAAAATCTATCTAATAAAAACCTTCCAAGAAAAAACCTCAAACGTTTCACTACCTGGTTAACACAAAACTTTCCTGATATGACGATTGATTCTCTATCCTCTAACTTCTTCTGGGATGAAGTCGGGAAAAAACTTTACAACACGCAAGCTGCGGGGGACTTCTCTGTTGCATTCTTTTATCCTATCTTTCACAAAATTGCAAAAACTGTAGAAAACAAAAAAAAAAAAACACGTCGCCGAAATCCCCTTTCCCTCCGCCCCCAGTTCTGGCCAAACTGGAAAAACCTGTTCTCCCTGCTCCCCGGCGCTGCCACACTATCCATACCACTCCCCTGCCTATTTGCATGCTAATGACCCGGTGATTACCGCTCCTGAGGAGTCCGCGGCTCGTCCCCCCCGCTCCCCGCCTCGGCAGCACAGTTGACGGACGCCCTCCGCCCCGCCCCTGCGCCTGAGCCCTCGCGCTGCCCTCCGGCAGTCCCAGACCCATTCCCCACCCCTGACACCACGCGTATCCTGCTCCTCCCGCCTCCGCTGCCCCCTGCCGCCCACGCCTCCTGCACGGCAGAGCAGCCTCAGCCGCGTGTGCATGCTCCCTCCGCGGTCCCTTGCTGCGCCCCCCTCCCCTTGCCCCGGACATCCCGGGCGCTGCGAACGGCTGCTGTCACCCCTCTCCCACCCTCCCCCTCCCTCCCACCGCGGCA
Source organism: Sylvia atricapilla (assembly GCF_009819655.1). Classification (NCBI taxonomy): domain Eukaryota; kingdom Metazoa; phylum Chordata; class Aves; order Passeriformes; family Sylviidae; genus Sylvia; species Sylvia atricapilla. Next base: position 14,348,952 of record NC_089173.1, on the reverse strand, counting down.
GTGACCATGGGCACTGCAGACCGCTGCTGCCATCCCTTTCCCCCTCCCTCCACTCAACGTTCTACATGCTGCTGTCACACGGACCCCCCCCACCGCCGCGACCCCCTCCCTTCCCATCCCCCCAGACAACCCTTCCCCCCACCCCCCTCCCCTGTCCAATGCAAAGCCGGCATCCCGAATTCGCCGTGCAAAAGTTCCTGCTGCTCAACACCCCCCTACTACAGCTTATTCATCCTCCGATAGCACCCCATCTGCTTCAGACTCCGATTCAGATGACCACTGGGTACAGACACGCAGGCAAGTTACCCAGGCAGGTGATTGGGAAATAGCCCAAAACATCACAGCTTTCCCAGTCATGTTAGGAAAAGGCAAAAGAGGAGGCTCTTCACACATAAAGACATGGGACCCTATCCCTTACAAGGAATTCAAAGAACTCTGTAGAGCAGCAAAAGAACATGGTAGAAGTTCTCACTTTTTTAAAAATCTACTGGAAGCTACCTTCTCTGCTTACACATTTGTACCACATGATATTAAAAATATTATCACCTGCCTTCTTACCCCTGCTGAATACATGTTATGGGAAAGACGGTGGAAAAAAACACTTAAAAACATTATCAGACACCTATCATAATGATCCAGATCAGAGGAACCTAACAATTCAGCAACTTGCTGGAGAAGGTGACTTCCAAAAGCCCCTAGAACAAGCAAACACGTTGCCTGAAGCAGCTCTACAAGACATAGCTACTGCTGCAAAGACATCACTGCTCCTCACACCTGATGACTCTGTTCCTACACAACATTTTTCTAATATCAAGCAGGCAGTAAATGAAAGCTTTGTCCAATTTATAGACAGACTTAAATTAAGCCTGGAAAAACAGATTGAAAGCCCAGAGGGGCGAAAAGAACTTTTAACAAAACTTGCTATGACTAATGCAAATGAACAATGTAAGACTATTTTAAGAGCTTTGCCCTTAGATACTGAACCAACTATTGAGCAGATGGTTGAAAGCTGCACACGCTACGCATCCACAGAGAACAACATGACCCAGGCAGTTGTCAAAGGTATTGTAGATGGAGTTTCTGGTGCTTTTGCAGTAGCACTGTCAAAGGAGAATTCCCGTTGTTTCCTGTGTGGAGAACTCGGACATTTTATCAAGACGTGTCCTGAGAAATCACCCATCCAGGACTGTCACACCCAGAGGTACCAGAGACCCCAGCAGTACCAGCAGCATCCGGGAAACTCCCAGCAGGGCGCGGTCAGGCCCCGCGTCCGAACAACAAATCAAAGGCCACACCAGCCCACCCAAGAGCCGAGAGGGTGGAGACATCGCGGCACGCCATCCCAGGGGAACCCAGAACACATGAGAAGGACCCAACATACGGAGCCTCACAGACGGGAACACGTCGCCAGTTGGTAACACCGCTGTCTATTAACCTTGTCGAGAAATGTTTTTATCGTATCCCCACAGGAAAATACGGACCCCCAGGAGGCCCGTCGGACATCCTTATCCTGAGTGACACCTTCCGAGGCCCAGAGCAAATTTCTGTACTGCCGGAATTACAAACTGTGCTTCCTGGACAAGAAATTCTTGTTCAGCTTTGCTGCACGGACCCTCCCTATTTTCTTTCACAGGGAACACCGATAGCACAAGCATTCCTGCTTCCACAGAACCACCCGGAACAGCTCCCACTCAACCCGACAGTGATGTGGGCACAGATTGTGGGCCCAAATAGGCCAGTCATCGAGTGCACCTTGTTCTGCAAAGGAGAGAGAGTCCACCGACCAGGTCTGCTCGACACAGGCGCGGACATTAGCATCCTGGCCCGCTCTGAGTGGCCAGACAACTGGGAACTGGAGCCAGTGGCAGGTGTAATCTCGGGGATTGGTGGAGCTGCTGTTTCCATGAGAAGCAAACACAATGTTGTCATCAAAGGACCCGAGGGCAAGATGGCAACCACCCGGCCTTACGTGGTAAGGGCCCCCATCACCCTATGGGGCCGAGACCTCCTATCCCAATGGGAGGCGTCCATCCGAATCTCCAACCAGGATTTCTGATTAGGGCCACTGAGAGAAGCGCGCCACCAGCCACTCCCCAGCTTACCTGGAAAAGTGATACACCAACCTGGACTGAGCAGTGGCCCCTGTCAAAAGAAAAACTGCTCGCACTATAGAACCTGGTGGAGGAGCAACTTGCCAAAGGACATATCACGGAGACGACCAGTGCTTGGAACTCTCCCGTTTTTGTACTGAAAAAGCCCGGCACAGACAAATGGAGATTACTCCAAGATCTACGCAGAATTAATGAACTCATTGAAGACATGGGACCCCTCCAACCCGGCCTACCCTCACCATCGATGCTGCCCCGAGATTGGATGCTTGCCATCATTGATATAAAGGACTGTTTCTTCCATATCCCGCTTCACCCACAGGACGCTCCACGGTTTGCCTTCTCTGTTCCATCTCTCAACCGACAAGCCCCGCTCAAGAGATACCACTGGCTGGTCCTTCCACAAGGAATGAAGGCATCGCCATCGATATGCCAATGGTACGTTGCACACATCCTGTCTCCCATCAGGACCCTATTCCCAGAAGCAATTATCCATCACTATATGGACGATATCCTAATCTGTGCTGCAGAAAAAACCTACCTGGGCAAAACTGTTAAAAAGACCATTGAAACCATAGAAGCAGCAGGGTTTGAGATTCGTGAGGACAAAGTGCAGCACACCAGCCCATGGACGTACCTCGGCCTCCTGATCCGCGAGAGGACCATCGTACCCCAGCAGCTCACCATCCGAGACAACCCAAAGACTCTAAGGGACTTGCACAGCCTGTGTGGATCTATAAATTGGATACGCCCCCTGCTGGGGGTCACAACAGAAGACCTCGCCCCCCTCTTCAATCTTCTCCGGGGCAATGAGAGCATGAACTCTCCCTGCACCCTCACGCCAGAAGCCCGAGACTCCATCGCCAGAGTCCAGGAAGCCCTGTCTTCACGTCAAGCCCATCGCGTCGAGCCCAGCTTGCCTCTCCTGTTTGCCGTTTTGGGCAAAGCCCCTCGATTTCATGGACTGATCTTCCAATGGGACTCCCAACTCAGAGACCCTCTGCTGATACTCGAGTGGATCTTTACAAACAACCAACCCACAAAGACAATCACCACCTTCCAAGAAATAATAGCATATTTAATAAAAAAGGCCAGGACTCGCATCCGTTCACTTGCAGGGTGTGAGTTCGCATGCATATACTTGCCATTAACTGCTGGAAATCTAGAGGATTTGCTTCAGACCAATGAGAGCCTCCAGTTCGCCCTAGATAGCTACACAGGAAGAATTTCCATTCACATGCCAAAACACACACTTTTCAATCGCGATGTAGCCTTCCGTCTGACCCCAAAATTAGTACAGAGCCGGACACCCTTGGAAGCCATAACTGTCTTCACAGATGGCTCCGGATCATCCCACAAATCAGTAATGACTTGGCAGAACCCAAAGACTCGAGAATGGGAGTCAGACATCCAAATAGTGGATGGATCTCCACAAATCGCAGAACTAGCAGCTGTCGTCAGAACCTTTGAGAAATTCAAAAATGAACCTTTAAATTTAGTCACAGATTCAGCCTATGTTGCCGGCATAGCTATGAGAGCTGAACATGCTCTCCTCAAAGGAGTCCCTAATCCAAAATTATACCAATTAATTTCTACACTCATTCATTTAATCTCCCACAGAAAACAGCCCTACCATATCATGCACGTAAGATCGCACACTGACCTTCCTGGTCCCATTGCAGAAGGGAACAGGAGAGCAGATGCGCTGGCCATGCCAGCAGAGATTGTAAATGTCCCTGACATCTTTGCCCAGGAAAAGCTGTCACACACGTTCTATCACCAAAATGTACCTGCCCTCGTCAGGATGTTCAAGCTCTCGAAAGATCAAGCAAGAGCCATCGTCGCAACGTGCCCAAACTGCCAAAACTACCAAATACCATCTATGGGTGCTGGAGTTAATCCCCATGGACTGAACAGCTGCCAACTGTGGCAAACTGATGTGACCCACTTCCCATCCTTTGGGAGATCCAAATATGTGCGTGTGTCAGTTGACACATTTTCTGGAGCAGTGTTTGCATCGGCTCATGCGGGAGAAAATGCCACCCACACCATCAAACACTTTCTCTTGGCATTCTCCACCCTGGGAGTCCCCAAAGAAATCAAGACAGATAATGGCCCAGCCTATGCCTCCCGAAAGCTGAAAGATTTCTTCAATCAATGGGGGGTAAGACACAAGAGAGGTATACCCAGCAACCCCACAGGGCAATCCATCGTTGAAAGGACTCACCAAACCCTCAAAAGAACCCTCCACCAGCAGCGGAGAGACACAGAAATTCTGTCGCCCGTAGAAAGACTCTGTAAGGCTCTCTATGTCATCAACTTCCTAAACTGTACATCATCAGAGCCTGACCCTCCAATACTCCGCCACTTCTCAAATTCATCCCAAGCTAAGCTCACAGAAAAACCACCAGTGCTGGTAAAGGATCCTGAAACACACCAGATCTCGGGCCCTTTCAAATTGATTACCTGGGGGAGAGGCTATGCCTGTGTCCAACTGCCATCTGGCCCAAAATGGTTTCCAGGAAAGAACATTAAACCATACCTGAGCCCTGCTAATAATGCTCCCACAAACACAGACAAAAATCCTCCCGAGTCAATCACAAGACCTCCTCAGAACCAGACCAGCTCGGCTTGGAGAAGGAGATGTCGCCGGATGACCCCAGACCAGAAAAGAAGCCGTCCCGTCACCCGACAGCAGACGAGACAGAGCCGAGCAAGATGCCCAGAAATAAAAACCCAAGCCATAGGCCAAAAATAGTCTGACCAAAAGTTGATCCTGTTTATGTGTTTAACACCCCTTTTTGTCACCCCAAATTATTCCCTTCCCTCAACCCCTGCCAAACCTCCCTCCCCCTCTCACCACAAAGCTAATCGCTCTTGCTTATATTCCCTCTCAGAAGCCCCATCCCTGTTTCAAAGATGAAATCTATCTGCGCTGATGCTGTCCTCATCGCTGCCTGGATGCTCTCCACCTTGCCTCATGCCTGCAGCTGGGTCGTCCCACAGCCTAGCCACAACGTTTGGGTAACCCTAGCAAAAACACTCCAAATGGACAATCTGTGCCTGTCTATGGGAAGCGTAGATAACCCACTTTCCACATGTCTGGTAGGAATTCCCTTTGTAGCAGATGACTGGCCCATCACTAACTCAGAAATCCTCCGCACCACAGGTAAGAGACCCAACCCAGTAGATACTTGGGATGAGTGGACCAAAATTCTGCCAGATGCCAAAGATGAACCCCAAGAATTAAACCTGCTGGGGTCCTCTAAGGCAACATATTGTATCAAATTCTATTTCAGACACAAAAATCAACACTGGCCAGGAATTGACCAGGCAAAAAACACTTACAGAAGAGACATATCACCAATTAATAAAGCTTACAATAACCATGATTGGTACAACTATACCAGTCACATGCTTTCTATGTCCACTCTCCACCCCAAAGTGCTACCCAAAGGGATGTTTTTTATCTGTGGTGACAGAGTTTGGGCTGGGATTCCCTCACGCCTCCAAGGGGGCCCCTGTAGCCTTGGAAAGCTTTCTACTCTCACTCCAAATATTACACTACTACATAACTGGAGGAAAGCAAAGGTATCCACACGCCAAAAGAGATCCTTTTCAGAGCATGATGCAAACTGTGACAGTCATATTTACAACATACACTGGGTAGAGCGAGTTGCAGTTTCTGTGTTCACCCCTTGGTTAGCTGCGCTTAAAGCCCTTGGTGATATAGATCACCTGGAGTGCTGGCTCAGTAAGCAAGCCAATGCCACATCTGCTGCCTTAAGTGATCTTTTAAAGGATGAGGAGACCACCAGACAAGCAACCCTCCAAAACCGCGCAGCGATTGATTATCTGCTGCTTGTCAATGGACACGGAAGCCAGGACTTTGAAGGAATGTGCTGTTTCAACCTTTCTTCACACTCAACATCCATCCATGCGAACATACAGAAACTAGAAGGATTAGTAAAAGACATAAAAACAGAAAAGTCTCTGGACTGGATCGACAACCTCTTTGGACAATGGGGATTGACAGGATGGGTGGCCTCTTTGGTTAAAAGTGTTTTATGGATTTTCATTGTGATTGTTATCATATTACTTATGTTCTCATGCCTCCTACGCTGCTTTAAAAGAACGGCTGGTGAGGCTTTTTTACTAAATATAAAAGGAGGAGTTGTGGAGGTGGGCGGAGCCCCGGCTGCTCTGCCCTGGAGGGAGCCAAGCTGAGGAGTCAAGGAAGAATTTCGCAACTTCACCCAGAGCCCCTAAGACAAAGACAAACCTCCTAGCCACGGTGACCTGTCTGGAGACCCACAAGCCCCCTCGCGATTTTATGTAGATCTGTTACAATTGATTGGTTTTGTACCCTTTTCCTCCCACCCTGGTGTCCCATAAAAACCCCTGGGTTTCCTCTGGTCAGCAGAGGTTCCTCGTCCCTGGATCCCTTTCGCTGGTACCATTCCAATAAAGTTACCACCTGCGGAAATTCCATACGAGACCTCTCTCTCTCTCTCACCACGGCCGGCTAAAAGAGGGGCAAACTCACAAGGGCATGAGCTAAGAGCACTGAGCTGAAATCACTGAAAGCTGAAATCACTGAGCTGAAAAATCACTGCTCTGCCCGCCAGATGAGAAGCCCCTCTGCAAGCTGAGGAGTGCCCTGACCCCTAAAGCAGCTGTTTCTAGCGAGACATCCTTTGGGGTGGCTGTGGCGCTCTGGGTCCCAAGCGGCGGACCCCATCCACCAGCTGGGATAACTGGACAGTGAGTATTTTGCTATTGGGGACACAGCACACACACCCTTGGAGATTGAGGTATCTCCCATGACCATTAAGGGAGAGATAACAAGCCTTATGCTGTTGGCACGCTGCATGCACCCACCATTTTACCTGGTAGAGGGGCAAATTCTTGCCCAGGCCATTCCTGTTCCAGCAGAGATCACAGCAGATGGAAAATCACCGGAAGTCTACTGGGAGGCGGTGGTGGGAGAGAATAAACCCTCTATGGCATGCAACCTAGCCTGTGGGTCAGACCGCCTCCATGTGGAAGGGGTGCTGGACACGGACACAGACATCACAATTATACCTAAGACCATGTGGCCATCACATTGGGAATTGCAACCTGTAGCAGGTAAACTTCAGGGCATAGGAGGAATCACATTGGCAAAAATTTCAAAAAACGTTGTGCAAATTGAGGGACCCAATGGAAAATTGGCCAGTGTCCGTCCATTCGTTGCAGAATATAAGGCCCCCCTGTGGGGGAGAGACACCATGTCCCAGTGGGGAGTCCAGTTGGTCATTCCTAAGACACCTCAGGATTTTTGGAAATAGCCACTGTGGAGCACCCTACCCAAAAGTTAACGTGGTTGGATAATACTCCAAGATGGGTAGCACAGTGGCCATTGAGTAAAGAGAAGCTCAAGGCACCTGAGGAGCTCGTGGAGGAGCAATTGGCTCAAGGACACCTAGAAGAGACAACAAGCCCTTGGAATTCCCCAGTCTTCATAGTAAAGAAACCGGGGAAGTAGAAGTGGAGGTTGCTCCATGATCTCCAGGAGATAAACAAAATTGTAGAGGACATGGGACCACTCCAATCAGGGATGCCTACTCCAACAATGCTCCCTCAAGATTGGCAATTGGTTGTCATAGATATCAAGGACTGTTTCTTCCAAATTCCATTGCACCCAGAAGATGCCCCACGGTTTGCATTCTCGGTTCCCACCATCAATCGAGAAGCCCCAATGAAACGCTGTCACTGGAGAGTTTTGCCCCAAGTCCTTAAGGTGAGCCCTTTCATATGCCAACAGTACATAGCCTCATTGCTATCTTCGGTACGTGCCGAGAGAAAGGATGCCATCATCCTTCACTACATGGATGATGTGCTTGTGTGTGGCCCCAATAACTCTATACTCCAGCACACACTTGACCTAGTGATTAAGGTTTTAACTTCTGCTGGATTTCAGTTGCAGGAAGACAAAGTTCAAAGGATGCCACCGTGGAAGTACCTGGGTTTGGAAATCACTGCAAGGACCATTGTTCCGCAGAAATTGGAAATTGAGTGCAATCCCAAAACCCTAGCAGTTCTCTGTCGCGGTTGGTGGGAGAAATGCAGCAATCGATACGACTGATCAGCAAGACTCAGTTTATTTAGAACAGTTTATACAACTTATAGCATGCTTAATTAAGCTCATGCATAGTGCTAAAGCGAGTTCACCATTGGTTACATGATAAAGCGTTAACTCCCCCTACCTCTGCATTCCTGTGGTTAGCTATCCTCCAAACTTCTGCTTACCCATCCTGTTGCACATCTTGATATTGTTTAGCAGCTGTGCTCAAGGATACGGTGCCCTTGCCTATATAGATACCAAGGGCTGACTAGCATCTTGCTGCTATCCACCTGCAGCGTGTCTATGTGACCTCTCTCAGCTAGCCATTCCTCTACAGATCTCCATTCCTTGTGTGGGTCTTTGAATTGGATAAGATCCTGGCTAGGCCTCACAAATGAGGATCTAGCCCCCCTCTTTAACTTATTGAAGGGGGAGAGGGAGCTGGTTTCTCCCAGGGAACTGACCCCAGAGGCAAAGACGGCAATCGAAAAGGTACAGAAGGCCTTGTCAGAGACGCAGGCTCATCGGTGTGAGCCAAACTTGCCTTTCCATTTCATTGTTCTAGGAAAGCTGCCACATTTGCATGGTTTGATTTTCCAATGGATTGAGGGGCAGAGAGATTCACTCTTGATTATAGAGTGGGTCTTCCTCTCTCACCAAAGATCCAAGACCATCACTGAGCCACAAGTGTTAATAGCTCAGCTGATTCGGAAGGCCAGGGTGAGATTGTGTGAACTGGCTGTTTGTGACTTTACATGTATTCACCTTCTGATCAAACTTTCTGAGGAGGGAAGGAACTCTCCTAGAGATTGACCAAAGAGATGTTTGAGCATTTGCTCCAGGGCAATGCCAGTCTCCAGTTATCTCTGGACAGCTACAGGGGACAAATATCAATCCATGACCCATCTCACAAGTTGTTCAATGAGGAATTCCACCTCATTCCTCATGAGAAAAGGAGTCAGAGACCACTCAAGGCTCTCACAGTGTTCACGGGCTTCCTACAAGTCAGTGATGACTTGGAGAAATCTAAAGACTAAGCATTGGGAAGCTGATGTTGAGTTTGTGGAGGGATCCCCCCAAGTGGCTGAACTGGCTGCAGTGGTAAGAGCTTTTGAGAAGTTCTTGGAACCAATTTGGTAACGGACTCTGCATACGTAGTGGGGGTAGTGGCCAGAGCGGAGCAGGCTGTGCTCAAAGAAATTGAGAATGAACATCTCTTCAGATTGCTTTCAAGGCTCATTTATTTAGTTTCTCACAGACAGCATCCATACTATGTGATGCATGTAAGGTGACACACACTGATTTGCCAGGTGAAATTGCAGAGGGGAATCGTCAGGCAGACTCCCTTGCTGCACCAGTTGAAAAAGCATGTCTCCCTGATGTCTTCCGACAGGCAAAGCTGAGTCACCAACAATACCATCAAAATGTGCCAGATCTGATCCGTCAGTTCCAGCTAACACGGAGTCAGGCTCGAGTCATTGTGGCCACCTGTCCCAACTGCCAGCTCCAGGCCATGCCATCGATGGGCATGGGGGTTAACCCCCGAGGCCTTGGCAGTTGTGAAGTGTGGCAGACAGACATCACACACATTCCTAGTTTTGGTCACCTCAAATATGTTAATGTAAGCATTGACACATATTCAGGCGCAGTGTATGCCTCTGCCCATGCAGGAGAAAAGTCTGTGCATGCCAAGTAGCACCTAGTGCAAGCTTTTTCAGTGTTGGGGATCCCAAAAGAAATCAAAACTGATAACGGCCCAGTGTATGCATCCAAGGAGTTCCTGGAATTTGTCCAGCAGTGAGGAGTGGAACGTAAAACTGGCATCCTTCACTCCCCCACAGGTCAAGCTGTGGTTGACGGTGCACACCAGAAGCTCAAGCAGGTCTTGGCTAGACAGAGCAGTTCAACTGTGTGGATGTCTCCGCAGTAGAAGCTCTGCAAAGCCATGTTTACCATCAGTTTTCTGAACTGTTCATTTAAAAACATGAGTCCACCAGTGGTACGTCATTTTAACAGTGGCAATTAGTTCAAATTATATCAGTGTCCATCAGTCGTGATTAGGGATCCTGAAACTTGGGAAACCAAAGGTCCCTATGAGCTCGTGACCTGGGGTCGTGGCTATGCATGTGTGGCTACTCCCTCAGGCCCTTGGTGGATTCCCCAGAAGTGAGGAAAACCTTTTGTCCCCAAAAATCCAGCTCAAGCAGAAGGGGATGAGAGGCAAGTAACCGTTGCTTCAAAGAGGAGACGTGCCAGATGGAGGAAACATAATCTTCCTAGGTGTGGATTCCTTCCAGCAGAAGCAGAAACTTCTACCATGTTTTAAAAATGTTTGGTTTTCCCTTTTAGAGAAAACCTACCTCCCATTCAACCCTGTGATGAATCCCATCCGAGTTGTCATCTTGTTAATGATGAACCGTCTGGCAGCTGCATGGATCATCCCTCAGCTGTGTCGAAATGTCTGGGTGACCCTGGCACAGACACTTCACCAGGAAAACATATGTTTGTCCAATGCAGCAGCAAAGAATCCTATGTCCACCTGTCTGGTAGGAATTCCATTGCAGGCTGGAGAATTTCCAGCAGTTTTGGATCAACATAGGTCCAACGAAATTCCAGAGTCACACACCTCCCCGACCACACAAAGATCATCAGCAGCAAGCTGTGATGATCATGAACCCCTTAGAGGAGTGGTTGCCAAGTTTGCCCAAGATAGCTCAGGAACCCCAAGAGTTAGAGTTTTGGGTTCTTCCCCTGCGTCATATTGGTACATTTTTCTGTCTTCCCAAAACCTTCTAGCATTGAGAAGTATCACAACATAAGACAATATCTTGGGGAGTTTACTGCGAAAAGGTGGTGTCATAAAATAAGCCATATTGCAGCAGACAACCCATCTCACTCAAGTCCAAAAAGCCTCCCTAAGGGATTGTTCCTGATTTGTGGGGATCGGGCATGGGCAGGAATTCCATCTCGGCTTTTAGGAGGGCCATGTACCATAGGGCGGTTGTCCGTATTGACACCCAACCAAACTTTAATTGGTGAATGGACTCACAAAAACAAATCAGGAAACAAAATTCAAAAGAGGAGTGCTGACAATTTGGACCTAAATTGTAATTAAGAAATTTTTCATTGGGCCAAGTCAAAAAGAATTGCTGTGTCCCTGTTCCTTCCGTGGGTCGCAGCAGCCAAAGCTCTAGGTGAATTGGGTCATCTAGAGTGCTGGGTGTTCAAACAGGCAAACTTGACATCTACCGCCATCAGCTCTCTCCTAGAAGACGAGGAAATTACCAGACAGGCCACATTACAAAATCGTGCTGCCATAGACTTCCTCTTGCTACTGCATGGACACGAATGGCAGGAATTTGAAGGACTCTGTTGCATGAACCTGACCTTGAAAGCTCCAAACATCCATGCTGCCCTTCAAAGCATGAACAGCTTGATCACACAAGTGAAACAAGAATCTGAGGATTGGATCAAGGAACTGTCCAAGGGCTGGGGATTCACAGGGTGGTGGATTTCTATAGTTAATACAATTTTGTTATTTCTTGTTATTCTTTTCCTTGTAACAATAGCATTCAGGATCCTGCGTTGTTTGATTTTCAAAGCTATCAATACTCTCATACCTTCTACCTCAGAAGTCAACCGCATAGAGTTGGCAAACCTAAAGCAGTCTGACTTCCCCACCAATTGTGAGTGGTAGGGAAACCCACATTCCGTGTCAAAATGAACCTAATGTTTTTCTTGTAACTTTGTTAAACAAAAAAGGGAGAATTGTTGTATTTCTCTGGGGAATGGTTTTTCCCCAGGACCCTTCGAGCACGTTAACCATGTAGTTTTACCCTTCCTTTCTTTCTTGACACAATGGGCTGAGGTCCAGACATCCCCCCTGAGCAGGAGCCTTGATAAGGCCCGGTTCTTCCTCTTTCCCCCTCTTCCCCTCCTGGAACCATTAGAGAATAAATGTCTTGGATCAACCCCAGGGGTAAGAGCCACTTTTGGATCTTCTGTCTTGTCCCTGAAATATTCCCCCAAAGCCTCCCAAGAAACTGAGCTAGCCCCGGGGGGCTGCGGGGGATTGTTTCACCTTGCCTCCCACTTAATAGGATATTTTTTTTTGCTTTACTGGTATGTTGATTTGTCATGGACTGTTTTTCTGGCAGCGGGGGAGGGCCACCAAAGTGGCTTCTGTGAGAAGCTGCTAGAAGCTTTCACCATGTCTGACAGTGTCGCCCTGATCTTTTTCAGCCTTCTGATGTTTGCATTTTTGTAGTGGAGTTTCTCACAGATTTTCATGTAAACTAAGTGATTGTTTTCATTCCTCTCTTGAGGAGAGTCAATTGATGGACTTCTAGTTTGACCAGTGAGGTTGGAGAGGTGTCAACCTCATTGTCCAATCCCTGGTCATTAACCAAAATCTATATAAGCCAAAGTAGAAAACAAACTTCCCTCTTTTTGCCCTGAAGACTTGACTGTGTGTGTGCCATTTATTTTGTGTCCTATAGCAACATGACAGAGCCAACCTCCGATGGCTCTGAAGATGGACATGCTGCTGACCCAATTAGAGAGGCTGGTAATGCCTCTGTGATGACATATTTAAGGAGAAAATCAAAACAGTGCATGCTCAGCTTTTTCCAGGGAGGTGAGGCACTGCCACTGGGGCCATCCCAGCACAGCACTGCCACAGCCATCACCATCTCAGTGCAGCCTGTGGCAAGCCTTGCCTGCCTGGCCACTCCTAGCCAGCTGCGCTGCGGGCAGAAGAGCAGAGCAGTGGCAGTGGCTTCTCCCTCCCGGCGCCCTGCATGAAGAGAGGCATTAAATAACGCCAGCATGTTGGTGTCCAGGACATCCCCTTGAATGACCTGGGACCCAAGGAAGGGCATTTGAGCCCTGGACAGGGGGGTGTGGAGCCGGTCCAGGGGGCTTGGAGACCTTGGCACAGAGCCCAGGAAAACACCGGGTTTGATTTTAGTCCATGGGAGAGGCTTCCGACACAGAGAGAGGAATTGCAAACCACCGGGATGTGAAAACAGTAGTTTAGCACAGTAGAAGATGCAAAATTCAGTAGTTTTAGGGTTCATAGAATAGAAGTAAATGGGGACAAGATGGTGGCATTTGGGTGGTACCTCGTGTCCTTCTCCTTCTTCCTCATCCTCCATCTTTTGGGGTGGTGATGACACAAGGTAGTTAGAGTGGATGGGATCAAAGTAGAAATGACCCTTTTAGTGTGAGCACTAGGCATTGGTACAAAATAGTAAATAACCGACATGTAGTTATCTGTATAAATGTAAGGGAACATCCCATCGGGGGGCAGTCACCTCATGTCCCAGCCTCTGTCCGGACCTCGGCTGGCAGTGGAGAAAATTCTGAGATATCAAATAATAAACATCGCAAGAAATCTAAAAACAGAACCTTGAAAACTCCGCTTTTTTATACCATTATAACTTGGGGCTTTTAGAGGGCCAAGGACTTTAAACAACCTAAATCTCGGGTGAGGAAACCCTCCTCAAGACCAGCACCGTGGCAGTGGCCACTTGCCTGTGCAGTGGTGGTGAGGCAACCTGGCCGGTGACAGAAACATGGCAAATGACTCCTCAGTGTGGAACCTAGATGAGATTAACCTCTCATCACTGCAGAATTCTGCAAGAATTTTGAATTGGTGGAACTTGTTGGCAATGGTACCTATGGGCAGTAGTTTTTCTTCTAGTCAGAGAAGAGGAGGAAGTGAGGGAAAACAACATGGCAGCAGCAAGGTCAGTGGAAAAACGGGGAGGGAGCGCTCCAAAGTTCCAGAGCCAAGATTCCTCTGCAGGCCATGGTGAGGACTATGGTGAAGCAGGCTGTCTCCCTTGCAGCGCATGAGCACCACGGGGGATGAAAAAATCCACTCGCCTGTGAGAGGTGTTCACATTAGAGTGGGTGGATGCCAGAGAAAGCTGTGATCCAGTGGGAGACGCAAATGGAGAGAAAAGGCCCCTGCTTCCAAAGATAGAGAGAGAGAGCCCTTGCTTCCAAACTAAAATGTTCAGTTTTGGCAGGACCACTCGCAAGATTGGAACGACACTGGACAAGTTAATGGAGAACTGTCTCCCATGGGAGGAACCCCATGGCATAGCAGAGGAAAGACTCCCCACCCCGAGTGAACAGAAGATCTCAGGTGATGAACTGACCAAAACCCCCACGCCCTGTCTCCCTGTGCTGTAACAGAATTCCTTAGAGATCGAGGACATGATTTATACTTGGAGTGAAGCTTGAGCAATTCCAGACTGGGCCCTTTGGCCTGCAGGGCCTGTGGGCCTCTGAGGCCCACGGGGCATGCAGGATGCAGTGACGCAGTTAAAAATTCACAGCTGTGGCGCAGTAGAAAATTCACAGTTTATATTAAGGTGTCCTGGGAAATAATGGGTTTCTAAATGTAGAATTGTAGTTCTGACACTTTACCAACTTAAGACCCAGATAAATAAGGTTTGTTTGGATTCTTTGTATGGCCTGTAATTATAAACTATGTGGTGAACCTATATAATTCGCTGTGGGTAAACAATAAACTGGAGTTCGACATGGTAGCCGGATCGGTTGAAACATGTCATTTGCTCTGTCCAACCTCCTATTAATTAGAGTCCCTTGCAACACTGCGCTGTCAGTGGGAAGGAGGGAGAGGCTGAGGGGAGGAAAAGGTGTTTTAAAGACTAATTTTACTTCTCAATATCCTCCTCTGACTCTGTCAATAATAAATTTTCTTTATACCTTTAAATTTGAACCTGTTTTGCCATTAGAGTGTTTTCTCTTAATCCTTATCTCACTCATGAGCCCCTTGTAAATTTTTTTCCCCCCTGTACTCTGCTCAGTTGTAGCAGAAGAGGATGAGTGAATGGCTTTCATGGATGCCTGGCATTTGGCCAGGGTCAAACCATGACAACTGGTCTGGCTTCAGGTTTGAGAGTAATCCTCACTGGTCTGGCTACCTTTGATCACCCAGGCATCTCAGTTGCCCATATCGACAGGGTTACAGGCATTCTCTGCCTCATCTGGGATTTCTCCCAACTCTTCTGATTCCTGTAACATAAAGTCTTTGCCTTGATGGCTTTTGATTCTGTTATTTGAATTTGTATTCCCCCATACTAGAAATTTATTTGAAAGTAGCAATGTACAGCTGGTCTACAGCTGAACATAATGAGTCTGATCATAACAGACCTGATTTGGCTGACCTGGTGTGGCAGTTACAGGTCAAAACCTGCTGTTTTTAAAATCAATTGTTTTTCTGTTTCAGTCAGTGCATCTAATAATAATTGCATATCACTCCAGTCTGAGTTATGTTTTTTTTATATATATATCTTAAACGTTTGGCAATGGCTATTGGGTCCCTCCGGTAATTTTTAGCAACCTTTTCTCATGCTTCTAGGTCAGTTGTGGAAAAAGATACCTTGACTCACATTCCTTCTCTGTCTGGCCCCACTGCCTCCCATAGGGGTGCTTACAATACCTGCTTTCTAGTCCGAGAAGAAAGCAGACTACTAGAAGAGGAGTGGGCTGGAGCTGATGTCTCTTCTGGGTCTTCCTCCTCCTCCTGTCCCCCAGGGAGAGGCCTAAGCAAGTAATCTAGATCTTGTTCCTGTGTTACTGTCTGGTATACCTCTCTTTTTTGTACATCTCTGACCCAATGCAACAGGCTGAGCAGCACCACTTAGGCTTCTCTTTTTTAGCTTTGCGGTCTTTTTCAAGGGCTAGCACTACGGAATCAGAAGGGGCTCTCATTCCACAATCTCTCTGCCATTCAGGGTGGTTACGAAGGGAGAAAAACATATCCGCATATAAAACCTCATCCTGCTTTCCCACTTGCCTTAAGAACATCAACTGTAATAAGGTGTTGTACTCTAAAGTTCCAGTAGATAGCCACCTCGCTCCATCTGCCAATCGATACAAAGGTCACCGCTGATTGCAATACTTGATAAGATTCCGTTTGCTCTCCGTACCCCCAGAACCCACAATGTCCTTCCAGTGTGCCAGGATGCATCCCAGAGGACTAGCTTTAGAAATTTCCTTGCTCTGGCCAGTTCCCATTATCTCCTTCTCCTCACCTTGTCTAGCTTCCACCCAAACCTTCTTTCATGGGCTATCACTGTCCTCTCCCAGTCTTCCTCACACACCCCCCAAGTTTCAGGAACCAAATGTGATTTCCACACACAAGCTTTAAAATCTCAGGCTCAAAGTCTATTTGGCTAAAACATTATTCCTCCTCACACCTGGTGCACACACTCTGCTGCCTTGCAGAAGAGTAATACCAAGCCCTGTACAAACCTTACACTGTATCAGCACCTAAGCAAGATGTCACCCTCTCAAACCAAAAGCCCTAAAATTACCACAAAAACAAACTATCCTGCTCCTCTCTCTCGAAATATTCTGATTTTCTACTTCAAGTTGCTCAGCTGGCACACCCCTACTCGCTCTCCTGCTCGGGGGCGGGAGCACACAGGGAGTGCCCAAAGTTGTGACGGAGGGTCACACTTGCGGCTGCTGTTAGGAGCACGAAAGAACCAGGCAGGCCAGCAGGAGGTCAAGCAGGAAAGCTTCTACTTTATTTTTCTGACTCCAAAATATATACAATTTTACAGACAGGCCAAGATTGGCTACACAGGTAGCCACCTCTTCGACCTCGTTGGTGAACATCACCATCAATCATCTTTCTCCTCCTAGAGAGGAGAAGTATGTAAACAAAGATAATTTTCTAAAAACATACATAGTTTACTTGAAGCTGTGTGAGAACAAAATACAGACAGTGAAAAGCAGGCAAACTTGAGGCAACACAAAGTGGCTCAGCTCATGACCTCCGCTCGCTTGGGAACAGAAGCGCTGGAGCAGAGCCCGAAGCGTCCCGGCTCGCTCGGGAACAGAAGCACAGATCAGGGTATGTGGGCCCCACACCCGCTCTGCGCCTGCTGGCACATCTCACTCAAACAATCAAATGTCTGGACTCAAAATCACAATACACAGACAAAAGACAAGGGTTCACACAGACAAAAAGAAGGGTTCGCCCTACCCACCCCCAGAGTTGCTAGTGGCTGCTCTATCAGACAGCGAATCCTTTAATCCCTCTGCCAGGCTGCTCTATCAGTCAGCAAATCCCTCTGCCAATCACTCTATCAACCAGTGACTGGTTGCAAGCTCCAAACTTCACTTACATAGGGACTATGTTGAGCACTAGACGTCTCTTAAGAGTTTATCAACTGCCCTCTGGCCCTGTGTACGACTTATGGGTTTCCCTAGGATCGATAAATACCATCTGTCTACAGTGCCAGCGGTCCATTGTCTGTCGCCGCAGTGAGCGAGCTAGGGACCAGGGTCCATCCCGGAAATCCCGGGGCACACCAAGGGAGTCCATTCCCTAGTCAGTCCCGCAGGGGCAGAAAGGGTCCCTTTGTGGTCACCAATTGATATGCGGAAAAAAGACTCCACAACTAATAAGAGTTAGTTGGAGAGTAGGTATGTATTTTTATCGGTGCCAGGCATGGTGCGGGATACCTCCCAAAAGCATGCGCAACTTCAAAAGTCACCTTTCTCTACTTATTCTCTAAAATGTTACATATGCATTAAGTTGTCTATACATATTTATTACCTAGCTCTGCCTAGCCTTGCTTCGTATTAAAATGAACTTATCAGTCCTTTTGCACTTGTGCAGTGCCCTCTGGTAGTTGTTGGTGGTCTTCCATGATAAAGTAATACTAGTCTTCCTCCGGTTTGAACTCATCGCCTCATCCTCTTGCGCAGGCTCACTGGCTTCTTGGTCACAGTTCAAGCTGCAAGGCTAGTCTTAGTCCTAACAGTTTTATCACCGCCTCACACAGGCACTTTCTTATCCGCTAGCCTTGCATTCTTTTAATTTTGCTTTTGCAAGTAATGGCCTTGCCTGACTTTGCAAGCATAGCAAATGTTAAGCGAGATACTTAGTCTAGACTGTAACCCCTAATTAATCACCCTTTAACTTTTAACCCCCTTGCTTCAATGCCAAGGCAGTTGCACGGAGCTGCCCCAGTCGTGCTGATCCCAGCTGCGCAGTCCGGGCCACGTGACGGCGGCCACTCCTGGCCCCGGCTGCTTCTCTTGGCACTGGTCCTGGCTGCATGATTGCTCCTGGTGCTGGTATATCTCCCTGGCTGGCATGGACCAGCAGGCTCTGCCAGGAAGGGGCCAGCACCACAGCAGAGCCCGACGCAGCCCGGCCCAGGCTGGCCTGTTTGAAGGCTGGAAGCTAAGAGAGCTTTTCCCAGGGTTTTGTTTGACTTCTTCTCTGCTTACTAAATGTCAATCAATGCAAAATCAGCACGCCTGGCTTGTTCTAGAAGTCCCTAGGGGAACAAAGACCTCAGCCAATCCCATCTAAGCCTTAGATACAGACACAACACTGGCCAGAGATCTGGGTGGTGCAAAGATTTCCAACCAATAGGCTTTCCAAGCCTGGGAAAGTCAAACTGGCTATAAAAGGAAGCTTGGAACAGTAAAGGGTTGACTGTTGCTCAGAACTCAGGAGTTATTGTGTTGCGCATCTGTCTCCAACCCACAACCCTCGAGTTACACATGATGCCCCCACATGAGGTCAACAGTCATCTCTGTGTTGAAGCAGGGGAGACAAAAAAGCAGCGTTGGAGCTGAAAAAAGCAAAAAGCTACAAAAACAGTGGCAGAGCTGTTTTGTGGTGGAAAACCGTTCAAATTTGGAATTCTTCTGCACCTACCCCTGAACACAGAAGAAAACAACTGATGGAACCATGGGAGGATGGATCTCTGTAGAAGAACATCAAACCCTAAAGATATGGTCTGCTCTTTTAGAAGAATGGGATGTTGATTACAATCCAGAGGCATTGCAAGCTCTACTAACGTGGGCTAAGGACCATGGATTTGATACAATTAAGAGGCTGCCGTTGATTTGAATACTTGGGTGTGAACTGGGCAATTCATAATTAAAGCCGCCTCTAGAGGCAACCAAAAAAATTAAAATTATTAAGCCCTGGAAACTTATTTTGGACTTGATGAGACTTAAAAAGTGGTGAGAATGGTGAAGAATGGACACCGGAGGAGATAGCAGGGGGGTTGGGGACCCTACTGAGCTCACAGAGGGGGTGGCCGGACAAAATCGCTGCCCCACGCAGTCATGCCGCCCTAAATGCACGCTGGCCCCAGAATCCTTTCCCTGGAGAGCCGTTTTTCACACCCTTCCCCCCCCCCCACCCCTCACGTGGCTGGACGGCTGGACTCGCGTGGGCAGACAAACCGCGGTGGGAGACAATGAGCCAGATTATGCTATCGGCCCACGTGGCTGTATTCCAATGCACGGAAGGATGGGGGGAGGAGGCGGGACCCCGGTGCCGAGGGGAGCCACGACAAGAGTCGAACATGTGCCTGTGCCTGCATGCTGGGCTGAGCCAGAATACCCCGTGCCTTCTCTGATTTGTTAAAAAAATATGGATATTGATCTAATACCAATATCCAACTATGACGGACAAAGACTCTCTAACAGTTTGAAGTTAGAAAGTGTATGTTTATTACGACGCCGGGCAGCGTGAGGGATAGCTCCCATATACACACGCGCAATTTACAGATGATCACAGGGTCTTTTTATGTACAAAAGTGTTGAATACCCAAAACACAAATGCATATTCATGACTCTGGTCCATCCCATTCCCCACTTTGTATGGTAATTAGCCAAAAAGCAATTAAGCATGCGTAGTTTGTTCTTTGAAATGAGTCGGTGGTCCTTCTTATGGGATTGTTGCCCGGAACGAAGTTAAAACACAAACTAACAAGGAGTCAGTTTATGTCGTGCTTTATTCAGGGCCCGGGGACCTGGGGACCAATGTCCCAAATCAGGATTCCCAAGGACCCTCATCAAGACTCAGGTTTTTATACCTTTTTACAAAGATTACTTCATCATACTACATGACAAACAGAAAAATTCTTTGATCAAAGCAAAAACATTCATCTACTAGGTAACAGACTCCTAAAGTAATAAATTCTACATGCTTGTCTTATTTAAAACTATAGGTTAATTACCAAAATTTACTTTTCCCCGTCACTAGACCCCCTCCTAGTAATATTTCAAACTTTATCTTTAAGACGGTTTTCCCTTACAGCATGTTCTTCATGCTTTGCTAATCCCTTTGATTATTGTTTCCACAGACCCAGCATATTCCCAGGCTACCTTCCCAAGGCCTAGTGCCCTAATGCTAGCCAAGAAGCCTTAGCATAACTACTGCTATACAATTTTCTGATATTTTGGTAACATTTCCCCCCTTTTGAGCATTCTTCAAAAATCTTCTTTGCTCAATTCTTCAAGTTGTGGTTTCAACATACGGCAGGGGAACAGTTCTTCTAGAAGTTGGAGCCATTACTTCACTTCGGGTTACTGCTTTCATGATCTTCCGGGTATGAGTTCCTTCCCGGATAATCATTCCCAGAAGGCACCTGTATGAGATTACTACTACAATAATGATTATTACAATCATGATCATATATTGTATCACTGAAGAGATCCAACCAGAGATCTGGATTCCAAATGAGCTAAATAAAGCTCCAACCCAATTATGTTCTGCCTCCTTCTCTACCTCCTGGACTTTTGATTCAATTTGGTCTAATTGGCTAATATCCCTCTCTACTTCGGTAGTCACATTTGGGATGTGTATACAGCAATGGTCATCCTTACCCTTCAAATACCCACACACCCCATGTTCCTTGAGTAATATTATATCCAATGCCATACGATTCTGTACTGTCATCCTTGTGGTTGCCTGTAACTGCAAATTAACATCTTTGAATCCTTTTTTGTGACTGCAGCCAATCTTTCGGTTTGATTCTTATTCTTAGTAGGGCCAGTGGTAAAGCTTGTGGCCACTGGATTTTGGCTTCCTGGCATATTTTCTTGATCTGCCCTTTTAGTGTCTGATTCATCCTCTCTACCTGTCCACTCGATTGAGGCCTCCACGGAGTATGTAAGTTCCACATGATTCCCAACATCCTAGCTATCTCCTGCACAATTCCTGCCACAAAATGAGGACCCCTGTCTGATGATAGCCCTAATGGCACCCCAAATCTAGGGATTATTTCTCTCAATAACGCTTTAACTACTTCTTTAGCCTGATTTGTTCTGCAAGGGAAAGCTTCTGGCCATCCCGAAAAGGTACACACATATACCAACAAATATTTATACCCCTGTGCTTTAGGTAACTCAGAAAAGTCTACTTGCCAATAGTCTCCAGGCTGTGGTCCAATTTGTATTTTACCCATTTGCACCTGTTTTCTTACCACCGGATTGTTCTTAATACACAAAGGGCACATAGCATTGATCCTTTTAGCCATTGTTAGCATCTGGTTAGAGATTATCTCATTTTTCAAGAATTTTGTCAGCGCCTCTGCTCCCCAATGGCATTTATTATGTTCTATTTCCAAAACTGTTTTCATGATCCTCTGAGGCAGTACCACCTGTCCAGCAGAAGTTACATACCATCCTCTTAAATTTTTCCGAGCTTGAACAAATGCTGCCAATTTTTCATCATCTGGCGAGTAGAGGGGTCGTTGATCCATAAACGGTGTGGCTGGATTGATTCGTGTGGGCAGTAATACCAACTGAGTCCATACCTCTCGGGCTGCCTGCTCGGCCGTCCGGTCTGCGAACTGGTTCCCTTGGAATGCTTTCCCTTCCTCGTTTCGGTGTCCTCTCACATGCATCACCGCAACAGCCTGTGGCTTATGGATAGCTTCTAAAAGAGCTTTTACTTCTTCCCGGTGTTTAATTAATGATCCTTGGGAATTCAGCAGGCCCCTCTCTTTCCAAAGGGCACCATGTACATGTACCACCCCAAAGGCGTATTTAGAATCTGTCCATATGTTTACCCTCTTCCCTTGACTTAATATGAGAGCACGTGTTAGGGCCCAGACTTCAGCCTTCTGGGCCGAGGTCCCAGGAGGCAAAACTTTGGCCTCTATTACTTGTTGCAAGGTGACCACCGCATACCCAGCATACCTGGTTCCATTCTCCACAAAACTTGATCCGTCCGTGAACAGTTCCCAATCGGGATTCTCCAAGGGCTCATCTTTTAAGTCCTTTCGGCTGGCATATACTTGCTCAATGACTTCCACACAGTCATGTGCCAGTTCTCCAGTTTCCTCTTCTGCTCTTAAGAATTCTGCTGGGTTAAGATGATTAGTCGATTTTAATTCAATATCATCCTGCTCTCTCAGCAATGCCTGGTATTGTAACATCTGGCTTGAGGATAACCAATGCCCCCCTTTTTGTTCTAAAACAGTCAACACCATATGGGGAACGTATACCTCCATTTTTCTTCCAAGAGTTAATTTCCTGGCTTCTTGTATCAATAGTACTGTTGCAGCCACTGCTCTCAAGCATCCTGGCCATCCAGCACTAACTGAGTCCAATTGTTTGGAAAAGTATCCTACCGGGCGTTTCCATGATCCCAATTTTTGGGTGAGCACTCCCAATGCCAATTTCTGCCTCTCGGTCACATAGAGTTGAAAATCTTTATTGAGGTCAGGCAATCCCAGTGCCGGAGCTTCTCTCAGTGCCTGTTTGAGGGCCTGGAATGCTTTTTCCTCGATCTTGCCCCATTTCAGTTCGGGATTTTTCACAACCTCGTAGAGAGGTTTGGCCTTTAATCCAAAGTCAGGGATCCACAACCTGCACCACCCCACCATTCCCAAGAATGACCTCAATTCCTGATGATTTCGTGGGGTCGGGATAGCACAGATAGTCTGAATTCGATTGACCCCCAACTTACGCACTTCTTGAGAAATTTCACATCCTAAGTAGATAACTTGTGGTCTTACCAGTTGCGCTTTTTCTTTGGACACCCGGTATCCAGCCTGACCTAGCATGTTCAGCAGATCGATGGTCAACTTCAAACAAATCTCCTTATCTGCAGTAGCAAGAAAAATATCATCTACATATTGCAAAATCACAAATGAGAAAGGTGACTCCTTTACCTGTCTGTCTTCCATTCTTCTAATTCCCGAGCCAATTGATTCCCAAATATTGTAGGTGAGTTTTTGAATCCTTGAGGCAGACGACACCAAGTGAGTTGTTTCTTCCTCCCTGTCTCTGGGTCTTCCCACTCGAAAGCAAAATATTTCCTGCTTTGAAATGCCAAAGGGATGCAGAAGAACGCGTCCTTTAAATCAATTACTGAGAACCACTGAAATTTTTCTGACACAGATGTTAACAAGGTATAAGGATTAGCCACCACTGGATGAATGTCCTTAGTGATATTATTAATGGCCCTTAGATCCTGGACTAACCTATACTTACCATTTGGTTTTCTTACTGGGAAAATGGGAGTATTAAACTCAGATTCACATTCCTGCAAAATACCTATGGTCAGGAATTGGGATATCATCGGGGCCACTCCTTTCTTTGCTTCCAATTTTAAAGGATATTGCTTTATTCTTACCGGGCTGGCTCCTTCTTTTAATTCCACTACTACTGGTTGTGCAGCCTTAGATTTTCCCGGAATACCTGTTTCCCATACCCAGGGGACCACAGCCAACTCTATTTCTTTGGGGACTTCTACTGACTCCACTTCCCTAACCAAAAACAGTTTAGATATGTTTTCTTCTGGTATTTCTAATTTCGCCCTTCCTTTTTCAAATGTTATTTTTGCTTGCAACACAGACAGCAAGTCCCTTCCTAATAAAGATTCAGGGCTATTGGGCATATACAAAAACTGGTGGTCAAATTCTTTCCCCTTCCAACTTTTGTAATTTCTTCCTTATATCCTCCTGTGACTGTCCTGTGAATATCAATGCCAGCTGTAACTTCCCTGATTCCTCCTCTACTTCTAAATTAGTAAATCGCCTAGCAACCTCTTTCAACCGTTCCAGGAAAGCCGATGGGGACTCATTTTTTCCTGCCGCACTGAATACAACTTTGACCAATTTAATGTTTTCGGGATCCCCGCCCGTACCCCTTCAATCAATAATTCCTGGTAAGCCTTCAACCTCTGGTATCCTCCGGTCTAATTGGGATCCCACTCCGGATCCTCCCTGGGCACTAAATCATTTAAAGTGCCATCTGCTACTCGCAATCGTAGCATTTCCCGAGCCTTTTCAGACATTACTCTAAATACCATTTCTTTCTCAGTGGAGTCCATAACTGTATCTAACAATACCTGCAAATCATTCCAGTCAGGGTTTTGAGTCTTTATAACCATTTTTACCACTCGTGCAACCCGATCCGGGTCCTCGCGATACGAACCAGCTGATTGTTTCCAAATCATTAAATCATTCGGGGAAAAGGGCACTTTTACCATTATCCTGTCCCCCTGCGGTCCCACCGCTTCTCGCAAAGGAGCCATCAAAGAGGGTTGTACCATCCTCCCCCCCTTTCCCTCCTACCCGACCTCTCCTGGTCCTTTCCGATAAAGGAGTTCTAGGCTTTTCCTTTTCCCTCATTTTCTTTCTACCATCCTCTTCCTCTGAATCCCCCTCATCTGAAGATTCCAGAGGAGGAGCACTGGGTGCTACCAGCATTGAAACATCCTCCTCAGGTTCTTTGAATGTGACAGAACAGCACTTACAATTTTCCCTGCTTTTACAACCTAAACATTTGTCATCTGCAGTAACATTCAACACCAACAAACCACACTCTTTCTGCCACTCCGGCTTTCCTTGCAAATAATAAAACAAATCCAAATACGGTATCACATCCCATTTCTCATTATTCTGCAAAAAGTGCATCAAAGGAGTAATAATATCAGAACTCAAAGTACCATTCCGGGGCCATTGCATTCCCCCAGTCTCATATTGTGGCCAAACATGATTACAATAGTCCATTAATTTCTTTTTGCACAGTTCTTGCCCAAAATTACCCACTTTCCAATTTTTCAGCAAGCACCCAAGCGGAGAATCATCGGGGATCTCCATACCTACGGACGCCAATGCTTTGAAGTTTTTAAACGGCATCATGACACACTTAATCAACAAACACTCACTCACAATTTTATTATCTCACTCACACAACTTGATTATTCCACAAATTCCACCAATTCTTGCCTTTTCTCGTCACTGCGAGCGGCAAGTGCTGGTCCTGCACAGCTTCCTTGCCGTGTCTTACGGCCAGCGCCTAGGCTTTTACCACAACCACAGACGTCTTTTTACCCAGCCCTTCGGGAATTACTCTCCCGTCTTATAGGGCAACACCCTTATTAGAGGAATAAAGCACTTGTCGGGCTTACCTCACAGTCGTCCGTCAGGCGCGGGGTCGGGCACGGGTTGATGTCTCCCCAGAAATCACCTGGTGCCGGCGTGGAGTTGATCAGCTCGCGAACCGCCCCAGCTGCCTTCGGAGTCCTGCCGCGGTCGCCAGAAAACTGTTGCCCGGAACGAAGTTAAAACACAAACTAACAAGGAGTCAGTTTATGTCGTGCTTTATTCAGGGCCCGGGGACCTGGGGACCAATGTCCCAAATCAGGATTCCCAAGGACCCTCATCAAGACTCAGGTTTTTATACCTTTTTACAAAGATTACTTCATCATACTACATGACAAACAGAAAAATTCTTTGATCAAAGCAAAAACATTCATCTACTAGGTAACAGACTCCTAAAGTAATAAATTCTACATGCTTGTCTTATTTAAAACTATAGGTTAATTACCAAAATTTACTTTTCCCCGTCACTAGACCCCCTCCTAGTAATATTTCAAACTTTATCTTTAAGACGGTTTTCCCTTACAGCATGTTCTTCATGCTTTGCTAATCCCTTTGATTATTGTTTCCACAGACCCAGCATATTCCCAGGCTACCTTCCCAAGGCCTAGTGCCCTAATGCTAGCCAAGAAGCCTTAGCATAACTACTGCTATACAATTTTCTGATATTTTGGTAACAGGATGGGGTCTCAAAATGATGAAGTAAGATGCGTCTTCCTCGCTTTGCCTTTTTAACCTTTTAGTGTTGGTGACACCTGGATCCTGTTTTCTCAAGACTATCTGATTTTTGATCACATTGTGTTCTTGGAGTCTATTGATTAAGTTGACAGGTCTCCTGATTTATCAGTTCCTTAAATCCAGCTTATGTTAAAAAAAGGGGAAGTTTACCTCAACAATGTCTAGTTAGTAAAGGGAAGTCTACGTCAGCAATATCTAGTTTAACTAAAGTCCTTAATTCTTCAAAATTAATATCTCATCTCCACAGGAGTATTGTGTTGCGCCGCCGAGAAGCCCCGTCCCGGCGCTGTGAAGAAGCCCCGTTCCTGCCCCACAGAGGTGTAGTGCAGTGCCAAATAGCCCAGTGCCTGCGCCGCGGGACTGGCTCAGTCCCGGGCTGCACCGCGCTGCTGTCCTGGCCCGGGCCATGCTGCCATTATGCCGGAGCAGTTTGTGAGCATGAGTCAGCCGCATGCAGTCCCCGAGACCACCCACACCTCTTGTCACCAGGGAAGCGCTCGGACTGAACCTGCCTAGTCGGTTGGCTCAACCCACAGACCGCGCCCACAGCCCCGCCTTCACTAGCCAGACCGGCCTGCCACTGCAACACGGGGGTGGAGTCCGAGATTACGTGGCCACAGATGCCCGGATGTTGTTCTACATCATACCCGGAAATACACGGAAACCAGGAAGTGCCAACGCCACGGTACCGCACCAAGCTCCTGCTCCCCATCTTTACCTTAACTAGTTTGAGAGTTTTTGTCCTTGCTTTATTTGCTTAATTTGAAAGGATTGGTTAAAGTGGAATGTGGAGAAATATGGTTAAGGCAAGTAGCAGCAAAAAGCATTTATTCTCAAAATTTGCCAGCTGATCCAGGGCCAGCTGCCGGGGGCTGCATTTGGACACTGACAGGACGGGGACTTGCTCTACTATACAGTGTATTGCGAAAAGGGTGAGCATAAAGAGGTGGAGCAAGGAATATCTGGGAAATGAGGAGTATACATTGAAGGATTAGGATTTTCTTTTAAGGAATTTGTTTGGGTCACTGGAGAAACATTATTTTGAGATGTGCAAGAATGAGTACCCACAGGCAGTAGTGGGGGTGGGGGCTAGTGGAAGGGCAGAATAAGCCTCTGGATGAACTGGTTAGAAAGATACAGCAAGTGTATGTAAGAAGGGATGAGGAAAAGGTGAAGGTAAAGGCGGTGACAGAGTTCTTACTGCTGCAGAGGGATGAACCACAGGGCCCAAGGAGACCCCCAAGACAGAAGGGACGAGACTGGCCACAAGGGTGTGGCAGAGCCATTCCCTCCTCAGCAGGGGAGAGCCGACCCAAAACAGCATCTTGGAAGGAATCAGTGTACTATCTGCAAGGACACTGAAAGCCAGATTGTCATCAGAAACAACTGGATCCTCAGGAGGAGGAAGTCCAGCGATTAATGGAAATGGATTGTTAGGGGTGTCAGGGCTTCCCATTATACCAGAGACACACTACACTGGAGCCCTTGATAACATTTAGGGTGGGTCTGGACCAGGAGGCGGTGTTTCCTGATAGACACAGGACCCTCTCGCAATAATGCTAATGGAAGAGACTGGGGCCAAGGTAATTTTGCTTCTTGTCCTAGTCTTATAATTTGCTGTTTAATCAAGTGATTAATTTTTTCTACTTGGCCACTTGACTGACGGTAATACGGGGTATAAAGTTCCAAATCAATGCATAAGTGGCTACTAATTTGTTGTACAATTTTTCAAATAAAGTGTGGCCCTCTGTCTGAAGACATTGTGGCTGGGACCCCAAAGCGTGGTGTTATTTCTTATAACAATGCTTTGGTTTCTTCTCGCAGTTCGGCAGTTCTGGTAGGGAAAGCTTCTGGCCACTCTGAAAAGGTATCTGTTAACAATAACAAGTATCAATATTCTCTTTTCCTGAGAAGTTCTGAAAAATCAATTTTCCATTGTTGCCCAGGCCCATAGACTTTTATTGGAAAAGATGGGAGACATGTCTCATGCTGTCATGGTCAACAAAGTCTCGCTTTATTGTAGAACCAGTAGTTTTTTATACACACAATAATTAGCTCATGCATATTGCAAAATCTAAGCTCAGGATTGGGTCTAACACTAATGCTTTGTTTTCTATTACTAGCCTTGCGATTCCAAGTTCCCATCTCGTTAATTTTCTTTACTGCATACCAACTATTCTCAACAACCCAGCTGGTATCTCTGCACCTGTGTTTCAAGGGCACTGTTGGCCCTGCTTCAGTCACGTACGCCTAGTTTCTCACACAGAGACTAGCTGAGTCTGGCTGCTATGTCCTTTCTCACGCAGCCATATCTCAGGCAGGCTTCCCACATTTCCCCCGTTTTCTTTTTGTGCTAACAAAAGCTGTTTCCCACCACCATCAATCATGTTCATAAGCATGCGTTGCAAGCATTTTATAAAACATGGCAAAAGCAATAAGGTAGCTACAATAACAATTAGCAAGATTATTCCATGTTGCAGCAATGAAGTTACCCAAGGGCCAAAACCGAGTCCTTTCAACCAATCAAGTCCAGAGCCTGTGGATTTCTGTAGATGTGTGGTTAGTTCTTGCAACTTAGAAAGCTGAGCATGGATAGAGACTGAGTGATCAGACAAGTTCATGCAGCACATCCCTTCAAACTCTTCGCATCCATGTCCTTGAGCCAGCAGCAGGAAGTCGATAGCTGCTCTGTTTTGGAGGGACGCATGCCGCACTGAATCCACATCGATCAGCAGGTCTGAGTAGAAGACCCAGCCTCAGTTGAGGATTCCTGATGTAAGTCGGCTCCAGTTTGAGGCCGCTGCGCCGGTCTCGCGCTCCGAGCCGGTATCCACTCTGGTCCTTGTGGTAGGACCGTCCACTCGAATCTTTTGTCTGGTTCCCCTCTGTTTATGGCTGGCAGCGTGAAAGCAAAACGCTTCGTATCATTTGGATGTAGAGCAATAGTAAAGAAACAGTCCTTTAAGTCAATAATTAAAAGGGGCCAGTCTTCTGGTATTAGGGCAGGGTTGGGTAAGCCAGGTTGCAAGGCCCCCATGGGTTCCATTTGGTCATTAATGGCACGCAGGTCATGTAGCAAGCGATACTTTCCTGATTTCTTTTTAATAACAAAAATGGGGCTATTCCAAGGACTAGTAGACAGCTTAAGGTGTCCCTGCTGTAACTGTTCCCGCACCAGCTGGTGTGCTTGTATGAGACTCTCCCTTTTTAACGGCCATTGCTTAACCATCACCGGATCAGCTGTTTTCCAGACAAGTGGTATTGGGAAAGTCCAAGCAGTGGCCATTAGCCCAAAGGGTGCTCATTTGTGAGGACGAGACCCATTTGGGAAAGGATGTCCCGTCCTACTAGGCACTGGACGGTAGGTGGCAGCATTGTCACAGAAAAAATAGCTTGCAGAGTTTTTCCATCCATAGTTACCACAAGCGTAGGTGTTTTACTGGCTAACGTCATGTCGCCTATACCTGTGACTGTCGTTGAGGAGGCTAGTAAGGGCCAGTTCTGTGGCCAGTAGTCCGGAGAAATTATACTTGAGTCCGCGCCCGTATCCAACAGTCCAGTTAACTCCACAGTCTTATCCTTAAATCGTAGCTGTAGCTGTCTTTTAGGCCGGGACAAAAGATCTACGGTTAACAAGACAAGTCCTCCGGTGCTCCCGAAACCCTTTTCCCCCCGCGGTGTTGGTTGAATCGGGGGGAGGGCTTTCGCGAGTTGTGGTAGGGGCACCACTTGAGCCAATCTCTGACCCTTGGCGATTTTTAAAGGTGGAAAAGGGGTATGTACCATGACCATGATTTCTCCGCTGTAATCAGCATCCAGCAACCCAGGCAGGATAAATAGTCCGGATATCAAAGCTGATGATCTGCCTAATATCAGTCCGCCGACTTGATTGCCTTCTATGATTATAGGTCCAAAGATTCCCGTAGGAACAGTCTGTGGGTGAGGTGTCATCAGCGTAACCTCTACTGCGGCTGCCAGGTCCAGACCGAGGCTCCCGGCTGTGGCTGGCCGGAGCTGTTGGATGGCATTGCAGCTGCTACTTGTATCCCGGCGCGGCTGCTGCTCGCGCTGTGTCTCGCGTTTCCCTGCTTACGGCGGCATGTAGCAGTATTGTGGGTGTTAGATTGACAGTTAATACACCAGACACCCTTAACCTGGCACTCCTTCCTGATGTGACCGGACTTTCCACAGCGGAAGCACTTCATGCGAGAGCCGACCTGACCGGTGCGGTTACAAGCCATACCGGCCGCTGCAGTTTGGAGAGGTGCAAGGGCAGCCATGACCTGATTCTGTGATGTTTTTGCCTGTTCCTGGAGCCCTAAACCTAATTGCTTAATTGCCTCCACTAAAAATGCTTGAGAGCCAGATGGCATGCTGGCAGCCTTTTCAAGCAACAAGGGAACGGTCCAGTCTCCATTCATAGTATTTATTAATGAGCGAGTCTGTGCGTTCCCATTCTGTAATATACACTGCTTCAGTAATGCCCCTTTCATAAACTCTTGCACCCCCGCTTTATCTATAGCCTCGGCCACCTTATCTACAAACGAACCCAGCGACTCTTCCCTACTTTGTTTAATGCCCATGTATATAGGCGTTCCCCCAGGATCTTTTACCTTATTCATAGCCCTACGCGCTACTTCCATTGCCTCACGGACTTTATTGGGGCCCATTAACACCTGAGCTTCTAGTCTAAGGAATGCGCCGAGACCTAATAGCTCATCTATTGTTATTCCGTGCAAAGTATCACCCGGTCCTCTTTGTATCGCCACAGATGCCTGAGCCTCTGCCTGCCAATGCGCACCAAACAACATAACCTGATGCTGTGAATAGATCAATCTAGCTATACCCCTAATATCCCCAGGCAGAAGCAAATACGCATTAAAAAGATATTCAAGCATCTGCTTTGCCGGCTCACTGTTCACACCGTATTGTGCCACTGTAGTATGCAATTGTGCTAACAGCTTCCAGTCAAGCGCGCTCAGATTTGCCGTCAGACCTCCAGCTGCGTTTGGGGTAAACACCACCGGACACGCCAGGCATTGAGAGGCAACCTCCAGCAACCCTTTGTCCCCACTTTCTGCACCTTGGCGGGCCACCGATACCCATAACTCACGCCGCTGCCTTGCCAGGGCCTCCGCTAGGTCGGATTCCGCCCCAGGGATAGGCTCCTGACTGCGGGGGGTAGGCAGATGGCTTGAAGCACCGGCAGGGACAGGGGTGCGCTCAGGGGAGTGCTCGTAGCTCTCGTCTAGGGGAGGTGCCGATGGCGCGGCTCCAGCAGGGGCCGGTGGAGCAGGCAAGGTAACCGTGGTGAAGGCAGGAGGGTTGGGGGTATTAGGATGTTGCCGCGAGGAGTCATAGGCATAATTACGTTCCTGAGCGGCTTTGACTTCTTTTGCAGCTCTTTTTTCTGCCTGCATTAATAACAGCTCATTGTGCACCACCCGCCAGAGCTTTCCAATCTTTTTAGCCGGTTTATCATCCTCCAAGGTCAACTCCCACAACCTATCTCCGAACTTTCTCCATTCCGACAACTCATGCACTGTGTGGGGATTAGTAAAAAACCCATAAGACTCCCCGTGTCTCAAAAGTGAAGGTAATTCTTTATCCAGGTCGATACCCTGTATCCGCCTCTGCCTTAAGCAGGCGGTAAATAACTCATATGCCGCTTGCCTATCCATACTCACGTCAGCGCTGTTGCAACTCTCCAAAAGGCTGTCGGCGGCACGTATCGGCTGAGCTCGTCGTTACGATCACTCAGGGTCGGGGCTTCCTCGCTTATCGCCCTTACACCATTCTGGTTGCCGCAGAATCCGAACCCATCATCTTTTCTCAACTCCTGCAGGGAGGGACGCAGCGCATCACGTCCAGGGGTCACCAGATATTGGAAAAGATGGGAGACATGTCTCATGCTGTCATGGTCAACAAAGTCTCGCTTTATTGTAGAACCAGTAGTTTTTTATACACACAATAATTAGCTCATGCATATTGCAAAATCTAAGCTCAGGATTGGGTCTAACACTAATGCTTTGTTTTCTATTACTAGCCTTGCGATTCCAAGTTCCCATCTCGTTAATTTTCTTTACTGCATACCAACTATTCTCAACAACCCAGCTGGTATCTCTGCACCTGTGTTTCAAGGGCACTGTTGGCCCTGCTTCAGTCACGTACGCCTAGTTTCTCACACAGAGACTAGCTGAGTCTGGCTGCTATGTCCTTTCTCACGCAGCCATATCTCAGGCAGGCTTCCCACAGACTTTCTCAATTTGCCCAAGCTTAGGTTTGGGGATAATTTTGGGATTAGTTTTGAGGCAAAGGCTGCATTGTCAGGTCACTTGAATAACTGTACTCTGTAAATTTCTAGCTACAATTCTGTCTTTCAAATAGTTGTACAAAGCATCTGTCCTGGTTTAGGGCAAATTTGGGAGAAAACCTCCAAATGGGGTCCCTCCAGAATAGCAAACTCAAGCAGCCCCTCCCCAAATGGTCCAGGAAAGAATTTCCTTGGAGAAAAGTGGAAAAAGCTATTTATTTAACAAAGTGCCCACAAGCATAAAAAACTAATAATATGAAACAATAAAAACTCTGGTTGTTCCAAAGTGAGATTGCAAACTCAAAGTCCTTTCAGGTGTAGCTTGGCTTGCTCAGTCTCTTATCAGTTCCTCTGGCGCTGGAAAATGCCATCCTGGGCCCTGTTTGGCCACAGGTGTGAGGTCTCAGTGCTCTTCTAGGTTTTTCAGTCCAGGACAGGTTTAAACAGTCCTGAGAGAAAGAGATTAAACAGTCCAGGGAACTTCTCTGTCTTAGCTAGCTAAACCCACTAAAAGCAAAAGAGATCTCTGTCCTGCTATCTGTCTGTGCTGCAGATGAACACAGTCCAGGAGCCGGAATGTGGAATGTGAAGGAGCGAATGCAGTTTCTGCAAACAAACGGCATACTTCTTCTTTCCACCCCCTTCACTATCAGAACCAGTCTTAAAGGTACAGGACATAATATCCAACATAAACAAAACAGATGACTGGGGATAAAAGCATCACAAAGTCACCCTAGGACAGCATCTATTCCCCAATGTGTTTTCTGATGTTCTTCTTTCACTAGTGATCATAACAAATAGGAGGGAATAACAAGCTTTTTTTCCCCTTCCTCTGTAATAGCCCATCCTTCCTGGTTATACCTTCCTTTCTCACTCTTTATAAGCCTTTTTTTCTTTTGTTATACCTTGGCTTACCTTCGAAGGAAATGTGTCCATCTGGAATTAAGGCTACTTCAATGGATATCTCATCTTTGACTGCTTCTTTTGTCTTTCTGTCAGCCAGCTCATTTCCTTCTTAAAATTCAGAGTTCACTTTCTGGTGTGCCTTGATATGCATGATGGCTACCTTCTCGTGTAGCTGGGCTTCCTCTAAGAGTCTTAATATTTCTTGTGTGTGTTTAATGCTTTTCCCATGTGAATTCAGCAGCCCTCTTTCTTTTCAAATGGCTCCGTGGGCATGCACCACCCCAAATGCATAGCTCGAGTGTGTGTAAATGTTGATTTCTTTTCCTTTTGCCAACTCTAAAGCACGGATTAAGGCAATTATTTCAGCCTTTTGTGCAGAGGTGATTGTTGGCAATGGTCCAAACTCTATAACTTCTCTGCAAGTGGTAACTGTGTATCCAGCATGTCTCTTTCCACTGATGACATAACTACTTCCATCAGTGAACCAAGTCTCAGTGTCGTCGAGGGAAGAGTCCTTCAGATCTGGGCAATTGGAGTGTTGGTGGTTAGGTTTTGTCCCTTTTTACTCTAAATAATTTTTTCCCCATAAGTTACCAAGGAGACTAAGTGTGGTACTTAAGACTATATAACAAAACAAAGGGGTGGTCGAAGCTCGGAGGGGGGGATAACGCGAGTTTTGGGGCAGGTAAAGGACAGAGCTTGAGGCAGCTGGGCACTCTGGTTTTCGGCGTTTGGGGAGAAAGCACGGCTGGGTTGGTGCTCGCTGCTAGAAGAGTTCACTGTCTCTGGAGGGGTCCAGTCCTGGGAAATCTGCCATCATCTGCTCGCCCTGGAATTCTGAGCTTCTCTGCTGCCCTGCGAGAGCTAGGCCAGCCCTGCCCCGCTGTCGCGGTTTTGTCGGCACTGCTCCCCTTGCTACAGCGTGACCTTGCACCCCCCTGCCCTGCCGGGACACCCTGCCCCTGCCTGCTGGGACATCCTGCCACTCCAGCTACCAGCCTGGGACTTCTCCACTGTTTCCAGCTTGGTGCTCTGAGGATCCTACAAAGGCACCGAGACCAAACTGCCCTGGGTTTTTGTGAAGCAAAGTCCTCGAAGTTCTTGGTACTGTTTTTGTTATTAATGCTGTAGTTGTTTTTGGGTTGTTTTGTTTGTTTGTTTGCTTTGTTATACATACTAGTAAAGAACTGCTATTTCTATTTCCAAAATCTTTTGCCTAAAAGCTTTTAACTGAAAAATTATAATTGGAAAAAAGGAGGTGGTGGTTTACATTCTCCATTCCAAGGGAAGCTCCAGCTTTCCCTGGCAGATATCTGTCTTCCCAAACCAAGACATGGAGTAGGTGGCCTCAATAGTTTCCAGGCAATCATGGATCACTGGTTCTCCCGTATTTCCACTGAGAAAGGAAACTGGGTTCACAAGATTATTTACCACAATCATCTTGCTCTACTGTTATAGCTTGGTACCTCAGGAATCTCTGTGGGGAAAGCCAGTCTCCACCTTTTACCTCCAGGACTCCAGACACTGTGTGGGACACTAGCACAATCATCTTTTTGCCTAGAGTGAACTTGCGTGCTTCTTGGATATTCAACACTGCTGCAGCAATGGCTTGAAGACACCCTGGCCATCCCTTAGCTGCTGCATCCAGCTGCTTGGAAAGGTAGGTCACTGCCCTCTGATACGGGCCCGGGTCTTGTGCTAGTATCCCCAGAGCAATCCCCTGCTTCTCATGAAAAAACAAAAAGAATGGTTTACTCACATCTGGGAAGTCCTAGAGCTGGAGCTCACATGAGGGCCTTCTATAGCTGTGTCCTAGGGTGATGTTATGATGCCTGTATCCCCAATTGTCTGTTCTGTGTGTGGTGTATGTTGTGTTCTGTACCTTTAAGACTGGTTCTGAGAGTGAAGCAGGGAAAGAAGAAGCACAGTTTGTTTTGAAAAACAGTATTCACTCCTCTGCATTCTTCTTTTTCTTTCTCGGGACTGTGTGTTCATCGGATGCATGGACAGCAGCCAGAGAGCAGTTTTTTTTCCTTTTAGTTAGTTTAGCTAGCTGAGGCAAAGAAACTTCCTGGACTGTTTTTTATTCCTTTTTCTTGGGACTGTTTGAATCTGCTCTGGACTGGAAAACCCAGAGGAGGACCAGGATCTGGCGCCTGCGGTCCACCGGGGCCTGGACCTCGGCATTTTCCAGCACCGAAGGGACTGGGACTGATAAGAGACTGAGAGAGCTGAGCTAACTCCCAGTAAGGACTTCTCTCAGTTTTGCCATCTCTCTTCAGAGCAGCAAGAGGTTTTATTGTTTCATATTATTCATTCCTTATGCTTGTGGACATTTTGTTTGTTAAATAAATAGTTTTTTCCACTTTTCTCCAAGGAAGTTCTTTTCCCAGACTGGCTGGGGGGAGAGGCCATTTGGGTTTGGTCTCCAGAGGAACCCCATTTGGAGGTTTCCTCCCAAATTTGCCCTAAACCAGGACAAGCTGGTCGAAGGCTTGTGTAGCTTTTTTTGTCCACTGGAGATCCCTGTTTCCTTCCTTAATCAGAGCATACAGGGATTTAACCAGTAGTCAATAATTATAAATCCACAGCTGTTGAGGTTTGAAAACAAACCAAGTGAGAGGCTCTAAGTCAGAAATACAATTTAATGTGAAGAAAAGGAAATAAAATAAAATAAAATAAATGCAACAATACAAAAAGAAAAACCACTGACAGAGTCAGAATACAACCTGATCAGGGTGATGGAAGCAGTCCAGACGAGGTGGTCTTCCTGAAGCAGTGATCTCGTAGAAAGGTCTGGTAGCTCCAGTCCTCTGGGAATCCAGTGGAAGAGGGCTGCTTCTACTGTCCCAAATCCCAGCTTATATCCAGGTGAGAATGCTTGGCTCTTCCCCATGGGCGGAGCATCTCACAATGGGATGATGAGTCATCCAGGAGGTCCTTGATGGCCCATTAAAGAGAGATAACTCCCAGAGGGAGTTATCTATGCGTCATGCACAAGGCATTGATGGACCATTAACTGAAGATGGTGATAGAATACATCCTAAACTACAACCCAGGACAACAGCCTACACCACCCAGTCATTCCCAAAAAGGTTCTCAGTTTTTTAACTGTCTGAGGCTTCGGGGTCTGGCATATTGCTTTTTTGCCGTCTTGCCCCAAAGTCCTTTGTCCAGTGCTGACCTCATAACCCAGACAGATAACTGTTCATTTCATTATCTAGGCCTTCTTTTGAGATGCTCTGTACCCTTGTAGGTCTAAAAAGTTCAGGAGGCTTACCATCCAGTCCACACATGACTCTTGGGTTTGAGTAGCTATCAGGAGGTCCTCTACATACTGCAACAGCTGTCCTCCTGATGGGGCTTCCCAGCATTGTAAAGCTCTTACAAATTGTTCTCCAAATATCATGGGAATGTTTTTGTAACCTTGTGGCAGAACTGTCCATGTGAACTGAGTTTTGTGCCCACTCTTGGAGCTTTCCCATTCAAATGGAAACATTTTCTGGCTGGCTTCATGGAGAGGAAGGCAAAAGAAAGCATCCTTCAAATCTAAAATTGTAAACCAGGTTAGTTCAGGTGTTAAACAGGTTAACAAGGTGGGATTCACTACCACTGGGTGCAAGTCCTTGGTTATCTTGTTAATAGCTTGCAAGTCCTGTACTACTTGGTATGATCCATCAGGCTTTTTAACAGGTAAAATGGGAGTATTAAAGTCTGATTGGCACTCTTTTAATAGTCCTAACTGCAAAAAGTTCTCAATCACTGGGGTAATCCCTTCTCTGTCTTCCTTTTTCAGGGGGTATTGCTTAACTCTAACTGGTTGCTTTCCTTCTTTGAATTTAACTTGCACAGGAGGTGCATTCTTTGCTCTCCCTGGTGTGTTAGAAGCTCATACCTCTGGAAATACCTGATCCATTATTTTGTTGTTAATCTGTTCTTCATTTTTAATTTTAGTCTCATTAATTGTTAACATTAAACTCAACAGTTCTACGTATTACTGGTCCTTTACCTCCAAAATAATCTCTTCATTCTTAAATATGATCTTTGCTTCCAGCTGCTCCAATAAATCTCTGCCAAAAAGTGCACTCGGGGCATTGGGCATATATAAAAACTTATGAATTCCCCATTGTTCATCAAGTTTGTATTTTAATGGTTTGCAAAATATATGCTCTTTCAGTTTGGCCAGTTGCCCCATTTACCATTACATAATCATCTGTTACAGGCATTAAAACTTCATTTAACACTGAGTATGTTGCTCCCGTGTCTACCAAAAATTATATTTATTTTTCTTTGTTCCCTAGCATGATTATAACCAGAGTCCCCTAGGGTGAGACCCTCTGGTCGTCCTCAGTCTTCTTTGACATGTGCAACTACCCCTTCTCCTTTTCTGTCTCCTCTTCTCTGACTGTCGCCTTTCCTTATTTCTGAGCACTGTTTTTTCCAGTGAACAATTCTCTTGCAAAATGATCATTGATCATTCCCCAGCCGGGGTGGACCTTGTCCACATTTCCCTTTATCTTCTTCCCTTACTACTGCTACTAATTTCCTCATCCCTTGTTTGTATCCTTCTTCTTGGTTGCTGAAAACTCTCCATGCCTCATCTAATAAAGTTTCTAAATTTTGCCCCACTGGCCCCTGAATTTTCTGAAGTTTGCATCTGATGTCCCCTTTGGATTGTCCCAAAAATAAGTTTGCTAATTGCTGTATCCCTTCCTTGGATTCAAGATCTAAAGATGTATAGCGGCACATGGCATCTCGCAAATGATCTAAAAATTTGGAAGGTGTCTCAGAGGGACTTTGTTTTTTTGTACATAGAGCCAACTAGTTTATGGTTTTAGGGATTTCCCTCTCTAATCCTTTTACTATAAGGTCTTGATAATTCTCTAATTTTTCCAAATCCCTTTCTTCATTGGGGGGTTCCAATGTGGAATTTTAGAGAGGAAAAAATTCTTTAACATCATCCTGTGTTATTCTACAAACATTGTCTGCTAAATTCCCCATTGTTTTCAAAATTAACTGTTTTTCTGTTTCAGTTTAAGCTTCCAGCAGTAACTGGATATCAGCCCAATTTGAATTATGTTGCTTAATCATATATCTTAATCGCTTGGCAGTTCCTATTGGGTCACTTCAATAGTTCGTAGCAACCCTTTCCCATGCCTCTAAATAAATCATGGAAAAAGGTATTTTAACTAACATTCTTTCTCCCCTAGGTCCTACTGCCTCCTGTTAAGATGCTTGTATTATTTCTCTTATTTGTTTTCCGGTCCTGGATGCTATGAGGCCATTTGGGGATGGTTCCTCTTCCTCACTATCACTATCAGGTAATGGAGGATACAACGCTGATGGTTTATGTGATTTAGGAGTGAGTGGAGGAGCGAACGGCTCAGCTTGTTTCTTTTTTTGGGGAGATGAAGTAGGAGTTGAAGTTAATGATCCCTTTGAATCTACTTCTCCTCTTGGCTCCTCTTGCTGTTCAGGGGGTGGCTTAAACAGGTCCATTAATGTCGTGGTTTTGGTTTGCTTAATTTGTTTGTTAACTGAGAGATACGATTTTTGGGAGAAAAAGGCAAAAGCAGGCTCAACTTAGAAGCAGAAACAGATAGATTTTATTAACATACACTAAGAGGAGAAAATAAGAAAAGAAAAGAAAAAAAAAACAGCCCTCTCTCCCACTACAAATTATTCATTTTCTACAAACAATGTAAAGAAGCAAAATTCAGAATTCTAGGTCAATACCACTTACAAAAGTCTTTCATTCAGTCTTTGAGAGAGAAGTCACTCCTGTGGTTTGGTAACTTTTACCAAAAGCAGCCCACCTAGAGAATCTGCATTTGTGGACCTTCCCATCATGTAGCCTTTCCCATGATGACTTATGGGTCATGAACTTCACAAATTGGGGTGGTACCTTTTAAAAATGAGCTGTTTCAAAAAAAACAAAGGATCCTTTTCAACTCAAGGAAACAGAGATAATTTTCTCACTTCTTCACTGGCAAAAAGGCTTCTTCTTATCTTTCTCTGTTCAACCTCTCATGGGGGTGAGATATTAATTTTGAAGAATTAAGGACTTTAGTTAAACTAGATATTGCTGACATAGACTTCATCATTTTGAGACCCCATCCCCTAAAAAGGACCACCGACCCATTTCAAAGAACAAACTACGCATGCTTAATTGCTTTTTGGCTAATTACCATACGAAGCGGGGAATGGGATGGACCAGAGTCATGAATATGCATTTGTGTTTTGGGTATTCAACACTTTTGTACATAAAAAGACCCTGTGATCATCTGTAAATTGCGCGTGTGTATTTGGGAGCTATCCCACACGCTGCCCGGTGTCGTAATAAACATACACTTTCTAACTTCAAACTGTTAGAGAGTCTTTGTCCGTCATAGTTGGATATTGGTATTAGATCAATATCCATATTTTTTTAACAAATCATTTTGGCGACCGCGGCAGGACACTGCTCTCTCTGGCCGAGGGGGCCATCGGGGTCTGGGACCCCTCAGGGCGCCCGCCCAGAATTTCCTGGGAAGAGGGCTCCCACGGCCCCGCTGACACCCCCGGGGAAAGACCAGAGCCTGCTGGAACTACGGACAAAAGGTATGTTTAAAATATTGGGAACAGGTACCTTGGAATAGAGGCAGCTTATAAGTCATAAGAGACGTCTTATGCAAAGCAGAAGCCTGACTGGGTTTTGGAAACTCCGCGGAGTCTTGTAAATGGTTGGTTGTGTTCCCCGTAGAGGGGAAGGCAGCGGCGGCCCCAGGGCTGCAGGTTTTGTTGGTTTGGGGAGCAGTGGTGGCTCCGATTTTGGTAATTTAAAGCTCCCTCCCGTAGAGGGGAGGGCAGCAGCGGCCCCAGGGCCGCAGGTTTTGTTGGTTTGGGGAGCAGTGGTGGCTCCGATTTTGGTAATTTAAAGCTCCCTCCCGTAGAGGGGAGGGCAGCAGCGGCCCCAGGGCTGCAGGTTTTGTTGGTTTGGGGAACAGTGGTGGCTCCGATCTCGGCTTGTAGTTTAAAGGTGCGCCTTGGTGATCCATAATCTGAAAGGCCGGCCCGAGTTTTGGGGCGCAGGAGGTGCTGTCCTGGGTCATGGTCCCGCGCCGAAGGTGTGTGTATTGACGGATCCGTGTCTGTGTTTGTGTGCGCTTAGGTGAGGAAAAGAATCATTTGTGTACTGTATGTGTTGTGGTTTGTGAAAGCTTGTGTGATACGCGTTTTGGTTTGTGTGATTTTGCTGCGTGTTACTAACCTCTGTGAGTGTTTTTGGAAGTTTTGCAAGTTTATAAGAGATTTTAAAACTCCCGCTGATCCGCGGAAGAACACCTTTGAGAAAGCGGAGGGATTTGAGTGCTTAACAAACAAACAAACAAAACCAAGCAAGGGTAAGGGGTTTTCCTTTTCAAAGTGAATGCCCGACACAGCCGCGGTGATTGGGGGTGATTTGTTTCCCCGTAACCACAGAGGAATCTAGGCTTGCGCAACCTCAAGCCACGTCCCTTAGCTCTATGTAAGACGCGGAGAGGTTTTGGCGAGTGGATGTTTTAGTTAAAAAGAAATATTCTTATCTATTTGTGAGGTTTGCAGTTGCCAGTGTGTGGTAGTATCTTAAAGTGCTGGTGGCTTAGTCCTCAACCACAGAGGAGCAGAAAAGCAGTGTAAGATCAAGGTCCCCTCCCCCGCTTTCCTGCGGAAGGGTCTGTGCTACGTCCCGGCTGAAATCTGTGGGAATTTGGCGAAACCTTGTTAAATTTTTTTGGTTCAATGTGTTTAGGGGCGCAAGGGACCCCGGCTGTTTCTTTTGTGAGCCTAAAACTGTTGGTGTTTGAAGCCAGGTCCCTGCAGAAAAGGGAAACCCGGTCTAGCAGCTTTTGATTGTGTGCAGAGAACGGAAAGCCCAGTGCCAGCCGAGGTGGCCGGGATTTTAGTAGAATTGTTGGATTCCTGCGAGAACTCGGTTGATACTCTGCAAAGTTCACATTTGTTAATTTTAATTATTTTAGTAGTAATATACCCAAGGCAAGGCATAACAGAAGACCCAGTTTAATAAGTGATTAATAACCAGCAATTTGGGTCAAGTGCCTGGCTGATTGTGTAGTGGTTTTTTTTAAGAGGAAATTTATTTTTTTTCCTTTTTTTCCTTTTTTTCTTCTTTTTTTGTGTGTCAAAAGGCATTGGGAAAAATAGGATCCTGAATATGGGGGCAAATGAAAGCAAAGAGATTGCCAGAGGAAGCCCTTTGGGGTGCATTTTAACACACTGGAAAGAGCTGGTGGGCTATGATGGTACAGGAGGGAGCTGGTTAAGTTATGCACACAGTGGTGGCCACTCTATAAACTTGATGAGGGAGTGAAGTGGCCAGCAAATGGTACACTGGACTATGAGACACTATTACAGTTAATGTTTTTCCTCTGGCGGGAACAAAGGTGGTCAGAAGTGACATATGCAGATATGTTTTTCAGCCTTCGAGATCACCCTGAGTAGCAAAGGCATTTTGGAATGAAGCCTCCATCTGATCCTTTAGTACTGGCCCTTGAAAAGGACAATAAAGCTACTAAAGGGAAGCCCAAACGTTGCTGCAGCACCTGCTCTATAAATCAGAGGTGCACACATCCTGACAAGGTATACCAAGTAGAGGCTTTGGAACAGGAGACAGAAGACATACTTAAACCACCTCCAAAAAGACAGGAAAGGGGGAGGGTGGGGGGAAATGCAGACTTCATCTTCCCTTGGAAGGACAGCAACTAAGGCAGGGATTTCTCCACCCACTCCTGAACCATACCCACCACTGCCTAGCAGTGACAGTGAGTGGGATGAACCTGAACCTCCCTTGTCAGGCCCCAAACTTACTCCACAAGGGCCTATAGCATCCAGGGCCCGAAAACAAACCACAGGGGTCATACAAGCATACATACAAGCAGATAAGCAATGACCTCTGATGGAGAAACAAAACTGATTAAAGTTCCCTTTTCCTCAATTGATTTAGAGATCTGGGAAAAGAGTGCTAAGGGTTATCGAAGTGATCCAATAGGGGTTGCTAAGAAAATGAAGTTTATAATTAAGCAGCATTTACCTGATTGGGCAGACCTCCAATTGCTGCTTGATGCCTTAACAGAAACTGAAAAGCAATTAGTTTTGAAAGTGGCTAAAGACCTAGCCGAGGATGACTGTAGAACAACACAGGAAGATGTTCAAGATGTGTTTCCCCTTCAAGACCCGGGCTGGGATCCTAATAATGATGAGGGGTTGGGACGGTTAAAGAGATAGCAGGAATTAATAGTAAAAGGGCTAGAAAGAGCAATCTTCAAAACCATAAATTGGTCAGCACTATATGCTGTCAAACAAGGCCCTTCCCAGACACCTTGGGAATTTCTAGATCACCTGCGAGACACGATGCGCCGACACACCACCCTAGATCCTGGATCTAATGAAGGGACACAGCAATTAATAAATTTATTTTTAGGACAGTCTACAAGAGACATCAGGTGGAAACTCCAGAAGATCCAGGGTCCAGACAGCCGGAATCTAGAAGGTTTACTGGATGAGGCCTGAAGAGTTTAATTCTTAATAGACAGCAGGGCAACATTTACAGTGCTAAATAAGGTCCTTATACCTGTAACCAATGACTATGTTATGGTAAAAGGAGCGACTGGCCAATTTGAAAGAGGTTACTTTTGCGAACCACTGGAATTGGATCCCACCAATTGGGAAATAATGGAAAATTCTTTGATTTTTATATATGCCTAAAGCTCCATCTGCACTTTTGGGCACAGAACTGCTAGAGCAGGTGGAGGTAAAAATAAAAATTGAAGAATGGGGAAATTATTTTGGAGGTAAAAGATCAACAATA
Organism: Sylvia atricapilla; assembly: GCF_009819655.1. Classification (NCBI taxonomy): domain Eukaryota; kingdom Metazoa; phylum Chordata; class Aves; order Passeriformes; family Sylviidae; genus Sylvia; species Sylvia atricapilla. The sequence goes on along the minus strand of NC_089173.1, from coordinate 14,305,736 downwards.
TTTAAAATAATGATAAAAAAAAAAAAAGTATCAAGTGTTTCCTAGAGTGTGGGCTTCTGACATACCAAGCAGCGTAAAGAATGCACTACCAGTATAAATCAAACTTAAAGAAGGGGAACAGCCAGTAAGGGTTAAACAATACCCCATAAAGAAAGAAGATAGAGAAGGGATTAGTAAAACTTTCTGAAGATAGGACTACTGAGGGAGTGTCAGTCTGATTTTAACACTCCTATCCTGCCAGTGAAGAAGCCCCACGGCTCATACAGGCTAGTACAGGACTTAAGGGCTGTTAACAAGATAACTGAAGACTTGTACCCAGTAGTTGCTAATCCTTATACCTTGTTAAATTGTTTAACTCCCAAACTAACCTGGTTTACCATTTTAGATTTGAAGGATGCTTTCTTTTGCCTCCCTCTCCATGAAGCCAGCCAGAAAATCTTTGCATTTGAGTGGGAGAACCCCAAAACGGGACAGAAGAACCAGCTCACATGGTGTGTGCTTCCCCAGGGGTACAAGAATTCCCCCACTATATTTGGGGAGCAGCTTGCAAAGGACTTAGAGTCTTGGGTACCTCCACCAGGAGAAGGACAGTTGCTCTAGTATGTGGATGACCTCCTAATAGCCACCCAGACCCAGGAAACATGCGTGGACTGGATGGTAAGCCTCCTAAACTTTTTGGGCCTGCAGGGGTATCGAGTATCTCAAAAGAAAGCCCAAATAGTGAAGCAAACAGTAATTTATCTGGGCTATGAAGTGAGTGCTGGACAAAGAACCCTAGGGCAAGATCGCAAAGAGGCAATATGCCAGACCCCAAAGCCCCAGACAGTGAAGGAACTAAGAACCTTTTTTAGGTATGACAGGATGGTGCAGACTGTGGATTTATAATTATGGATTACTATTGGAAAAGATGGGAGACATGTCTCATCTTGTCATGGTCAACAGGTCTCGCCTTTATTGTTCAACCAGCCGTTTTTTATACACACAATAATTAGCTCATGCATATTGCAAAATCTAAGCTCAGGATTGGGTCTAACACTAATGCTTTGTTTTCTATTACTAGCTTTGCGATTCCAAGTTCCCATCTCGTTAATTTTCTTTACTGCATACCAACTATTCTCAACAACCTAGCTGGTATCTCTGCACCTGTGTTTCAAGGGCACTGTTGGCCCTGCTTCAGTCACGTACGCCTAGTTTCTTACACAGAGACTAGCTGAATCTGGCTGCTATGTCCTTTCTCACGCAGCCACATCTCAGGCAGGCTTCCCACATTTCCCCCGTTTTCTTTTTGTGCTAACAAAAGCTGTTTCCCACCACCATCAATTATGTTCATAAGCATGCGTTGCAAGCATTTTATAAAACATGGCAAAAGCAATAAGATAGCTACAATAACAATTAGCAAGATTATTCCATGTTGCAGCAATGAAGTTATCCAAGGGCCAAAACCGAGTCCTTTCAACCAATCATCAAGTCCAAAGCCTGTGGATTTCTGTAGATGTGTGGTTAGTTCTTGCAACTTAGAAAGCTGAGCATGGATAGAGACTGAGTGATCAGACAAGTTCATGCAGCACATCCCTTCAAGCTCTTCGCATCCATGTCCTTGAGCCAGCAGCAGGAAGTCGATAGCTGCTCTGTTTTGGAGGGACGCATGCCGCACTGAATCCACATCGATCAGCAGGTCTGAAATGGCCTTAGAAGTAGCATTAGTTTGTTTAGCCAGCCAACAGGCCATCCTATCCAACAATGTTAAGGCCCGAGCAGCTGCTGCTTGAGGGACAAAAAATGATATTGCAATGATTTCACCCGGGGACCAGAACGTTACATCATCTCTGCACTCTGGGGTGTATGCGTGTGTCATTCGTTTTGACCTCAATCGCATGTGATTTCTGTATTTGTGTAAGATCATGGTCATATTAGGTGTCAATAGGGTCAACCTTCCTAATGTACACGGACCACCCTCTATCCTTGATGGAATACCAGCCCATGCTCTATCTCCACAAATGAAAAATATCCCTTTTGGCAAAGCAATCGGAGTGTTAGATGACCGAGAAACATTCGTGCTAGTGTAGTTACACCAAGCAGTAACATTTCTATATGCAGCTATAGTGGCATTAACAATTATGGGAAAAGTCTGATTTCCAGTAGGTGTACCAGAGGCTCGAAGTGTACTTGTCCAATTAAACATAACACAGGCGTCTGCTTTCACTGATCCTAGTAGTTCTAGCTCTTGAGGTTCCCTGGGGGCTGGAGGGAGGTAGGGAACAATTTGGTCCCAATGATCTGCATAGTTTTGGCATAACGTATGGGAATGGGTCGAGGTGAAAGGACATGGCCACACATCAGTGGGCAATCCCACCAGGCAGGTGGTAAAGGGGTTACCGGGAGAGGAGAGAGACAGGCAGATTGCCTCCTGGCCTGTTTGATTTGCTAAGGTAACCCATATGTTTTCTTTAGGTTGCGTGGGAGCCCAAAAACTTTCCACCCCCTGCATGATGGCCACAACGATCAAAATCAACCCCATGTTTGCGATTAATTCAATCCTGCCTTGGATCTCTCCTTTCGTTTTTTTCCTTTTAAGTTTCAATCGTTGAAATCTGCGGTTAATACTCTCCCAATCAGCCGGATCAATGAACCACTGCCGAGGTGCAAAACATGTAATCTCACAACGCTTTTGCAACACCTCAGACTTTCTAATAGCCTGAACTCTTATTATGGCCCTACTTAGGTCGTAACGGAAAAGGGCCAGAGAGCGCTGTTCTTCGCTCTCCAGCAGGCGTATGGCCTGCCCAAAGGGTAACCCTGTTTCAATTGATAATACTCTCTCCGGGTGGGCAGCTCTCCAAGACCGCACACAGTTAGGGCACGCAAGGTCAAAAGATAACTCTCGCTGATGAATCCACTTGACTGTGTTACAACCCCCACAACGCAACAATATCCAGGCCCTATGGGTACTATCTACACAACAAACACAAGCATAAGGCGACAGCTGTCCGCTACTATATCGATGCAAGCGAGAGATTAGATAATCAAACTCATCCGGTGATTGTATCTGCAGCTGGGCTGGGCTGAAGCAGGTCTGCAGGAAGGGGAGATGTGGTCTGAGTAGAAGACCTAGCCTCAGTTGAGGATTCCTGATGTAAGTCGGCTCCAGTTTGAGGCCGCTGCGCCGGTCTCGCGCTCCGAGCCGGTATCCACTCTGGTCCTGTGACTGTCGTTGAGGAGGCTAGTAAGGGCCAGTTCTGTGGCCAGTAGTCCGGAGAAATTATACTTGAGTCCGCGCCCGTATCCAACAGTCCAGTTAACTCCACAGTCTTATCCTTAAATCGTAGCTGCAGCTGTCTTTTAGGCCGGGACAAAAGATCTACGGTTAACAAGACAAGTCCTCCGGTGCTCCCGAAACCCTTTTTCCCCCCACGGTGTTGGTTGAATCGGGGGGAGGGCTTTCGTGAGTTGTGGTAGGGGCACCACTTGAGCCAATCTCTGACCCTTGGCGATTTTTAAAGGTGGAAAAGGGGTATGTACCATGACCATGATTTCTCCGCTGTAATCAGCATCTAGCAACCCAGGCAGGATAAATAGTCCGGATATCGAAGCTGATGATCTGCCTAATATCAGTCCGCCGACTTGATTGCCTTCTATGACTATAGGTCCAAAGATTCCCGTAGGAACAGTCTGTGGGTGAGGTGTCATCAGCGTAACCTCTACTGCGGCTGCCAGGTCCAGACCGAGGCTCCCGGCTGTGGCTGGCCGGAGCTGTTGGATGGCATTGCAGCTGCTACTTGTATCCTGGCGCGGCTGCTGCTCGCGCTGTGTCTCGCGTTTCCCTGCTTACGGCGGCATGTAGCAGTATTGTGGGTGTTAGATTGACAGTTAATACACCAGACACTCTTAACCTGGCACTCCTTCCTGATGTGACCGGACTTTCCACAGCGGAAGCACTTCATGCGAGAGCCGACCTGACCGGTGCGGTTACAAGCCATACCGGCCGCTGCAGTTTGGAGAGGTGCAAGGGTAGCCATGACCTGATTCTGTGATGTTTTTGCCTGTTCCTGGAGCCCTAAACCTAATTGCTTAATTGCCTCCACTAAAAATGCCTGAGAGCCAGATGGCATGCCGGCAGCCTTTTCAAGCAACAAGGGAACGGTCCAGTCTCCATTCATAGTATTTATTAATGAGCGAGTCTGTGCGTTCCCATTCTGTAATATACACTGCTTCAGTAATGCCCCTTTCATAAACTCTTGCACCCCCGCTTTATCTATAGCCTCGGCCACCTTATCTACAAACGAACCCAGCGACTCTTCCCTACTTTGTTTAATGCCCATGTATATAGGCGTTCCCCCAGGATCTTTTACCTTATTCATAGCCCTACGCGCTACCTCCATTGCCTCACGGACTTTATCGGGGCCCATTAACACCTGAGCTTCTAGTCTAAGGAATGCGCCGAGACCTAATAGCTCATCTATTGTTATTCCGTGCAAAGGATCACCCGGTCCTCTTTGTACCGCCACAGATGCCTGAGCCTCTGCCTGCCAATGCGCACCAAACAACATAACCTGATGCTGTGAATAGATCAATCTAGCTATACCCCTAATATCCCCAGGCAGAAGCAAATACGCATTAAAAGATATTCAAGCATCTGCTTTGCCGGCTCACTGTTCACACCGTATTGTGCCACTGTAGTACGCAATTGTGCTAACAGCTTCCAGTCAAGCGCGCTCAGATTTGCCGTCAGACCTCCAGCTGCGTTTGGGGTAAACACCACCGGACACGCCAGGCATTGAGAGGCAACCTCCAGCAACCCTTTGTCCCCACTTTCCGCACCTTGGCGGGCCAGCGATACCCATAACTCACGCCGCTGCCTTGCCAGGGCCTCCGCTAGGTCGGATTCCGCCCCAGGGATAGGCTCCTGACTGCGGGGGGTAGGCAGATGGCTTGAAGCACCGGCAGGGACAGGGGTGCGCTCAGGGGAGTGCTCGTAGCTCTCGTCTAGGGGAGGTGCCGATGGCGCGGCTTCAGCAGGGGCCGGTGGAGCAGGCAAGGTAACCGTGGTGAAGGCAGGAGGGTTGGGGGTATTAGGATGTTGCCGCGAGGAGTCATAGGCATAATTACGTTCCTGAGCGGCTTTGACTTCTTTTGCAGCTCTTTTTTCTGCCTGCATTAATAACAGCTCATTGTGCACTACCCGCCAGAGCTTTCCAATCTTTTTAGCCGGTTTATCATCCTCCAAGGTCAACTCCCACAACCTATCTCCGAACTTTCTCCATTCCGACAACTCATGCACTGTGTGGGGATTAGTAAAAAACCCATAAGACTCCCCGTGTCTCAAAAGTGAAGGTAATTCTTTATCCAGGTCGATACCCTGTATCCGCCTCTGCCTTAAGCAGGCGGTAAATAACTCATATGCCGCTTGCCTATCCATTACTCACGTCAGCGCTGTTGCAACTCTCCAAAAGGCTGTCGGCGGCACGTATCGGCTGAGCTCGTCGTTACGATCACTCAGGGTCGGGGCTTCCTCGCTTATCGCCCTTACACCATTCTGGTTGCAGCAGAATCCGAACCCATCATCTTTTCTCAACTCCTGCAGGGAGGGACGCAGCGCATCACGTCCAGGGGTCACCAGATATTGGAAAAGATGGGAGACATGTCTCATCTTGTCATGGTCAACAGGTCTCGCCTTTATTGTTCAACCAGCCGTTTTTTATACACACAATAATTAGCTCATGCATATTGCAAAATCTAAGCTCAGGATTGGGTCTAACACTAATGCTTTGTTTTCTATTACTAGCTTTGCGATTCCAAGTTCCCATCTCGTTAATTTTCTTTACTGCATACCAACTATTCTCAACAACCTAGCTGGTATCTCTGCACCTGTGTTTCAAGGGCACTGTTGGCCCTGCTTCAGTCACGTACACCTAGTTTCTTACACAGAGACTAGCTGAATCTGGCTGCTATGTCCTTTCTCACGCAGCCACATCTCAGGCAGGCTTCCCACAGATTACTTGTTAAACCTCTGTATGCCTTGATCACGGAAGGAAGCAGAGATCTTCAATGGACAAAAGAAGCAGCTCAAGCTTTTGACCAGCTAAAGAAGGCCCTCATGTCAGCACCAGCCTTGGGACTTCCAGATGTGAGTAGGCCATTCTTTTTGTTTTCTCATGAGAAGGAAGGGATTGCTTTAGGGATACTAGCACAAAATCTGGGTCCATATCGAAGGGTAGTTGCCTACCTCTCTAAACAGCTGGATACGGCAGCTAAGGGGTGGCCAGGGTGCCTCAGAGCCGTCGCAACAGTGGCAGTGAACATCCAAGAGGCACGCAAGTTCACCCTGGGTCAGAAGATGACAGTGCTAGTGTCTCACACAGTGTCTACAGTCCTGAAAACGAAAGGGGGGCACTGGCTCTCCCCACAGAGAAGTACCAAGCTATACTGGTGGAACAAGATGATGTTGAGATTGTGGTAACTAACATTGTGAACCCAGCTTCCTTCCTCAGTGGCAGTATGGGAGAACCAGTGATCCATGATTGCCTGGAGACCATTGAAGCCACCTACTCCAGTCGCCTGGATCTGAAAGATACCCCGCTTGAAAATGCCGAGACCTGGTTTACTGATGGGAGCAGCTATGTCATCAGTGGAAAGAGACATGCTGGGTATGCAGTTACCACAAGCAGAGAGGTAATAGAGTCCAAACCATTACCAACAAATACCTCTGCACAGAAGGCTGAGATAGTTGCCTTAATTCGAGCTCTGGAGCTGGCAAAAGGAAAAAGAATTAACATCTATACGGACTCAAGGTATGCATTTGGAGTAGTTCATGCACATGGAGCCATTTGGAAAGAGAGAGGACTGTTAAACTCACAAGGGAAGAACATTAAACATGCACAAGAAATATTGAGACTGTTAGATGCAGTGCAACTACCTGAAAAGGTAGCCATCATGCACATCAAGGCATACCAGAAAGTGAGCTTGGAGTTGGAAGAGGGGAACATGCTGGCGGATAGAGAGGCAAAAGAAGCAGCAAAAAGTAAGATAACTGATGAGACAATTGAGGCAGCATTAATCCCAGATGGAAAAATTTCTATTGAAGGTAAGCCAATATACAATAAAAAGGATAAGAGACTTATTAAGGCAGAAAAGGCAAGTTATAACCAGGAGGGATGGGCTGTGACAGAAGAAGGAAAACTTGTAGTACCCTCCTATTTGTTGTGGTCATTAGTACAGAGGGAACATGAGAAAACACACTGGGGAATAGATGCCCTGTATAACCATTTAAAAGAAAGAATCATGGCCAGGAAATTGCAGGGCACAGTGATACAAGTAACTCGTCAGTGTAGTCTTTGCCTCCAAACTAATCCCAAAAACACCCCAAAGCCTAAATTGGGACAAATTGGGAAATGCTGTGGACCTGGGCAACAATGGCAAATTGACTTTACAGAGCTGCCCAGGAAGGGAGGATATCGTTACCTATTGGTGTTAACTGACACTTTTTCAGGATGGCCAGAAGCCTTTCCTGCCAAAACAGCTAAGGCCCGAGAGGTAACCAAAGCACTGTTGCAAGAAATAATACCTCGTTTTGGAGTTCCAGCCACCATATCCTCAGATAGAGGACCACACTTTATTTCAAAAATTGTACAGCAAATAAGCAACCATCTGGGAATAGACTGGGAATTACATACCCCATATCACCCTCAATCTAGTGGCCAAGTGGAAAAAAATGAACCACTTGATTAAACAACAAATAGTGAGACTGGGACAAGAAGTAAATTTGCCCTGGCCCCAGGCTCTCCCGTTGGCATTATTGCGAATTCGGACAAAACCAAGGGCAAAAGAGAAACTGAGCCCTTTTGAAATATTATATGGAAGGCCATATGCAGTTCAAGAAGGAACAACACCCATGCAAGTAGGGGAAGAAACCTTACATAGATACATGGTGGCAATTAACAGACAACTCAGAGAAATTGAGAAACATGTGGCTGGAGCTCAAAACAGGGAATTAGATGGGCCAGTACATGATATACAACCTGGGGATTATGTATATATTAAGTCTTTTGCAGAAAAGACCTTGGAACCACAGTGAGAAGGACCATTCCAGGTGCTGCTTACTACCTTCACTGCAATCAAGGTCAAGGAACAGAAGGCCTGGATCCATCACTCCCGAGTGAAGAAAGCCCCAGAAGGAATCTGGAAGATCACACCAGGCAATAATGAACTGAAGCTGAAGCTCACTCGGAATCACGAATAGATGTATTGACAGTATGGACATTATGTGGAAAGTTGTAATTATTGCAGTAATTCCCTTAACCATAACGAGAGTCAATGCAGTACCTCGCAGGTACAATGTGACTGAGATAAATAGGTGTCAAGGGAGAGCTTATGATGCTTACTCTCGTAAGGCTCTAAAAATAAGATGCTAAAAGTCACGAATGCAAGCTTGTGGGAAGGAAGAAATGTTTGGGGATGTAAATATGCATTCGTACAGGATGGGTTCCACAAGGCTTACCACCCACCCATGAGATCCATCCACATTAGTGTGTGTTTGCAATTTTGTCAGAATTAAGGGATGTGATTTTTCCTATTGAGCACCTGTAATATCACAACAATATATAAAGACTAACCTAACCACTGTACAGAAGATACTGCCTGTGCCCATAGGGATGAATTTGACTCTAGTTGCTCAATTGATGAAACACCCCAAACTGAGAGAAATCTTAAAGGAAATTAGAGAAGGGGGCAAAAAGACATTAATTACAATTCACCATGATATAGAGACCATCAAAGGAGTCTTTTTGGGTGGTCTCCAACAGCAACTGGTATACTAAACACCTTAGTCCACCCCATAGTTGTGTTGCTTATTTTAGTTAGTATAAGTTTAATTTTATCTGTTGCAATACTTGTTTGGAATTGGAGGATGCTACGACGAGTAGCAGCCTTAACCTCACTATCAAAAGCATATGGCTTAGTCTTGAGAGACACCAGCTGTGCGGCTTGGATAGATGAAGAAGACTCTATATATTGAGTAAAGGAATTTACTCACTTTAAAGAAGAAGTGGGGAATGAGATATTAATTTTGAAGAATTAAGGACTTTAGTTAAACTAGACATTGCTGACGTAGACTTCCCTTTACTAAATAGACATTGTTGAGGTAAACTTCCCTTTTTTTTAACATAAGCTGGATTTAAGGAACTGATAAATCAGGAGACCTGTCAACTTAATCAATAGACTCCAAGAACACAATGTGATCATAAATCAGATAGTCTTGAGAAAACAGGATCCAGGTGTCACCAACACTAAAAGGTTAAAAAGGCAAAGCGAGGAAGACGCATCTTACTTCATCATTTTGAGACTCCACCCCATAAGAAGGACCACCAACCCATTTCAAAGAACAAACTACACATGCTTAATTGCTTTTTGGCTAATTACTATATGAAGCGGGAAATGGGATAGACCAGAGTCATGAATATGCATTTGTGTTTTGGGTATTCAACACTTTTGTACATAAAAAGACCCTGTGATCATCTGTAAACTGCGTGTGTGTATTTGGGAGCTATCCCGCACGCTGCCCGGCGTCGTAATAAACATACACTTTCTAACTTCAAACTGTTAGAGAGTCTTTGTCCGTCATAGTTGGATATTGGTATTAGATCAATATCCATATTTTTTTAACAAATCAGGGGCACAAAAAATATTCACTCAGTTCATCACAGATACTGTTGCTCAAATCCACAAATCATCTCCCCAATTTATATTGTCCACGATTTAAAAGCTTGTCCTGTTACCATAATCCATAGGAGATTTTCAGCCTAGAACCAAGGCAACTTGTCATCTCCACCACTTAAAAGTCACTCTTCCTTTACTAACTTTGAAATTTCCATGTTGTCCTTTTACATGTCTCCAATTTGGCCTTTTCTCTCATCTCTGAGAAGGGTTAGAGTCTTAATCTGTGCCAGGAAAGGGTTAAAGCTTGCCGAAGCCTCCGGTGGTCAGGTGATCACTGCACGGCAGCCGCAAATGTTACAAAGCCATGCGGTGGGGGGGGAAGGGTGAAGGATACTTTATCCTTCCACCCCTGGCTCTGACCACGTGAGCCTCTCGCAACTGCTCAGTAAAACCCAGCTTCAGGTGGAAGGGGGTGGGATCCCATTCTCCTCTCGGGCTGGGGTGCCGGTAGCCCAGGGGGGCAGGGGCACGGCCCTGCCACAACCGGCTCCAATCCCCACTGCGGCCCCGACACGTGGCCGGCCCTGCTGCTTCTGTGGGCAGGGCTCTCGAAGGCCCGGCTGGGCCCGGCCACCCTGAGGGCAGTGAAGGCCTAAGCTGGGGCTCTCCCCAGCCAGCCACGATGTTACCTGCTCACTGGACAGGAGAGAAAAACGACAATTAACTCCTGCTCTTGTGCCTCTGTTTGATAAACCTTATCAGGACAGGTACAGTGCTGCTTTATTGAGCACACACTACAGGATCGCTTAGGTTTCCCTCTATTAGCTTTGCTGTCCTTTTCAAGGGCCGATACCAAAGGATCAGAGGGAGGTAGTTCTAGGGTGGCATTATGATGTTTGTATCCTCAATCGTCTGTTGGGTTTATGCTGGATAGTATACTTTGTACCTTTAATATTGGGTCTGGGAGCAAAGGGGAGGGAGAAGCACAGAGTTTGTTTTCAGAAACCCTCCTCCTCGAGCTGGCCTTGAGTCAGTCAGGAACACACGGAGGCAGGATGGGGAGGTTTTCTTTTTTTTTACTTTCTTGTTTGTTAGTTAGTGTAGCTAGCTATGGGGAAGAAGCTTTGGGTTTTTTCTCTCCTGGTTTTTCTTTTTTTTTTTTTTTCCTTTTTCGCCTTTTCTTGCAACTGTTCTAATCTCTCTGGACTGAGGACCCAGGGGAGCACCATGGGGGGCTTGCACCTGGAACCCACCAATATCTACCCCGTGCAGCAACTTTTCCCAGCACCAGAAGGACTGAGACAGAGCAATCACCTACAGGAGGGACTTCTTTTCTAAATTTGTCATCTCTCCAGAGTGGCACGAAATTCTCGTAATCTGGTATTGTTCAATTTATTGCGACGGGGAGTGCTTTGCCTGTTTAATAAACAGGTTTCTTCCCACTTCTCTATGAGGAGGTCTTTCCCGAACCAGTTGAGGGAGGGCCCCTTTGGAGGTTTCCTTCCAAATTTGCCCTAAACTAAACTGAATAAAATGTAAGAAACTCCCATTTTTGACACAGTCTGTCATTTGTTAGGAAGGTTATGCTGTTTAAAACGTTATGCCAGTTGTACCCTGTCTGTTAAGAAAGTTACGCTGTTTGTACCAAAGTTTGTACCCTCAAAACCTTATTCCAAGTTGTACACCCCCCCTAAAACCCCGGGTTCCCTTCCCCTTCCGTCGGGCTAGACTGTCGCCATTCCCGCCGGCTCCTCAAACTGCTGGCCCCGCCTAATAGGAAAATCCAAGGACTTCCATGGTGCATCGCTCCAAACCGAAGTGCAGTTGCTGGCAAGCGGACCCAAAAGCCGGGACCCGGCACAAAATCCAGATAAAAGGGAGACACTACAAGACCGAGAAGACCCTCAGCTACCTAGAGACTGAATTCTGCTTCTGCCGCCTCGCCATGACCAGAAAAAGACTGAGCAAAGGTGACACCCCTAGACCACCCGAGCCCAGTTGAGTTCCTGGGGATTCCCGCAAGGCTGGAACTCCCGACTCTGCTGCGGCGAGAGCAGCAGATTAGTCTGACACCTCCTCCTCAGCGACGGTCCGAGCGAGATGGGCGACAGGAGCGGTGATGGCGCAGGCGACCCCTCGAGTTCCCCCTTGAAAGAGCTGACTAATAAAGGCTTTTCAAAGGAGCAGGTCTCCTGGCTCATTTTTAACAATTTGGGCGCTCGTCCGGGATCTAAGCCACGCCCAGAAGAGGACCAGGACGGGAAGGCGCAGCCCTTCCTCGGACCTCCTGGACAACTGGACATCCCGGACCAGAGGACGACGCTCGCCAGCCTCGTGGGATGCCACTGAGCAGCATCGGTAAGAACAACCGGTGGCGGGAGTGGAGACGAGCGAGTGTGGAGTGAATGAGAGGGGGGACCGGCAGCTCGGACTCCCCAAGCGATTTTGGACTGCTGAGTACCACGTTTCGGCACCCCCGCGAATGGGCCGGCCGGGAAAGCAGGAAGCAAGTGTATTGGGAGTGACTGAGGCATCTCCAGGGGCATAGAGGCCCCCCTCCGGACGTGCGGAGGAATTTAGAGAGTGAGTGGCACATCAAGGAAGTGTGTGGCAGAAAAAGGCTTGGGCCAATTTCAAGCGTGCGAAAGGGCTCGAGCAGTGTGAGGCACGCACCACACTGGCTGAAGTTATAGCCCGGGGTGTCACAAGAGACAAGCACTGGCTGGGGTAGCGGCTGGAACCCTAAGGGCGGGTTGCCCAGGCTACTTTCGGGGCTTGTAAGTGGACACTGGTTGGGGGTAACTGCCGGGGTGTGGGGAGAGAAAGAGAGCACTGGCTGAGGCTACAGCCTAAAACGTCCGAGTACCGGCTGGGGTAGCAAAGATAGGCTGCTTTCGGGGTGCTTTGGAGACTGGCTGGGGTAGCTGTCGGAGTGCTGGGATATAAGAGTCTGCATTGGTCGGGGGTATCTTGGGTACACTTTCCGGGTTCGAGGGTGTCGTATTGGTTGGGGGTGCCCAGGAAAGAGGTACGCTGTCCAGGTACAGAGAGGTAGAACTGGTCGGGGGTGCCCAAGAGGACGCTGTCCAGGTGCAGAGGAGTGAGAGTTAGGGAAGTTCCAAAGTGCAAGGGACTTAAAGATAGGGTGAATGAGTTGCACACTGTATGTCCAAATCCTGGCAGTAGGTGGTAACTGGAACCTTGGGCCCTGGTTGACGGGCCGCTTACGGAGATTTGCCTGACGTACAGGAGAGAAAAGGAGTGCTGGCTAAGGGGTAGTGGCTGAGGCCATAAGGACGAGTCACCAGGCTACCTGTGGGGCATTCCGAGCACTGGCAGGGGTAGTGCCCAAACCCTGAGAGAGGGTTGCTGGGGCTACTTACGAGTGTTCAAAGAGTAAGTGAGAGTTAAAATTTGGGTTGCCCGTCTTTAGATTTGTGTGTGTAGAGGCACCTTAAGGAAATTTAGTTAAAACAAGGTGAGATAATTTTACTTTGTGTTGCCCTGAAGTAAAGTTTCCGTTAGGGTAAGAGCACCGTAGTTTTATTTGAGACCCAGTGAAAATGGGGGCATACATAAGTAAGCTGGAGCCAGTTGAGGAGAAAAGAGAGAAAAAGATAAAAAATATTGCACCAGACAGTCCACTAGGACAAATGTTGGAACTATGGGAAGTTGATGAAACCACTAAAAGCTTGGACAAAACCAAGATGATCCATTATTGCATAGAGGCTTGGCCTAACCTAGATGTACCTGAAAAATGGCCATGGTGTGGAACTAGAGACCCCTGGATGTGGTCACAATTAACTCAGTACTTTAAAGCCCGAGGAGATACTGAACAAATAGTCTATGCTGCCTGTTGGCAAAAACAAGTAGTCAAAAATGAGACAGCAAAAATATGTAAGCTACAGCAAGGGAAACAAAAGAATGAAAAGCAGGAGAACCAAGAAGAAGCTAGCCATAATTGGGACCCCTTAGAACATTTGCCTCCTCCTCCAGTTTATCCTGAAGTACCACAAACTATCCCTACTAATCCTCCAACCTCACCTGAAAATCATATCCCAGCTTCCCAAACTGTGATCCCTGTTCCTCCCCCAGCTTGCCCCCCTCCAGCTTATAACCCCTCTTACCCTCTGCCGTTTCCTAACACTGGTCTAGCCTCCTCTCCTTCACCATCCAGAATCCCTGCACCTCCTCACAGCTGGGAGCTGGGTCTGGCACCTAACAGTGCATCCTGTCAGGCAATAAAAAACCCAGAAGGACCTTACAGTAACACCAGGTCAAAAAACCAAACTCTTTCCCCTAAGGGAAGTCCCAGTGGGTGGGGCAGTTGGAGGAATAGGATTTGTCAATGCACCTTTAACAGCGTCAGAAGTCAGAAATTTTAAGAAAGAGCTGGGGAATCTAGCTGAAAACCCAGTGGGAACTGCCAACCAGATTGACCAGTTTTTGGGCCCGAATATTTATACATGGGGAGAACTAAACTCCATCTTAAATATACTCTTCAATCCAGACGAGGTTCGGCTGGTTAGGGCAGCAGGGATGCGCATCTGGGAAAGAGAAAACCGAATGGGCCCCCCCGGTGACCAGAAGTTGCCAATAGCTGACCCAGGGTGGGACCCAAACAGAAGAGAAGGGAGGAGAAATATGGAAGATTATAGAAACCTGGTAATAAGAGGCATTAAAGAATCAGTTCCCTGGAATAGTAACACCAAATTAGTCTTTGACAGGGCCCAAGAAAAAGATGAAACCCCAGCAGCCTGGCTGAGCAGGCTCAGACAGAATTTCCAGCAATATTCTAATTTGGATCCAGATAGCCCAGAGGGACAGATATTATTAAAATTGCAGTTTGTCACAAAATCCTGGCTGGATATCAGGAGAAAACTTGAAAAGATGGAGGACTGGCAAGACCGAGAAATAAATGAGTTATTAAGGGAAGCCCTAAGAGTATACCTTAGGAGAGAAGAAGAAAAAACAAAGGCAAAAACCAGGATTATGGTAGCCGTGGCCAGGGAAAGTGTAAAGGATCTCAGAAAGGATACAAAGGGTGAAGGAAACACAAAATCTTTACCAGGAAAGGGAAGAGGAAGGAACCCACCACCTTGGGGTACTCCTCAGAGGCCAGGAGAGACCCGAGCCTGTTATTATTGTGGAGAAATAAGACACTTAAAGAAACGTTGCAGAAAAGTGTCATTTGATGAGGCTGTCATGAGGGAGCAGGAGGCATTAGAAAAATTATTGAAGGGAGAAGTCAAGGAGGATTAGGGGTGTCATGGGCTCTATGCGTTAGGGGACCCCATGAAACATCAGGAAGGGCCCATAGTACATTTTGAAGTAGGTCCCCAACATGAAGAGTTTGAATTTTTAGTAGATACTGGTGCAGATAAATCATGTATCAACCAACTTCCAGTTGGAATTGCGATTGGAAGAAAAACATGTGAAGTTCTAGGAGCAGAAGGGGAGCCTTTCAGAGCTTCAGTTATAGAAAGTGTGGAAATTAAAGGAAATTCCAGAAGATGTGTCACTCACTGATTTAATATATCTACCCAAAGTAGACAATAACCTGCTGGGAAGAGACCTACAAGTTCAGTTGGGAGTAGGGATTCTTCCTAGAGAAGGAAGAATGGTGGTACAAATGATGAAGCTGACTGTTGGAGACTTGGGGGAAATCAAGCCAGAAGTCCGGGCCGAGGAGGGAAAATATGGATATTTAGATATCCTGCCTATAAAAATAAAAATGCAAAAAAAGACACCTCCTATAAGGGTCAGGCAATATCCTATCTCTCTAGAAGGAAAGAAAGGACTAGCCCCAATTATAACCCATCTACTCACAGAAAGAATATCGGAACCTTGTATGTCACCCCACAACACCCCTATTCTGGCCGTAAAAAAGGCAGAAAATACGTTTAGATTAGTGCAAGACCTAAGAGAGGTGAACAAAAGGACAATTAACAGGCACCCAGTGGTACAAAACCCCTACA
This sequence comes from Sylvia atricapilla, assembly GCF_009819655.1. Taxonomy (NCBI): domain Eukaryota; kingdom Metazoa; phylum Chordata; class Aves; order Passeriformes; family Sylviidae; genus Sylvia; species Sylvia atricapilla. Next base: position 14,290,107 of record NC_089173.1, on the reverse strand, counting down.
CACTCCTGAGTAGGATCCCTAGAGAACATTCCTGGTTTACTGTAGTAGATCTAAAAGATGCTTTTTGGGCCTGTCCTTTGGCAGAGGGAAGCCGAGATTGGTTTGCTTTCGAGTGGGAATGCCCTGAAAGTAAGAGAAAGCAGCAACTCAGATGGACTCGCCTTCCTCAAGGACTCACTGAAAGTCCAAACCTCTTCGGGCAAGCCCTAGAAGAGTTACTGAGACAGTTTACCCCTAAAAACAATGTGCAAATCCTGCAGTATGTAGATGACCTCCTAATATCGGGGAGAGAGCAGGATGAAGTAAAAAGAACCAGTATTGATCTCCTAAATTTCCTAGGGGAAAAGGGCCTCAAGGTGTCAAAGAACAAACTGCAGTTTGTAGAATCACAAGTCACCTACCTCGGACACCTCTTGGGGAAGGGTGTAAGGAATTAAGCCCTGAAAGAATCTTTGGTATGCTCTCAGTCCCAGCTCCAACCACAAGGAAAGATAAAAGAAAATTATTAGGACTATTTGGTTATTGCAAGCTGTGGATAGAGAAATATTCCCAAAGTGTTACATTTTTATATGAAAAATTAGTCCAACCTGAACCTGTAAAATGGACCGATACAGATGAAGAACAGTTGAGAGACCTAAAGACTAAATTATCCTCAGCCCCTGTCCTGAGTCTCCCAGACCTTAAGAAAAAGTTTGACCTATTCATTAACACCGAAGGGGGAATAGCTTATGGAGTATTAACCCAAGAATGGGGAGGACACAAAAAGCCTGTCACATATCTTTCCAAACTTCTGGATCCAGTCGCAAGAGGGTGGCCGGCTTGCCTCCAGGCTGTAGCAGCCACAGCTGTTCTTGTGGAAGAAGCACAGAAGCTGACACTGCAAGGAAAAATCATTGCACACACACCCCATGATCCCAGGACAGTGTTGAGCCAAAAGGCTCAACAATGGCTGACTGACTCTAGAATTTTAAAATATGAAGTGATTTTAACCGGCACCAGTGATTTGGAGCTAACCACATCAAAAAGTCTAAATCCTGCCCAGTTCCTCTCAGGGGAACCCACACCAAACTTAGAGCACAATTGCCTGGAAATCATAGATTTACAAACAAAAGTAAGAGAAGATCGTGAAGATACACCTCTACCATATGGGAGGGTGCTATTTATTGATGGATCATCTAGGGTGACAGAGGGAAAAAGGATATCAGGCTATGCAATAGTCGAAGGTACAAAAAGAGACAATTTGAAAGTTATAGAAAAAGAAAAACTACCCCCAAAGTGGTCTGCCCAGTGTTGTGAAGTCTATGCCCTCAAGAGGGGATTAAATTTATTAGAACAAGACCAAGGTACAATCTACACAGACTTGCGATATGCATTTGGAATAGTACACACATTTGGAAAGATCTGGGAAGAAAGAGGCTACCTAAATTCAAAAGGGAACGATCTGATACATAAAGAATTAATTAAATTGGTATTAGAATCTCTTATGAAGCCCCAAGAAATAGCAATTGTACATGTCAAGGGACATCAAAAAGGGGACACATTTGAAGGAAGGGGCAACCAAGTAGCTGATCAAGCAGCCAAACTAGCAGCTCAAAAGCTGGGAGAACCAATAAAAATTCTTACCTTGAATGATGTACCAGCTAACAAAGTTAATAAACCAATGTATGATGAAAATGAATTAAAAGAAATAAAATGTTAGGTTTACACCAAGGGAAGCAAGGGGAATGGCTGACCCCAGATGGAAGGAAATTCCTAAATAAGGCAATAGCTCAAAAGATGCTGGCAGAAATACACAACTTAACTCACTGGGGCACCCAAGGGTTGTGTGATCATTTCCTGAGAGAACACCTATGTGTTGGAGTCTATAACCTTGCTAAAGCAGTTACTGAAGGATGCCTAATTTGTCAGAAAGTAAATCAAAAGGTAATGAGAAAACCCACACCAGGGGGAAGACAAATAGCATTAAGACCCTTTCAAAGTATACAAATAGACTTCACAGAAATGCCTCCAGTACAAGGATATAAGCATCTTTTGGTTATAGTTGATCACTTAACGCATTGGGTGGAAGCCTTCCCTACAAAAAAGGAAACAGCACAAGTAGTAATAAAGATAGTACTAGAACACATCTTCCCCCGGTATGGACTGGTAAATAACATCGATTCAGACAGAGGCCCCCACTTTGTAGCGCAAGTCCTGCATGATGTTGTTAAAGCCTTGGGAATTAGGTGGCGGTTACATACACCCTGGCATCCTCAAAGCTCAGGGAGAGTTGAGAGGATGAATAAAACCCTCAAAAATGTATTAACTAAATTAATAATAGAAACTGGAATGAATTGGCTAAAATGTCTGCCCCTAGCACTCTTGAGAATCCGAGTTCGGCCAAGGTCGGACATAGAGGCTTCACCATATGAAATGATGTTTGGACTCCCTTTTTTACTAACTCCTTACAGCACTGGAGATTATTTAGAAGGGGAGGCAGCCACTCAAGAATATATAAAAACAATTGGAAAAACATTGGCCGATCTTAAAAGAAGAGGGTATCTTCCTCAAACCTCCCCCTTAGACACAAATGTACACCAAATAAAGCCAAGAGACTGGATCCTGATTAAATCTTGGAACACCGCCCCACTAACCCCCAAATTTGAAAGTCCATTCCAGGTTCTGCTCACAACCCACACTGCAGTAAGAACCCAAGAAAAGGGCTGGACACACATATTCCGAATAAAAGGACCATTGCCACTTCCCAGTGACTCTGTTACCCCAGCAAGGACTCCCTCCGAATGGACTACCATTAGAGACCCAGACACACTTAAATTAACCTTCAAAAGACAACCAAAGCCCAATTAGAAATGAAAGAAAACCCATTGTTTAAAATCTTTCCAAGTTGTTATCAAAAGTTGTTATAAAAAATGTTCTCTGTAAGTTGTTGTTCTAAGTTAAGCTGTTTTAAAGAGTTGTGATAATAATATCATTACAGATCTCTCATAGGGCACAACACAGAAAGGCTAATCAAAAACTGAAAAAGAAGTGGGGACACACTGAAAGGAACTCCATAAGGCCAGCTAGATAACTTCCCCAACCCAAGAGGCAAGACCAGGTGAGATCGAGACAATGATTCATACTGGACTCTTGGGAGGACTCATCATAGTCCTATGAATGAGCAAACACACCATCCCATCTATGACGGGGAGAATCTGCAGTCCCTTATAAGAGTTCACACTCATGTGAATCCCACGTGTTTTGATATAAAGCAGTATTGGATTGCAAAAAAATGCTGCAACATTTAAGCAGCGCCGAACTGGAGAGTGCCCTATGAGAGAATGCTTTTACTTTGATTGATTAGAACCCCAAACTGAAGAACTAAATGAAAGATATACTCCCATGAATCAAAAACTGCCAATTGATGCGGGCAAAGGCCCAATCAAAGAAATAGAGGGGGGACTGAAATGAATAAAATGTAAGAGATTCCTATTTTTGACACAGTCTGTCATTTGTTAGGAAGGTTATGCTGTTTAAAACGTTATGCCAGTTGTACCCTGTCTGTTAAGAAAGTTACGCTGTTTGTACCAAAGTTTGTACCCTCAAAACCTTATTCCAAGTTGTACACCCCCCCAAAACCCCGAGTTCCCTTCCCCTTCCATCGGGCTAGACTGTCGCCATTCCCGCCGGCTCCTCAAACTGCTGGCCCCGCCTAATAGGAAAATCCAAGGACTTCCATGGTGCACCGCTCCAAACCGAAGTGCAGTTGCCGACAAACGGACCCAAAAGCCGCGATCCAGCACAAAATCCAGATAAAAGGGAGACACTACAAGACCGAGAAGACCCTCAGCTACCTAGGGACTGATTCTGCTTCTGCCGCCTCGCCATGACCAGAAAAAGACTGAGCAAAGGTGACACCCCTAGACCACCCGAGCCCAGTTGAGTTCCTGGGGATTCCCACGAGGCTGGAACTCCCAACTCTGCTGCGGCGAGAGCAGCAGATTCGTCTGACACCTCCTCCTCAGCGACGGCCCGAGCGAGAACAGCGACAGGAGCGGCGACGGCACAGGCGACCCCTCGAGTTCCCCCTTGAAAGAGCTGACTAATAAAGGCCTTTCAAAGGAGCAGGTCTCCTGGCCCATTTTTAACATAAACCAATACAGAGGTCTAATTCCACAATCTCTCTACCACTCAGGATGATTCCAGAGAGAGGAAAACATGTCTGCCTATGTTACTTCTTCCCTTTTTTGATTCCTTCTTAAAAATAACATCAGTTGTAATAAGGTCTCATAGTGTAAAGTTCCATCCGGTGGCCATCTGACTCCTTCCTCCAGCCTATAAAGTGGCCACCATTGCGTGCAGAACTTAAACAGGGCCCTCTTATTTTCTGTACCCCCATAACCAACTAATTCTTTCCAGTGTGCCAGGTACATCCTAGGGCACTAGTTTTAGGGATCTCTTTGCTCTGGTTAGTTCCCATTGCTTTTTCTCTCAATGCCTCTTTACCTTGTCCCAACTTTGTGCCTTAATTTGAAAGTGTCAAGGTATAAAAATAGGTTGAGCACTCTCAGTCCTGATTATTTCTGCTGGCTTCCCTCAAGTATTTGAAGCTCCCTTTTCCAATAACTCAGTCTGCTACTGCCTATTTTACAAGCAGCTTTCCCACTCCTTAACAAAAACTAGCACTCTACACAAATTCCTATTATCTCTGTAGGAGTCCAGGGCATTCCTTTGGACGCCCTGGAAAGTCACAGACCTCGGCAGAGAGGTTTGGGACCCGATTAAGAGGGTTTGAGATCTGTACAGGGAGGTTGTAGACCCTGGCACAGAGCCCAGAATGACACAGTCTTTGACTTCAGTCCATGGAAAAAAATTTCTTACACTGAGAGAAGAATTACAAGTCACAAAAGTGTGAAGACAGTAGTTGTTGTGGTTTTGAAAACAAACCAAGTGAGAGGCTCTAAGTCAGAAATACAATTTAATGAGAAGAAAAGGAAAATAAAATAGAATAAAATAAAATAAAATAAATACAAAAAGAAAAACCACGGACAGAGTCAGAATACAACTTGATCAGGGTGATGGAAACAGTCCAGACGAGGTGGTCTTCCTGAAACAGAAATCTTGTAGAAAGGTCTGGTAGCTCCGGTCCTCTGGGAATCCAGTGGGTGAGGGCTGCTTCTACTGTCCCAAATCCCAGCTTATATCCAGGTGAGAATGCTTGGCTCTTCCCCATGGGCGGAGCATCTCACAATGGGATGATGAGTCATGGAAGAGGGCCTTGATGGCCCATTAAAGAGAGAGATAACTACAGAGGGAGTTATCTCTGAGTCATGCAGAAGGCATTGATGGGCCATTAACTGAAGATGGTGATAGAATACATCCTAAACTACAACCCAGGACAATCCACCCCTTATTCTATTACCATCTACAACATGCCTAAATCAATACATTCTTACAGATGAATGCATATATACATACAGAATGAAACCTTACACACTGCTCTCACTTAAAATTAAGTCTCCCTGTGGTACACAACAGGTTTCTCCATCTTTCTGCATTACCCACCAAGTGTAGCCAGGTCCTTGAGCAAAGACAATCCCATGGACAGGTCTGCCTTTGCCTGAAGTGGGATTAATCCAAACACTCTTTCCTAAAATGCCCTTCATGTGTACCACAGGTACTTTGTCTCCATCTACTGTGTGTAAGGGTTCAGACTGGGCAGGACCACCTCGACTGATAGACCCTCGGGTGTTAACTATCCATGTGGTTTTGGCTAAGTTTAGTTCTCAATTCTTGAAGGTTCCCCCACCAAGTGCCTTCAGGGCAGTCTTTAATAGTCCGTTGCACCGTTAAACTTTTCCAGCAGCTGGTGCATGATAAGGAATGTGGTATATCCATTCAATACCATGTTCTTTAGCCTAGGTGTTTATAAGGTTCTTGAAATGGGTCCCATTGTCCAACTCAATTCTCTCAGGGGTGCCGTGTTTCCACAGGATTTGTTTTTCAAGGCCCAGGATGGTGTTCCGGGCAGTGGCATGGGGCACAGGGTGGGTTTTCAGTCATCCAGTGGTGACTTCCACCATGGTCAGCACGTACCGCTTTCCTTGGCGTGTTTGGGGAAGGGTGATATAGTCAATTTGCTAGGCTTCCCCGTACCTGTACTTCAGCCATCGTCCACCATACCACAGAGGCTTCATTCACTTGGCCTGTTTGATTGCAGCGCAGGTCTCACAGTTGTGGATGACCTGTGAGATGCTGTCTATAGTGAGGTCCACCTCTCGGTCACCGGCCCATCGATATGTTGCATCTCTTCCCTGATGACCAGAGGCGTCATGGGCCCAACGAGCTAGGAATAATTCTCCCTTGTGCTGCCAATCTAGATCTACTTGTGATACTTTCACCTTGGCAGCTTTGTTTACCTGCTCGTTGTTGCGATGCTCCTCATTAGCCTGGTTTTTGGGTATATGCGCATTTACATGTCAAACCTTCACGGTCAGCCTCTCTACTCGGGCGGCGATGTCTTGCCAAATGTCAGCGGCCCAGATGGGTTTTCCTCTGCGCTGCCAATTGGCCTTTTTCCAGCGATTCAGCCATCCCCACAGAGCATTAGCTACCATCCATGAGTCAGTGTAGAGATAGAGCCTCGGCCACTTTTCTCGTTCAGCAATTTCTAAAGCCAGCTGGACAGCTTTAAGCTCTGCAACTTGACTCGATCCACCTTGTCCCTCGGTAGCTTGTGCAACTTGTCGTGTGGGGCTCCATGCTGCAGCTTTCCATTTCCGGTTAGCTCCTACAATTCGGCAAGAGCCATCAGTGAACAGAGCATATCGTCTTTCAGCCTCCGGTAGCTCATTATATGGTGGGGCTTCCTCAGCGCGTGTTACTTGCTTTTCTACTTCTTCTTCTTCAGATGATAATCCAAAAGTTTCACCTTCTGGCCAGTTCGTTATAACTTCCAGAATCCCAGGGCGATTTGGGTTTCCAATGCGGGCGCACTGTGTAATGAGGGCAATCCATTTGCTCCATGTGGTATCGGTGGCATGATGAGTGGAAGGAACCTTTCCCTTAAACATCCACCCCAGCACTGGTAGTCGGGGTGCCAAAAGCAGCTGTGTTTCAGTGCCAGTCACTTCTGAGGCGTCTTGAACACCTTCATAGGCAGCCAAGATCTCCTTCTCTGTGGGAGTGTAGTTGGCCTCGGAGCCTCTGTAACTTCTGCTCCAGAATCCCAATGGTCGGCCTCGAGTCTCCTCAGGCACCTTCTGCCAAAGGCTCCAAGACAAACCATTGTTTCCAGCTGTGGAGTAAAGCACATTCCTCACATCTGGTCCCGTCCTGACTGGGCCCAGGGCTACTGCATGAGCAATCTTTTGCTTGATCTGAACAAAAGCTTGTTGCTGTTCAGGCCCCCAGTGGAAATCGTTCTTCTTGCGGGTCACCAAGTAGAGAGGGCTCACGATCTGACTGTACTCAGGAATGTGCATCCTCCAAAAGCCTATGGCACTTAGGAAAGCTTGTGTTTCTTTTTTGTTGGTAGCTGCGGACATGGCAGTGATCTTGTTGATTATCTCTGTGGGGATTTGGCGATGACCATCTTGCCATTTGAGCCCCAAGAACTGGATTTCTTGAGCTGGTCCCTTAACCTTGCTTCTTTTAATGGCAAAACCAGCTTTCAGCAGAATTTGGATAATTTCCTCTCCTTTCTTGAAGACCTCCTCTGGTGTATTCCCCCATATGATGATGTCATCAATGTACTGCAGATGCTCTGGAGCCTCACCCTTTTCCAGTGCAGATTGGATCAGTCCATGGCAGATGGTGGGGCTGTGTTTCCATCCCTGGGGCAGTCGGTTCCAGGTGTACTGCACGCCCCTCCAGGTGAAGGCAAACTGAGGTCTGCACTCCGCTGCCAAAGGAATGGAGAAGAAAGAGTTGGCGATATCAGTGGTTGCATACCACTTTGCTGCTTTGGACTCCAGCTCGTACTGAAGCTCTAACATGTCTGGCACAGCAGCGCTCAGTGGTGACATGACTTCATTCAGACCACGGTAATCCACCGTTAGTTTCTGTTCTCCACTGGACTTACACACCGGCCAAATCGGGCTGTTGAAAGGTGAACGGGCCTTACTGACCACCCCTTGGCTTTCCAGTTTACAGATCATCTCATGTATGGGAATCACAGAGTTTTTGTCTGTGCGGTATTGCCGACGGTGTACTGTTGCTGTGGCAATTGGTACTTGTTGTTCTTCTACTTTCAGCAGTCCCACAGCAGAGGGGTCATCTGAGAGACCAGACAAAGTATTCAACTCTCTGATGTCTTCTTTCACTACTGCGGCTATCCCAAAAGCCCAATGATATCTTTTTGGATCTTTGAAATATCCATTCCTGAGATAGTCTATGCCGAGAATGCATGGGGCCTCTGGGCCAGTTGCGATAGGGTGTTTCTGCCACTCGTTCCCGGTTAAACTCACTTCAGCCTCTAATACAGTCAGTTCCTGGGACCCTCCTGTTACTCCTGTAATAGAAATGGATTCTGTTCCTACATACCTTGATGGCATCATGGTACATTGGGCCCCAGTGTCAACCAATGCCGTATATCTTTGTGGGTCAGATGTGCCAGGCCATCGGATTTACACAGTCCAGTAGATCCGATTGTCCCTTTCCTCTTCCTGGCTAGAGGCAGGGCCCCCCTATTCCTGGTCATCGCATACGTTGTTCTCTTCCTGTAAATGAGCTGCTGAGGTCCCTTCAAGAGGATCAGTCATATCATCATTCCTGTAACGTCTGGAGTTCTGTGCACGAGAGACCGGAGCAACACTGATTCTAGATGAGCTTTTTGTGGTAGGCATTTCTCTTTTCAGTTCACGTACCCGGGCTGCTAAGGAGGAGGCGGGTTTTCCATCCCACTTCTTCATATCTTCTCCATGCTCCCGAAGAAAAGACCAAAGGTTACCTCGGGGTGTGTATCCTCTCTCCCTGGCTGGGGGACGCCTGCTCCTAATCGCAGAGACTCCCGTCGGCTCTGGTGAGATATCGTAAATTTCTTCCTTAAGTTCTTTTTTCAGTTTCTGATGGCCTTTTTCAATTAAGTTCCTGACTTGCTCAGCCAGTCTTGTTTCCACAGATGAGACATGGGCACGAACTGGGGCGGTGACAGTGTCCTCGTAAATCCTTAGTTTGTTAGCCAGGACACCCACCTTGTCCTCACCTTCTCTCCATTGCAGTGTTGCCAGGTAACGTGAGTACATCTCTGGTCCAAGCCGTGCAAATCTCAACCACATCCATGATGTGCACTGGACATCATCTGGGCTCTTAGGAAATCTCTCATCTTCTGCAAAAATGATCTCCAGCACAGCCAATTCCCTTAGGCATCGGATACCTTGTTCTATTGTGTTCCATTTTCCTTGGTGCACTAGGAGGTCTTCTTTACAAAGGTATCTGTCTTTCACACTTGTTAGCAGTCGCTGCCAGAGGCTGAGAGTTTCTTGGGTTTTTCCAATTCCCTGGTCAATGACCACATCCCGGGACAGTTATCCCAGTTGCCTGGCCTCAGTTCCATCCAGAATGGTGTCATTGGCTGCAGCATCCCAGATGCGGAGCAGCCAGGTGAGGATGGACTCGTTGGTCTGACGGGTGAATTCCCTTCGCAGGTCACGCAGCTCACCCAGAGATAGAGAGCGGGTGATGATCTCTGTCTTTTCAGCTGAGTGCGAAGGTCCTGCTCCATCCTCGTCAGTCGCTATGCGGACTGATTTGCTCCTTGATTTCTTCTTCTGAGTGGTGGCAACTGCTACTGGTTTAGGCTGTTCCGGTTCAGTGACGGTTTGTGTGGAGATGCTGACAGCACTTTTGGTTCCTTTCTCCTCTGTGACAGTCTGTGTAGTCGTCGATGCTGTTGCTTTGCTTCTTTTTACCTCTTCTACTTCTTTAAGAACATGCTCCAACACACCATGTAGTGTTTTGATTCTAAGCATGGTGCTTAGAAAACAAAGAAAACAGAGAAAACAAAGCAGGACTAACAAGAACATCATGCTGTCCTTGGCATCCAGAGGGTACTCAATATTTTCAAAAACTGCTGTGTCATTCCTGAAAAGCTGGAAAAAATCATTCTTTACTCCTCCCCACAGGGGCTGTGTGAGATTGTTGAGGCTCCAGACGTAGCATCCTAGACTAGAGCAAGAATACAAAACTGGGTATATATTCTGAATAATGTTCATTGCCTCAGATTTTATCAAGCAATGGACATAACAGACCAGTAAAGCAATTTTAGTACCATATCCTGGTCTATGCAGAAGTATTAAGGCCAGTAGATAGTGCCCCATGTTCGGAAAAATATAGAGAGATAGGTATAAGACACATGTAAGCATGTTGGGCATCATAACAGACAGGTGTCTTCTTCAATAAAATTGTAATTTCTGACTTTTCTTATTGCCTCTGCCGCACGTTGGGCGCCAAAAATATGTTGTGGTTTTGAAAACAAACCAAGTGAGAGGCTCTAAGTCAGAAATAAAATTTAATAAGAAGAAAAGGAAAATAAAATAGAATAAAATAAAATGAAATAAATACAAAAAGAAAAACCAGTGACAGAGTCAGAATACAACCTGATCAAGGTGATGGAAACAGTCCAGACGAGGTGGTCTTCCTGAAACAGAAATCTTGTAGAAAGGTCTGGTAGCTCCGGTCCTCTGGGAATCCAGTGGATGAGGGCTGCTTCTACTGTCCCAAATCCCAGCTTATATCCAGGTGAGAATGCTTGGCTCTTCCCCATGGGCGGAGCATCTCACAATGGGATGATGAGTCATGGAAGAGAGCCTTAATGGCCCATTAAAGAGAGAGATAACTCCCTCTGGGAGTTATCTCTGAGTCATGCAAAAGGCATTGATGGGCCATTAACTGAAGATGGTGATAGAATACATCCTAAACTACAACCCAGGACACCTACATCACTGGGCTTAGCTTCTTATCCCCAACCTTGCCTAGAACTTCTGCGTCTTCTCTCGCCTACCACTCCATTTGCTTTCACCTCACTTCTCTGGCCTTACCTACCTTGACTTGCCTACAACTGCCTACATGTGGTTTGCATTGCCTTGCCTGCATGGAGGGCAAGGCAAAGAGTAGTCGGCAAGGCATAACAAAGCAAGGAAGTTGTAGGTAGGGCCAGGCAAGGCAGACATAGGCAAGGCAAGCAAAGCAAGGGTAGGATAGGAAAAACTAGGAATGGTACTTGAAGGCAAGGCAAGGCCAAGTGACTTGGTGTGCCTTTCCTTGGGAAGCAAAAGATATAGTGCCAGTGTTATTGAAACAGATGTTAAGGTACCGTGGCGAGGAATAGTCCAGCAAGATATTTCTTTCCTGGCCCCTTCTGTGTAGGAGAATTTGTTGGATACATTCAGTACTGGAGGTGGATCAGTCCCTGGATATTTTGTACTTTGGCGGAGGGAATGCCATTCCTTTTGAGGTGATCTTCTAGTTCATCTTTTTGGCAAAGAAAGCAGCTTTGGATGCACACTTTGGGTGGTCTTAGTGAATTTAAAGGCTTTTCCCAATAGGCAGTTCTCTGGGTTAGAGTTGTTGAATTTTCAGTGGGAATGTAGATAGCAAGCTGTTGAGCTTTTTGTTCTACTAGCTTTAGTGTGTGAGCTGTCCCTTGTGCCATTCCATTTGGATCCTGACTCTGTGAAACTGAAGGCTTAGGATGGTACCTAGATCTGAGAAGGAAAGTGCCCATAGCAGGGTGTGTGCTCGTAGTTTGGTGGGTGCAGTTGAAATTGTAGGCAGCAAGATCTTTCTTAGTTGGCGCTTTTTTGATCTCTGTTTTTGCCAGATGTTTTCAAGTTTGTTAGCAAACTCTGACAGAGTGAAAAGGTTTGCTAAGACAAAGGAGCTGGTGTTTCCCTTTGAGTGTGGTGCAAAGAAGAGCATGCAGTCAGAAGGGGAAGATCAGGGAAATCTTTTTGTGCTAGCTCTGTGGATTTGAGAGCAGGGACATTTGCCACTTTGCTCTGCACTCGGGGTTTCGAGCCGTGGCGGTGTGTTTCCTTCTTTTGCGAGTCGACATCGCCATCGTGTGGTTATTTTGATGAGCGCTGACAGTGCCCAGGAAAAAGCCAAGCGTTTTTCTGGCCCGGCCCCATTCGTGTTGGGGCAGTGCGGGAAAGAGCTCTGCTGTGGATCCTGGCTCTTGGAGACTGACAGAATATGCTCTTGCATGTAGCGGGGAAGGAAAAGGACTCGTTTCATCATTAACTGAGCAGTTTATGATCTGCAAAAGTAAGGCAATTGCAGCATGGCATCTCCCTTTTAGAAAGTGTTCTGTGTGATCAGCTGCTCAAAATCTAACTCGCACACACTGAACTGCATCCACCTCCCTGGAGATAGGCACTTTCTCTCTGTAGGAGACTGTAGGAGCCGATGGGACGGTGACGAGAGATCTCTAGAGTCCAGGGCAGCTCTTGATACATGTGGTTTATTGCATAGATTGTGGGTACGTGAGCTCTGCTTAAGCTGCCAGCCACAGCTAAAAGCGTGCCTGAAAGAAAGAGAGCGAGAGAGAGCAGGAGAGGGCAAGCTAAGAGAGAAGGAGCATGCCAAGAGGGCTAAGTTCTTGTTACAATACATTATATCTCTTTCTGTGGTGAATAATCTAATTTACACTAACCAACCAGTACAAGACACAAATCCCACAGAATTTACATACAGCCTATAAGAACTACTACATTACCATACTGTGTTACATTTTAAACTCTAAAAGCTACTCTCTAGAATCCCTTCTCTTGCTGCACTGACCTTTGGATCCCTCAGTTAGCAGAAGGGTATTGTTCAGTCAAAAGGGATTCTCCTTCAGCTGGCTAGACTACTGTTTTCAGGTTATATAGTAACTAAGACTCAGTGTCCTATATCTCAAAGCTAGCTTTCATTTCTACTTGGCTTATAGGTTTCATATTTTCAGACTCTTTTGCCAAGCAATCATATTTATAAGGTTTCCCTGTTTAATCTTCTCCAACACTCTCAAGCTCTACGTACCATCCTACCCTCTCAGTCTCACAGATCCCAAACCCCTTCAAAACGTCCTGCAGCTGTTTGCAAAGAAAAAGCCCTGTAACAAAAAGCCAGTGCTGGCTTTCATAGTCCCTTTGCAGTCTGTAAACTAGACAAAACACACTAGTGATTCGCACTTTCCTTCTCAACTATATATATATATAGCATCAGCATATTTTTTTCAAAGTGGTAGAGTCCATCGTTACAGCAAAGCATTTCCAGCTACAGTTCAGACTGAAAGATGTGCCAGGACAGAAGGCATTTGCTATTCTACCCTCTTCCCTGTGAAACCTGATATCACTTTCACACACTTTCTGTGTTGCTGAGTCCAGGCAGCTAGAGATGACACAAATAGAAGTGTCAGGACAGAAGACATGCTTCATGTACCCCCTTCTCTTAGTAGCATTTAAATTGTGCAAAATGCACTGTGGCTCTGTATCTTTTTTTCCAAATAGACCTGCTGTCACTTTTTTCACTCCCACATCTTTGCTGCAAATGTCCAGCAGCTGCACCTATAGATATAGGCTATAGAAGTAAAAGTCAGTGCAGAGCTGCACCTTCCCCTTCCCTAATGTAAGCTACATCAAACTGACTTGTGCACACTGTCTATTCTTTCTTCGCTGTTTGGATCTCAGAGCTTGAAGGTTAGCACAGTTGTTTCCACAGAGGACAGGAAGAGGAACTGGTAGCAACGCAAGTAGCTCTCGTTGAACTCATTGAACTACCTCCTTATGACTGCCACCGTGAATTCTGTTGGCAGGCCAGTGGCAGCCACGCATGTCTCACAGCCAGTACACTGGGCACACCAGCCCAGTGCTCTGCAGCTTCACTGTTTGCCTTTTGTAATCTGTGGCACTTTCATCTTTCTGGAAGTGAATCATCGTCTACTTCACGCACAGAACACTGTGCCGGAAACAAAGCACTCCAAAGCATTGCTTCTGCTGGAACACACCTGAGCCATCCACTTTCCTTCTAGACACTAAGTACCACATCATTCTGCTTTTCTTGTAGTCTGAATCTAACAGAAAGCTTCTCGGCTACCTCTGCGCCAGGACAACTAGCTTGCTGGTAGCTTGGCTCTGAAACTCGTATTTGCAGCACATTCAAGGGGCAGTTCTCTTTCTGTTACAACCTGCAAAGCATCACCAGATCTCCATGCTCTTTGCACAGTTCTTGTCAGCTTGAAGTACCACCATGCAAATTACACCCTCACAAGGACTCTCTCCTTCCCTTCTTGGCTGCACCTATAATTGTGTTGTCTGCATCTCAGAGCCTAAATGCAAGTGCAATTGTTTCCACAGAGGGCTGGAAGAAAAATAGGTATTGGCAAGAAGAGCTGTCCTTAAACTTCTTGCTTAAGACTGATAATGTAAATTCAGCAGTGCTGCACGTTTCCTAATGTTTCAGGGGCAAGCTCCCAGCAAGCTTTTTGTCATGGCACAGTTCTCTGCCCGAGAGGTAGCCGAGAAGCTTTCTGTTAGATTCAGACTACAAGAAAGGCAGAATGATGTGGTACATAGTGTCTAGAAGGAAAGTGGATGGCCCAGGCGTGTTTCAGCAGAAGCAATGCTTTGGAGTGCTTCACTGCCGACACAGTGTTCTGTGTGAGAAGTAGACGATGATTCGCCTCTGGGAGACTGAAAGAGCAGCAGGTTACAAAAGGTGAAGAACAATGCTGCAGAGTACTGGGCTGGTGTGTGCAGCGTACTGACTGAATTCACTGTGACAGTAGTAAGGAGGCAGTTCAATGAGAGCTACTTGTGCTTCTACCTATTCCTCTTCCTACCCTCTGTGGAAACAATTGCACTTACCTTTATGCACCAAGACCCAGACAACACAATGATAGATGCAGTGGAGAAGGGTAGGAATAGAGTGCATTGGTGAGTTTGATGTGTCTTACACACGGAAAGAGGATGGTGCAGCCCCGCACTTGCTTTTACTTCTACAGATTTTTTCTATGAGAGGAGCTGCTGAAAGTTGACAACTGAGCTGGGAAAGTGAAAAATGTATATGGTACGTCTATCTCACAAGGAAGGTACAGAGACACAGTGTGCTGTGCACTGTTTCAAGGCTGTCTGGAGAACACATGTTAAGAATGCCGTCTGTTCTGATGAACTCTGCAACACTGAAGGTGTAAGAAAGAGCTTATCACCACATTTTGAGATGAAGTTCAACAGCTGCACATTGCTTATTCAAGAAGCAAGAGCATTCTCAGCTGATGCCAATTGTGACTGAGCTGTTGCTGGACTTCTGTAATTCGGCACGCTGCTCTAACAAGCCCATTGCTCTGCCACTTCATTCTTCGCCTTATGAGATCCAGACAGAATTGAAGTCCAGCCATGGCATTCAACTTTGCTGCTTTACAATGTGTATACTACACATAACCACTGTGTGTTGTGCACAGTTCTATCCTCAGCTTTAGGTACACTTGTATCCTTTTTGTTCTGCAGAGTCCAAACTGTCCATGTACCTCTCATTTAGTGGAATGTGGCAGGAGAGAAGGACTTGCTGGATTAGTCGTTCTATGTCCAAGACATTCAACACAGCACCACAATCTAGGTGACAAGAAGGGGACATGAAGAACATGTTTTGCCCAGTGACTAATGGAGATGGATTGTTAGGGGTGTCAGGGCTTCTCATTATACCAGAGACTCACCACACTGGAGCCCTTGATAACATTTAGGGTGGGTCTAGACCAGGAGGTGTTTCCTGATAGACATAGGGGCCTCTCGATCCACTTTGAATTTTATCCCTAAAGGGAAACATTGTCAAGAACTTCTTTAATTATTCGGGAGGTAAGTGGGAAAGAGGTGTGAATGTGTTTTATTCAATCAAGATTAGTACATGTGGGGGTTAGGTTTGAAATGCATTAATTTCTGTTTGTTCCTACTTGTAATTATCAGTTACTGGGAAAAGATTTGCTGGCTACATTGGGAATGCAAAATAACATTGTAAAAAGCGATACAGAAGCTAACACTATTGGAACTTTGTGTCAAATGTCTGAGAAGGTCTATGCTGCAGTAAATCCACAAGTGTGGGCAGTCCCAGGGGAACTGGAAAATGAACTATGGAGACTCTCCAAACTACTTTGAAGCAACCAGGACATGTGGTGTCTCAAAAGCAAAATCCTCTTTTCAAGGTAGGGAAAGAAGGGCTTACAGCCTGTTACTGAGTCCCTGTTAAAGGCAGCTCTTTTGGAGCCATGCATGCTTCCCTATAATACTCCTCTCCTGCCAGTTAGGAAACTGCCTGAATGGACACCAGAAAGAAAGCAAAATTTTAAAGTGTTGGAAAAAAAAGGCAGATTAACTGAAGCTCCTGCCCTAGCCCTTCCAGACAGGGAAAAAGAATTTGAATTAAATGTGGATGTTAAACAGGACCACACTAAAAGGATTTTTGTATGGGAACACAGGGGAACACTGCAGCCTATTGCTTACTTTTCTAAGATGTTAGCCTCCATGGCATGGAGGCTGGCCTCGCTGTCTGCAGAATTGTGCAACCATGGCTTTAATGGTAACTTAAGCCCAAAAACTGATGATAGGAGAATGTTTTATAGTTAGTCTCACACCAAATTAAAGTTTTGCAAACTGGAAAAGCCTCTAAGTAGATGTCCAGTACTCAGTTATTACAGTCTAAAACTCATTTAATGGAACAGAAATATTTAGGATTGAGAAGTGGGCAAGGGTTTAACCCAACCTCCTGTTTGAACAGTCCTGGAGAGGGGACCGGGAAGAAATCCATGACTGCATTCAAGTGATAGATCTCCAGACTCAGGCTAGGGAACATTTATGAGACAGACCCTGGCCTAAGGGAGAAAATGTGTTTATTACTGAGTCTTCAGGGGTAATAGAAGGGAAGTAGGTTACAGGAGAAGCCATTATTAAGGGAAGAGAATTAGAAGAAGGGAGGATATTGCTGCCCACATGGTCAGCACAGACAGCAGAGATGTATGTGCTTGTAGGAGCCTGTGAATTGACATTCTTACTGATTCTAAGTATGCATGTGGAGTAGTTCATGCATTTAGAAAAGTGTGGGAGGAAGGAGGTTTATTAAACTGCAGGGGAAAAACATTAACTATTGGAGGTGGTGAATTTACCAAAAATGGTGGCAATAATGTATGTTAGGAGGCATCATCTGGGATTAACACCTTGCCTCAGAGACCCCAGGGGACCCAGAGTGGGGAGGCGTTCCCCACTGAATTCCATCTGTTCTGGCGTGGATTGGTGGCTGGAGGTCAACACCCCGTGGACAAGAAGGAGACTAATAAAGCAAAGGAATAAGGGAAAATGCTCCCTAGGAAACCACTTGTCCTGGGGTTGTAGTTTAGGATGTATTCTATCACCATCTTCAGTTAATGGCCCATCAATGCCTTGTGCCTCCCTCTGGGAGTTCTCTCTTTAATGGGCCATCAAGGACCTCCTGTATGACTCATCATCCCATTGTGAGATGCTCTGCCCACGGGGAGGAGCCAAGCATTCTCACCTGGATATAAGGTGGGATTTGGGACAGTAGAAGCAGCCTTTACTCACTGGATTCTCAGAGGATTGGAGTTACCAGACCTTTCTATGGGATCACTGCTTCAGGAAGACCACCTCACCTGGACTGCTTCCATCACCCTGATCAGGTTGTATTCTGACTCTGTCAGTGGTTTTTTTCTTTTTGTATTGTTGCATTTATTTTACTTTTTTTCCTTTTCTTCTCATTAAATTGTATTTCTGACTTAGAGCCTCTCACTTGGTTTGTTTTCAAACCACAACACCACTGTAGTTAGCTCCACAATTTTTGTGCACAAGGACTTGAAAAAGAAAAAAATATTTGTAAGTATTTTTTGGGGGAGCAGTTATGGGGAGAATGAAAGATGTGTGAATGAGATGTGGACTGGTTATCCTGGACCTGTGAAGCAAGTGTGGAGCTTAATGCTGCGGTTCCATTATTTCGTGAGAAAAATGGCCAGCAAGGAGAGGAAGCGAAAGATAAAAGGAGTGAAAGATCCCCCCCGGTAACTGGAACTGGGTCTCAGGGAGGGGTTAGACCCCTTGGAAGAAGGGAGCCAAGAGTTTCCTGGCACAATCCACGAGGAAACCGAAAAAAAGTGAGGGGAAGCGCCTCTAAAAGTTGCCAGATTGAGGGTTGAAACACATGAAAGGGTGTAGGAAGTGTGGAATACCATACCCAAGAGCATCTGGGGTTGGCCAACAAAATTTGAGATTTTACAGTACCCATGGGTAGATACTAACAACTGAAGGTACCTTATTATTGTGTCATCCTGGTGTGAGTGAGAGTGAATGAGACAGACATATTAAAAAAAAATACAAGTGAGTGACTGTGAATGAAAGAAAGTATATGTAATATAGATTGTTGATTTTAAAGTTTAACTTTATTTTCTGGAGGGAGGTAGATTGGATTGTATTGTTGGAGAGGAGGGTGCTGTGGGGGGGGTAAGTGTTGTTCAATCTATCAGGGGAGTGAGTTGGAACGGAGGGGCAAAGGCCAGGGATGAACGGGAGGAGTCCTGGTGTTAGGGGTTAGGTTTGTTCCTTTTTACTCTAAAGAGTTTTTCCCCATAAGTTACCAAGGAGATTAAGTGTCGTACTTAAGACTATTTAACAAAAAACAAAGGGGTGGTCAAAGCTCGGAGGGGGAGATAACGCAAGTTTTGGGGCAGGTAAAGGACAGAGTTTGAAGCAGTTTAGCATTCTGTTTTTTTGGCGTTCAAGGAGAGAACGACTGGATTGCTTGTTACTAATAGAGTTCACTGTCTCTGGAGGGGTCCAGTCCTGGGAAATCTGCCATCATCTGCTCGCCCTGGAATTCTGAGCTTCTCTGCCGCCCTACGAGAGCTGGGCCAGACCTGCCCCACCATTGTGGTTTCATTGGCACTGCTCCTCTTGCTACAGTGTGACTCCCCATCCCCCTGCCCTCCTGGGACACCCTGTCCCTGCCTGCTGGGACATCCTGCCACTCCAGCTACCAGCCTGGGACTTCTCCACTGTTTCCAGCTTGGTGCTCTGAGGATCCTACAAAGGCACTGAGACCAAACTGCCCTGAGTTTTTGTGAAGCAAAGTCTTCAAAATTCTTGGTACTGTTTTTGTTATCAATGCAGTAGTTGGGGTTTTTTTTTGTTTGCTTTGTTATACATACTAGTAAAGAACTGCTATTTCTATTTCCAAAATCTTTTGCCTAAAAGCTTTTAACTGCAATTTTATAATTGGAAAAAAAGAGGGTAGTAGTAGTGATTTACATTCTCCATTCCAAGGGAAGCTCCAGCTTTCCCTGTCTTCCCAAACCAAGACACCTGGGCAAATGGGAAAAAGAGCTGATGAGTCAGGCTCAAGGAAAGAAAGGGGGGGCAGGTGCCAACAGATGTGCCCTGGGAGGCTTGGATTTGCCAGGCCTTGAATGTATTTGTGGATTCAGGACAATCATTTGATCCGGTGAAGGGGGAGTGTGCCTGTTGTTGAACAAGAGACACAGAACCCCTGGGGGTAAAAGTTTTTAAGATATCAGAAAACCTAGAGACAGAGCAAGGAAAGGAAAAGAAAGGAAAGGGCTGGGACCCCTTGGAAATGTTGCCTGCCCCATTCACCCTGGCTCTCTCGGCTCCCCCGTTTGCCCCGGCTTCCCTGGCACCACCGGCTGTGCTGGTGCTCCCAGCCAAGTGGGCTTTTCCACCCATTTCCCTGTCCATACCGAGTGCTGTCGTTCCTGCCTCCATGGCTTCCCTCATGCAGACAGCCCCCTCCCCTGCAGTGGTCTGGTTTCTGCTGGATGACCTTACCTCTGCCCCTTTGGCAGTTCCAACTTCGATGCTCACTTCCACCTCTCCCCCATTGGCGGTTCAGGCCTTGGTGCTGAATTCTGCCTTTGCTTCACTGCTGACCTCCACCCCCATCTCTCTGTCTTTATTACTAAATCCTGCCCTGGCTGCTGTTCCCTTGGTGACTCCAGCTCCTGCTGTCCAAGGGAATTCCCTCCTTAGAGGAAGGGCATCATACCAGGGTGCTGGGGGCTCAATTAAAACCCAGGGGTATCTCGATGGTCCCTCCCTTACCACTACTCCTGAACATTGGAGTATTTGAGATGGGGTGAAGGGACACTGCGGAGCCTCGCCACGGTCAAAATCCCGGGAGCAAGTGGGGAATGTCTGTTTCTGCTGTGACAAAGAGACACACTGTAGGGGGTGGTGCCTTCACCTAGGAAAGGACCTGAGAGTGTTCTGGGAGGTACACCCAGGGGAAGAGCAGGGATGTTGTGAGCTCTATTTTCCAGGAGATGAATATAATCTAGAGCCTTTAATAACTTTAAAAGTAGGCCCCCAAAAAGAGGTATGAGAATTTGTAGTTGATACTGGGGCAGAGAGAACTTGTGTGGTGGATATTCCAGCAGGATGTGATGTGTGTAGTGACACTGTGGGGATGGTAGGGGCAAGAGGAGAGGAGTTTGAGGTTCCTGTCACTAAAGATGTAATAGTTGGGAGTGAGACCAGGGTATGGAGGGGACATATTTTATTAGTTTCTGGAACAGGGAATAAGTCTTTGGGGAGGGATTTTCTGATACCATTAGGAAGAGGGATTATACCAGAAAGATGGAAGATCTAGCAAAACAAGCCCTCCTAGAAGGGAAAAAAAATATATGTTGATATGTCGGATATTGTGACAGTTTTGCCTTCTTTTCTTTTCTGCCAAGGCCAGGATGAATAATACTCAGGAAACGCCAAGCTCAAGTACGGACTTGGAATGTTTATTATCTCTTATCTATTTATAGTATTTACAGGCTCACAAGCCATGAGCTCTCAGAAAATGAAGGTAAAAATGGAGTGCTTCTAACTCTTTTCAAGGTTATTTAAGCAATATGTGCCCAATACCTAAGTGACACCTGTATTATTTATGTTTTTGACCCAATAATGGCCATCCAAGGCCTGCAATGCAGATCTTTTTCACCCAATTACAGAAACCCACCTAAACTCATGAAGAAGAAGGAAGAAGAAGGTGAAGAAGAAGGGCAAAGACAACACCCAAAATCCTCCATCTTGACTCATATGTATTACTATACACTAAAACCCCAAATTCTAAGTTTCTAGGCCTCCAACAGGATATTATGTAGCAGCGTGCCTGGGGCTCAGAGATGCCAGGTGCTCTCTAGGACCAGGCATTGCTCTCACAACTGAAAATATAACTTTACTTTGTAGATGGGAATTACTAGTGCCTGTTGAATGGGAGGTACCTGAGGAACAATGGGAAACTATAGTTAAGGAGTGTCAAAGACAATTTGCCTGGAAATTAGCAAAAAGGAAGTGACGAGGAAATAGAGGGCAAGACAGGATTGGCTGCTGTACTTGCCACCAAAAAGATCATATACACCTGCTATGAGTAGCAACCCCATAGGCATGGGAGGTGGGGATATAAGCCATACCAGACCTCTGTTATTCCTTTTTCTGTCACTCATTTTTTATCTTTTCCCTTTTGGGATGCCAGCAAAGTCATGTCACAGATGCTACCGAAAGCTGTATATGGAAAGAAACCAAGGTTCCTTTTTTATTACACACCCCCATGTCAACAGTCACTGTTATAACCCATCCAAATTAGGTACCTGTATGCAAAATGAGAAAAAATACTGGATTATGGAAAACTTAGGAATAAGTGGTAACATGTTGCTGTAGAGGTGGCCACGACACACAAAGGGACACAGTAAAAATTCAGAAGGCTTCTGTTTATTATGGCAGCACGCTGTCTTTTATACATTCCTCAACATAGTTTATACTTATTCATTGGTTACAATAAATCAACACAGTGTTCATTGGTACTGAGCAACCTCCACCACTGTTTTCAGATAACATTCACAAAACTTTTCTAAAAATACTTTTTCAGCTGCAGGTGTCTTCTGCTTATCTTTTCCTTCTTCTCGGTCTCCATGTCAATGGCCTTGGTAGAAATTCTTTTCAGGGATACACACGGATCTTATCAGCTTCTTCTTTAGCTAGCTTACACTCAGGCTCACAGGCCATCTGTCAGACCCTTCCACAGTAACAGGTTGGGAAGTAAACGTCCAAAAGGAGAGAAATGGATCTGTTTCACATTTGCTATTGGAAGTAGAGTCCAAGATTTGGTAAAAGAACAACTGGTAAGCAAAAAGATAAAGCCAGCACAGCAATCTAACTCTGTGCCAATTTCACTTCAAGATTTGTATAAAAAACTTGAACAGCAACTAGAAAAGGAAATAGATATCTCAAGACTGGAGAAAAATCTGATTGTGGAATTCGGGGAAAGAATAAGTAAGTAACTTAACATAATCAACTGTTGGGTCTGTGAAGGGGCTTTAATGTCAGAAGAATGGCCATGGAAAGGCAGTATCTTAGGTCCAGTTGAACTCCTTAAGTGGAACGGGAAAAATATAAGGGGGGAAACCGACAAGAAGGGTGGATTTTAAGTTCAACAGTGATAGTGATAGCATAGGGTTAAAATGTTTCTAAAATCATGGGAACTGTATACAATAGATTCAGGGGAGGTGGAAAAAAAGGTTGGGCCAGGATAGGCCTGGGAGGGGAACCAAAACTACGAAGGCCTTGGAAACAAAGGTTAGGTTTTGTCTTTACTAGATCATATACAGAAGAAACTGCGCCTGCATAATCATCATATGGTAAGTGATATGCTTGTTAATTGTAATGATTGTTTGGTGATGGAATATGATTATTGTCTTAAACAAGAATCATGAGAAACTATATTTGAGGGGGCCTGATGGAAATTACAAGAATTCATGCTTGGATAAGATCAATATATTCATTAGAACAATATGGGTTTAATAATTTATATGTAGTTGTATAACAAAAGGGTATAAAACATGTCCATTTCGAATCCGTGTCAGAGTCAGATTTGGATCTGTATCCTGTACCCCTGGTTCCCAGAGCTCTTCAATAAAAGCACCTGCATAAAATCATTCTGTGATTATGTGTTTAAACACTAACAATAGGGGAAGAATGTCTCTGGAGCACTGGGAAAAATTTTCTTAGTGAAGTAGGAAATACTCCCTGTAAAAGATATAATGTTAGTGATGGAACTTTTACATGGTGGATCCCAGAGAAACCTGTGGAGGCAGATGAGCCTGCCAAGCCTCTGCCCTGGAGGGATGTCCCTTGAATGGAACGTGATAAGCTTATCTCAACCCTCCCCAGGAGGGATAACCTTTGGATGAGGCTGTTCTCCCTGGTCATGGCAAGTTCCCATCATGCTCTGATGTACCCATGTAGATTCTTTCTAACCCATTGGTTTTTCCCCTTTGGTACCACTCTTGCTTTCCCCCATAAATACCCCAGGTTCTGCCCAGTTCAGGTGGGACCTGTCATCCCTGGCCCCCTTCACAGGGTGCAGGACAATAAAGGTTACTCCTGTGGAACTGCCACACGGCACTCCTGTGTCTCTGACTGAGTCGGCCTGGGATTACCTTGCAAGGCAGAGCTGAAATACCTACTAAGAGCTGATCACTTGCAGTCACAGGCTGCACCTTTCTGAGGCTATCTGGCAGCTGGAGGACTGCCCAAGACCCCTAGAAGGTTGTTTCTTGTGAGACCTCTCTCTGGGAAGATTGCGGCATTTCGGGTAAGACCAAAAGATCCCCATCAGTCATTCTAAGGAACCAACTCAGTATTGGATGCAAGGAAAAACAAAAGAGGGAAATTGTAAATATAATAACGAAATTGGACTTTTTCAATGTAATGATACAGGCAAGAATCCTTACTATGGGATCCCAGAAATATCCAAATTTTGGGAGAATATAAATCAACAGAAAAATGATTATTGGAAAGCACCAGATGGCTTATTTTGGATATGTGGAAAAAGAGCATACCCAAGACTCCCCTACCCGTGGAAAGGGAGTTGTACTCTGGGAATTACACGGCCAGGATTTTTTTATTTTACCAGGACCAAATGGAGATGAATTAGGAGTACCAGTTTATGAGGACCTAAAAAGAAATAAAAGGGATTTGATTGGATGATTTCAAAAATTGGGGAGGAAGAATGGCCCCCTGAACGCATATTGGAAACAAATGGGCCAGCCACCTGGGCACAGGATGGGAGTTGGGGATATCAGACCCCAATTTATATGCTGAATCGCATTATAAGACTCCAAGCAGTTGTAGAGATAATAACAAACAAAACTGGTCAGGCATTGGAATTAATATCAAGTCAACAAAGCCAAACAAGGGCTGCAGTGTATCAGAATAGGTTAGCTTTAGACTATTTATTAGATGAAGAAGGGGGTGTTTGTGGAAAATTTAATACATCAGATTGTTATTTGAAAATAAATGACAACGGGGAATGCTGTCCTGGATATAGTCAATGATATTAGAAAAATAGCTCATGTAGCAATTCAAAAATGGGAATCAATGCTAAAAACTAGCTGGTGGGATAGCATATTGGGAATAGAATGGTGGAAGAAGCTGGGCTTCTTCCTTATATGTGCTACAGCTGGTTTGATATTTCTGCCTTGTTTGATCCTGTTTTATTCGGCTAATTACCAGCATAGTCCAAAGCATGCAAGTAGTAACAATACCTATAGAACCAAAATAGGCTACATCTGGAATGGCACAAAGTATCATGATGTTAAAGAAACAAAATAATATGAAAGATCCTTTTGAAGAAGCAAAAATTATTTGTGAAAAAAAATGAGCAAATAATGAAGGTTAGAAAACAAGAAATATTGCTCAAGCCAAAAGATTTATAAAAAGGGAGGAGGAAGGATTGTTATAAATACATATGTCATGGGTTAATGTTGACATGGGACTCTGATACAGGGGAAGCTGGACAGAGAGCAACGTAAGGTCAAGCCAATATGGTTAAGCGTCACGTTCTCTGTTTATTCTCTCTCAAATGGTGGGTTTTATACCCTTCAGCATAGTTTATAATGACAGTTCATAAAAAGAATGCAAACAAACATTGTTTAGCTTAATGTTAGGGTGGCTAAAATGCTCATACTACAAAACTACATCTATCAACACCTAGAAACCCACTATCTCCATGTGTACATCTTAACATGATTTTCCACCCGTGCCACAGCACAGGCCTGCATTAGGGCCCAGGCTGGGTATCTCAAACCCCAATTCCAATATCTGCAACAGGTTAACACAGTTTGCTTTTAGTTAAAGAGGAATATTGAATATTGCCCTGTCAGGACCTTGGAATTGTTTTCAAAAGGACAGGGACCTATCAGAAGCCAAATCTTAGCTACTGGCGTATGGTTTGACCACTGAGGACTCTAAATGCGACTTTGGGAAGTACCCATATAAATCCTGATTTGGTCTGAGACAGTCCTTTTCCTTCCGACCTCGAAGGAAATAAGGAGGCAGTCCTGGGTCTCTCCTTGCCGGGGGAGCAAGGACAGCCCGGCCTGCCTGGGCTCGGGCTTTTCACAAGAAGCCCACCTGGCCCGGTGACTCCCGGGCCAGGGGAGGGGATGAGCATATGCTCTGTCCCGGCCCAGATCGGTTTGTAGAAGCTGTAAAACACCCTGCCGCTCCCCCTGTTAGGCAGGGGAGATGGCCCGAGGCCTGGGCTGGGCTCCATTGGCTCCTGGTGGGGGCCGGGGTGGCCGCAGCTTAACATCAGCTAGTTTTAAAGCCTACCCCAAGCCCTGGAGTTGGCCAAGCCAAGAAGGAATGTCCGCCGGCCCCCTGGTAACAGCTATAGGCCCGGTTTGGCCAAGCCCGCCATGATTGTCACCAAGGGGTGGGCAGGGTTCCCCCTCTCCTCCAGTGACTCGTAGGAGGAAAGGAAAGGAAGGGAGAAAGCCCGGTCGCTCTGAGATCCCACAGTCAGAGAGACTGCTGCCCGGCAGAGATCACATGACCATTGCAGGCCTGGGCGGATTTACGCCTTTCCTGGAAAAATGAAGCTTCCAAGGCTTAACTCTTCCATGAGAGAGAGAAGAAAGGGTCACAGTTGTGATGAAGTATGTTTGTTCACTAAATCGGGGGTGAAGGGAAATAGATGTGATAAAGTACATTTGTTCACTAAATCAGGGGTGAAGGGAAATAGATAAGGTATGTCTGTTCACTAAATCAAGGATGAAAGGAGATAGATAAGGATGTCTGCTCACTAAATCAAGGATGAAAGGAGACAGATAAGTTGTATAACTTTACTGACCCCTTCCTGTTGAGATAAACATTTCCAGGGACATGCTAATTGCGATGATTAACCGCATCTGAAGAAGACTAATCAAGACCCTAGCAACATGAGATGGACATGCGCAGAGTACACCGAGGACAGTCACGTCAACAAGGAACAGAACTGTATAAGAGGACACTAGAGACCCGGATCGGCGTGGCAGTTTTGCGGGACGAAGAGCCCCCTGTCGCCCAGCGCTGAAACTGCTTTTGCTTTGCTTGCAATAATTAATAAATTTTCAATTGGAAACCACAATTGGCTTTTGGTCATAAATTGGTAACAATTTGGTGCCGTGACTCGGATGGGAATGCTGGTGGACTCGCGAGGGGCTTGAGGAGGCGCCCCGCCTACAATAGATGGCCTCGGCTCCTGGTCTTCACCCCACTCCCACCGACGATCCGAAACTCAAAGCAAAGGCAAGGAAAAGACCGGTCGACCCTATAAATTCTGTGCACAGGAGTCCGGACGAAGACTCAGGAACGCGTGAGTACTGCCCATTGAGCAGGGAAACCCGTTCGGTCGGGGTCGGGAATCCTGGAGTGTAACGTGTGGTGTGTGTATGAGAGGGAGACCGGCAGCCGGATTTCCCAAGCGAGTGTGGACCCTCAGTAGTGCGTTTCTCATTGCCTGCGAGGGCGTGAGCCACGAACCAGGGGAAGTGAGTGAATACGTGTGAGAGAAAGGCACTCCGGAAGATGGGACAGGGGAAGAGCAAGCCCCCTCCACCCATAAAGCCCCCTCCAGTACCTAGGAACTCCCCGCTAGGATTCATGCTGGAGACTTGGGAGCACTACCCCGGGACAGGAGATAAGGATAAGGCCAAAATGATACATTATTGTGTAAAGGTTTGGGGAGGGCAGAAAATATCAAAAGATGTGTGGTGGCCGATGTATGGGTCAGCTGACGATTGGGTACAGCAGTTATTGAACTTTTGGGTATACTCCAAAACTCCTTTTAACCAGGAGGAGAGTGACTATGCGGCAGTTTGGCTGACGACACCAGGGGTCATTATTTTTAAACTTTCAGAGGAAAAAGGATCTAAGGAACATAAGGCCCGAAAAGAGGAAGAGGTTCCCATGGGACCCCCACCTTATGTACCCCCGTCACCACTGGCTCCGCCTCACCCTGAGCAAAATGAGCAGGAGGAACTGGAGCAGGGACCGCAAATGTGTAGCAGAACACGGCAACATAACCTACTCCCCTTAAGGGAAATGCCGATGGGAGGTCCCCAACCACAGATGGGATTTATATCAGTACCTCTTAACTCAGGTGACGTACGGGATTTTAAAAGGGAGATGGGAAACATCCTGGAAGACCCTTTAGGGGTAGCAGAAAGAGTGGATCAATTCCTAGGACCTAACATATGCACGTGGGAGGAGTTGCAGTCCATTTTGAACATATTATTTACCGCAGAGGAAAAGAATATGATCAGACGTGCGGGGATGCGCATTTGGGACGCCCAGCATGTCCAGGGGCCCTTAGCCGATACTAAATGGCCCTTACAGAATCCTCTCTGGAACCATCAAAACCAGAACCATAGAGGACACATGCAGGACCTTAGAACTATTATCATCCAGGGTATTAGAGAGGCTGTTCCAAGAGGCCAAAATATTAATAAAGCATTCAATGAAAGACAAAAGAAAGATGAAACCCCCAGGGAATGGCTGGAGAGCTTACGAAAAGATCTGCAACTATATTCGGGCCTAGACCCTGAAACATCGTTGGGACAAGCATTGCTAAAAACACAATTTGTAGCAAAATCATGGGAGGATATTCGGAAGAAACTTGAGAAAATGGAAAATTGGCAAGATAGAGGTTTGGATGAGCTATTAAGGGAAGCACAGAAGGTATATGTTCGGAGGGAGGAAGAGGGTCATAAGAGACAAGTTAGAATGATGGTGGCTGCAGTCAGGGAAAGTAGAGAATCGGATAGGCAGGGTAAGGGAGAGAGAACCCGGAAACCACCCCCAAAGCAAGGAGGACCGGTAGAGAGGAAAGAAGAAAAGACTTGTTTCTATTGTGGTAAACGGGGACATTTCAAAAGAGACTGCAGAGTCAGAATACAGGATGAAAAAATGCTTAAAGAAGATTAGGGAGGTCAGGGGCTCTACATATTGGGGACCCCGAAACATCCAGAGCCCTTGATAAAATTAAAATTAGGTCCCCAAGCTAAGGAGGTATAGTTTCTGGTGGATTCGGGGGCTGAGAGGTCCACCATACAGAGTCTGCCTCCCGGGTGTAAACCATCGTGGGAAACAGCCCTGGTTGTGGGTGCAAAAGGGGAGCCCTTTAAAGTAGGGGTAGTTAAGAGCGTTTTAATAGAAGCAGAATCCAAACTGGGGGTGGGGGATTTTTTGATAGTACTTGAAGCTGAATTTAATCTATTGGGACGAGACTTGATAATTGAATTGGGAATAAATTTGGAAGTCAAGGGAAAAGAACTGAAAATTAGACTCTGCCCTCTTAGAGTAGAAGATGAGCAAGAAATAAATCCTGAAGTTTGGTATATGCCTGAAAGCATAGGACAATTAAAGATACCCCCCTTTATGGTCAAAATTAAAAACCCTGAAATCCCGATAAAAATAAAACAGTACCCTATATCCTTGGAAGGAAGAAGAGGATTAAAGCCTGAAGTAGAAAGATTAATAAACAAAGGATTGCTAGAACCCTGCATGTCCCCATTTAACACTCCCATCTTACCAGTAAAGAAACCGGATGGGACATACAGACTAGTCCATGATTTGAGGGAAATCAATAAGCGTACGGTTTCCCGGTTCCCGGTGGTAGCGAATCCATATACCCTACTGAGCAAACTGGGACCTGATAATTTATGGTATAGTGTGATTGACCTAAAAGATGCCTTTTGGGCCTGCCCCTTGGACGAATCATGTAGAGATTACTTTGCCTTTGAATGGGAGGATCCCGATACCAATAGAAAACAACAACTAAGATGGACAGTACTTCCCCAGGGGTTCACTGAATCCCCCAATCTATTCGGGCAGGCCCTGGAGCAACTCTTGCAAGAATATCAACCCCACCCTGAAACAACATTAATCCAATATGTGGATGATTTATTGATTGCAGGAAAAGAGGAGGGAAAAGTCAGAAAAGAAAGCATTAAATTGTTAAATTTTTTTGGATTGAAAGGACTTAAAGTATCAAAGACGAAATTACAGTTTGTGGAAGAAGAAGTAAGATATTTGGGCCATTATATCAGTAAGGGGGAAAAAAAGATAGATTCGGAAAGAATAAAAGGAATATTATCCTTACCAACTCTGGGGAATAAGAAGCAAATCAGACAATTGCTGGGATTAGTAGGATACTGTAGGCGATGGATTGAGAACTATAGTAGCAAGGTAAAGTTCCTATACCAGAAACTTAGCACAGACGGGTTATTAAAATGGAGTGAGGAAGATAAGGGAAAACTACAGAGGTTACGGGAGGATCTCGTTAACGCTCCAGTCCTAAGCCTACCAGACTTAAAAAGACCCTTTTATCTGTTTGTCAACATAGATAATGGTACAGCTTATGGGGTCCTAACCCAAGATTGGGCAGGAAAAAAGAAGCCGGTGGGATATTTGTCAAAGTTATTAGATCCTGTGAGCCGGGGATGGCCCACCTGCTTACAGGCAATAGTAGGATGTGCCCTCCTGGTAGGGGAAGCTAAAAAGATCACTTTCAATAGCAATCTTAAAGTACTATCTCCCCACAATGTTAGAAATGTACTCCAACAAAAGGCCGAGAAGTGGATATCGGATACTCGGCTCTTAAAGTATGAGGGTATCCTACTGGAAGCCCCCAATCTGACTTTAGAAACTACCAGCTTGCAAAATCCTGCACAATTTTTGTATGGGGAACCAGATGACACAAAATTAGTACATGATTGTCTCCAGAACATAGAAGAACAAACAAAAATTAGGCCTGACTTAGAGGAAGAAGAATTAGACGAAGGAGAGAGGATTTTTGTAGATGGGTCCTCCAGAGTAGTGGAAGGCAAAAGGAAGTCGAGATATGCTGTGATAGACGGGAAAACCCTTAAGGTGTTAGAATCAGGACCCCTAAGCAGCACTTGGTCAGCCCAAGCCTGCAAACTATATGCTATATTGCAATCCCTAAACAGATTACAAGGGATGGAAGGAACAATATACACAGACTCCAAATATAGTTATGGGGTAGTACATACCTTTGGAAAAATCTGGGAAGAACAAGGGCTAGTAAACTCACAGGGGAAAGACTTGGTGCATCAGGAATTAATAAAGAAGGTGTTAGCAGCTCTACATAAGCCAAAGAGGGTAGCAGTGGTACATCTCAGAGGACATCAAAGGGGAGTGGATTATAAAACCAGAGGGAACAACGCTGCTGATCAAGAAGCCAAACAGGCAGCATTTAAGGAGTTAATTGTAACTCAGAAAGAACAAGAGGAGCCCAGACAGGATTCTTCTGCCCCATTGTTTACAACACAAGAGGAACAGAAATTGACCCGGATGGGTATATCAAAGGACGCAGAAGGGAAGTGGCACTTAGCAGATGGGTGAGAGGTGTTATCTAAATCAATAGCTAACCAGGTTACATAAACAAACACACTGGGGAAGCCAGGCACATTACCCAGGGATGCCTCACCTGCTTGAGAGTTAACAGATCAGTACAAAGAAAATTGCCATTGGGGGGGAGACCTTTAGCTACCAGACCATTTTCTAAAATTCAAATAGACTTTACTGAATTCCCTAAAGTAGGAAGATATAAATATGTACTAGTTATAGTAGACCACCTAACCCATTATGTTGAAGCTTTCCCTACCACTAGAGCAACTGCGCAAACGGTGACTAAAGTTTTGTTAGAACAAATAATACCTAGGTACGGGGTAACTGAGGTTATAGATTCTGATCAGGGACCACACTTTACATCCAAGATAGTCAAAAATCTTGCTGAGGCTCTGGGAATAAGATGGGACGAACATACCCCTTGGCATCCTCAAAGTTCTGGAAGAGTATGGGGAATTGAAGAAACAATTAGCCAAATTAACGATGGAGACTAAGCTCTCTTGGATAAAATGTATTCCCCTTGCCTTATTAAATCTTAGGGCCCAACCTCGAGCTGATATAGGAATATCTCCTTTTGAGATGTTATATGGAATGCCCTATGATGCTGGAATACCACAGGATCACCCTGGAATTACAGACAAAATCATTCAAACATATATTAGTGAATTGATGAGGTATAGACAAGAATTATGGAAAAAAGGACAATTAATCCAGCATCCCCCTCTTGATATTACTTTACACCAGGTAAAGCCTGGATATTGGGTCCTTATAAAAACGTGGAAAGAAACCACTCTGCAACCTCGGTGGGACGGCCCGTACTTGGTATTATTGACCACCAATACAGCAGTGCGAACTGCAGAGAGAGGGTGAACTCA
Source organism: Sylvia atricapilla (assembly GCF_009819655.1). Lineage (NCBI taxonomy): Eukaryota > Metazoa > Chordata > Aves > Passeriformes > Sylviidae > Sylvia > Sylvia atricapilla. The sequence goes on along the minus strand of NC_089173.1, from coordinate 14,258,522 downwards.
TGCCAGCCGCATAAAAGGGCCTATACCCAAGGACGAGTGGGAGGTCAAGAGCCCAGCCGGGGACTTGAAACTTAAACTGACTCGTAAAAAAAGAACCCCACTTGAGGAAGACACCGATTGAATCAGGCCGATTCTGGCCCTTCTGACTTCTACATCTTTGAAATACAGACACTGGGGAATTATACAAGGGATACATATATATATTGTTTAACCATTATGGAATAAAAGGGAAGTGGTTAATGGATAGGGAACATAAGCATAGAACCTTTAGAATAGAATATTTACCTGGGGCTAAAAGGGATGATAAGGGGAATATATATGCACAAGATGTGCGAATAAGGTGTACAGATATATATTGTAGGGGAACTTGTTATCCATTTGTATGTTATCAATGCTTAGTGTGTAAAGACAAGTGGTGGACCCATTGTAATAATGGGTACCCACCAAAAGGTGTTTGCTACTCCTGTTGGTCTCTCCAAGGGGAAATAATTAACTAGACGTTGGCCCAGAGGGTGGCCACTGGAGACCTAAGATTAGGATCTAACGAATGGTGGGATATTTTTGCAGAAGGAGCTAATCCGGACCTTTACTGTTATCATTCAAACGAACCAGCGCCTTTTGTGGCGCACATTATAGCAGGGTTGTACCGCAAAAGGGCAAAGAGCATCAATTGTAACGTTCCAGAGGTCAAAGACCATAATTGGAACACTTACATTCAAAGGACAACCCGAAGAGGGCAAAACTCCCCTCCTGAAGAATACTCTTGCTGCCGAGAAGATGGTACACCCCATGGCTCAAAGCAACCGAATCGACGGGCGAGGCAGAGGAGACAAAGACTGTGGAGGAGGTCACCCCGATATCAGTGGAGTCAAGAGGTTATGGTCCAGGAAATGCCCCAAGAGTGGGAATGACCCTCCTATCCAAAATCGTACCCGTTATTGCAAAGGAGAAACCACCAGTTTAAGGCTGATGATCAAGATGACTATTATGTTAAGTTTATTTGAAAGGTGTTGGGGTGAACCGACGCATCAGCCGTTTAAGTGGTCCTTGACAAGGTGGGACAACTCCCAAACATTACAAACCATTACCACAGTAGGGGCTCCAAGTTTTATAGTAGGCTTATGTAATATGAATAATATTGACCACTGTGGAAAGGTATTGAATCTGACAGGATTTTACATGTGTCCAAGCTCAACTCAAGGGAAAGGGTATTGCAACCTACCTGGGGAATATTTTTGTGGATACTGGGGTTGTGAAACAATTACCTCTGATTGGTCACCAGGAGGAGGGCCTGACAAATATTTGAAAGTAGATTTTGGACCAGCAGGATGTATTAAACCACGGAGAGGCCCATCAGGGGAAACGACCTATATAGGGACCTGTTCTTTTCTGTATGTTAATGTTACCCAGCCAGAAAAGCCAGAATGGCTATTGGGGAAAACCTGGGGAATTGGGCATTGGGAACCTGGAAGGGATAGAGGGAATCTAATCTTGATAAAAAAAGAACCAGCCCCATATGACACCCCCACAGGTGTAGGACCCAACCCAGTACTGGTAGTAGGGCAAAACTGGACAGATGCCACAAACAACAGTAGCTCGGGAAAGTTAACAATGTCGCAAACCGATGTCTCCGAGGAGGCCTCTAATTATAATACTCTTTGGAAAATAATGCAAGCTAGTTATGGAATCCTGAATAAGACACACCCCAATTTGACCAAAGAGTGTTGGTTATGTTATAATATGAGGCCACCCTTTTACGAAGCTATTGGGACTGATGCTGGGACAAGGAGAAGAAATGGGACTAATCCCAGAGAGTGTCTCTGGAAGCAGACAAAGAAGGAAACCCCTGGAATTACATTGGCCTGGGTTACTGGGAAAGGAAGATGTGTGGGGACAGTACCTATGGGAAAACGTCACCTGTGTAATAAGACCATAAGTTTAGAACAAGAATCAGCTGATTGGCTATTACCAACAGCTAATGCAAAATGGATTTGTAACACCCTGGGAGTAACTCCGTGTCTATCAGTAAAAGCATTCAATAAGAGCCATGAGTATTGTGTACAAGTGACAATAATCCCACGAATTATATACCATCCAAAGGAATATGTACTTAACCAACACATTACAGCTGAACACCACTTGGAAAAAAGAGAACCACTTACAGCCCTGACCATAGCAGTTCTACTGACCATGGGAGGGGCTGGAGTAGGGACAGGAGTGGCCTCTCTAGTATCTCAACAGAAAGAGTTTAAAACCCTGAGAATGTCTGTGGATGAGGATCTTAGCAGAATAGAGAAAGCCATTGATGGATTAGTAAAATCAGTCAGATCATTGTCTGAAGTAGTGCTACAAAACAGAAGAGGATTGGACCTCCTGTTGCTACAACAAGGAGGATTGTGTGTAGCCCTTAAAGAACAATGCTGTACATATGCTGATCATACTGGAGTAGTAGTGGATACCATGGCTGAACTCAGGAAACAACTAGAACAGAGGAAGCGAGATCGAGAGGCACAACAAAGCTGGTATGAATTATGGTTTAATCAATCCCCATGGCTGACTACCTTGTTATCGACAATCGTAGGACCCGTTATACTACTGGTATTAGGATTAACCTTTGGACCATGTATCTTTAATAGACTTATAACCATTGTAAAGAATAGACTAGAAGCAGCCCACCTAATGTTAATGAGAGCCAAATATGAACCCATTGAAATTGAGGAAGAATTAGAATGGAGCAGACAAGAACTAAAACGATTTAATGAACAAAACAAAATAGCCTGAAAGAAAAAGGGAGGATTGTGATGAAGTATGTTTGTTCACTAAATCGGGGGTGAAGGGAAATAGATAAGGTATGTCTGTTCACTAAATCAAGGACGAAAGGAGACAGATAAGTTGTATAACTTTACTGACCCCTTCCTGTTGAGATAAACATTTCCAGGGACATGCTAATTGCGATAATTAACCGCATCTGAAGAAGACTAATCAAGACCCTAGCAACACAAGATGGACATGCGCAGAGTACACCGAGGACAGTCACGTCAACAAGGAACAGAACTGTATAAGAGGACACTAGAGACCCCGGATCGGCGCGGCAGTTTTGCGGGACGAAGAGCCCCCTGTCGCCCAGCGCTGAAACTGCTTTTGCTTTGCTTGCAATTATTAATAAATTTTCAATTGGAAACCACAATTGGCTTTTGGTCATAAATTGGTAACAACAGTGAACGTAGAGAATACACAGCATAAAGTCAGTGGAGCGAGAGTGAAAGGACTGACTGGAAGAAGGGATTGAGGAAGTGGGCATTTTTAGCTGGACTTCTCTGGTGTGAATCATAGAGAAATGGACTATTTCTTATAACATCATAATGCTGTTTGAAGGAATGCTGGTTCTAGTCAAAAGTTGTGGATTGATATAACTGAGATTTGATTGAAAATTTTGAACAGAGTAAGCCCCTTGCTTGTGGGGTATATGATAGATTACCAATCAGTAATTGTTCACTAAACCTATCACAGGAAGCACCTGTTATTCTCGCCAAGACCCTCTCTTCAAACATCCAGCAAAGCAAACAAAAGAAAAGCTGAGTGACCAGTTTTTTGCAGGGATCAGAGCTGCATTCCCACAACCACCGGACCACCAACTACCGGGAAGCGGACAAAGACCCCTCCCCAGCAGCACTTCATGAAAACACAGGAGAAACAGAAAAATACACATATCACAGGGAGCTGCAAAGTATAAAAGCAGAGACTCTCAGATAGTGGTCGTGGACCGTGGTAGAGCAGGAGACTCCCCCGGCCGCCCAGCGCGCTGTTTTGTTTATTGTCGCTTGCTCAATAAATTCCAATCTGATTTAATTGAGCTTGTGTCCAGTCAATTATTGGGACACACATATAACAGGGTAAAAGGAGGTCTCAGTCTTTGAGATGAAGATGATTCTAGAGAGAGTGATTTGAAGCCCTTGGCTCCTAGGGTTAAAAGGAGGTCTCCATTTCTTTTGATAGAGAAGATTTTAGAGATAGAAGAAGAGAATCCTTGTTTTATACTAGAAGAAGCATTCTTAAATGGTACCCCAAATACACTGAGAGGCCCATTGTGATGGTGGGTCACACTTGCAGCTGCTGTTAGGAGCACGAAAGGACAAGCAGGCCAGCAGGAGGTCAAGCAGGAAAGCTTCTACTTTATTTTTCTGACTCCATATTATATACAAATTTACAGACAGGCCAAGATTGGCTACACAGGTAGCCACTTCTTCGACCTCATTGGTGAACATCACCATCAATCATCATTCTCCTCCTAGAGAGGAAGAATGTAAACAATTCTAATAATATACATAGTTTACTTGAAGCTGCGTGAGAACAAAATGCAAACAGTGAAAAGCAGGCAAACTTGAAGCAACAGCCCATGAGTAGCCAGGGGAAAGGCTGCAAATGGCTGGGACTGCATAATCTGCAAAATTTTGGCCAGTTGCAGATTTATGACATTGGGAGCCACTAGACTGTTTTTTTCTCATGGCGAATGTCTCCATGGGACTCTAGAGAGACTCCTCTCCCAAAGTGATGAAACATTATGTTTAAATGGTGGAACTGACTGAAAATCACAGGTTGTGTCTCTCTATGTTGTTTGTGAGAAAGTGAACAGTTTGTGGGGGGAGGAAAAGTGTTTTGGAAGTTTCATTTGGTTTTTTTTCTTTTCTTTTTTTTCTCTTTTTTGTGTGTGTCAATAAAAACTATCTGTTTACTTTTAAGTTGGGCCTGTTTTGCCTTATTCTCCTGATTCTATCTCACAGCAGAAAGACACGAAACCACTACAACATATTATATTATTGGCTTTTCACAAATATTAAGATGAATGCTATATGTAAAATGTTAAAATAACTTTGCTGTATGGAGATAGTTTTTATTTCTGCTATTCACAAAATTATGACATGGTAGTGGGATAGCTGATATCTAGTTATGCATGTAATTGAACTGCCTGCTTGGTTAGGATAACATCCAGTGAACATAGGATGAGGACCCTGCTACTGATATGCCAGCTATAAGCGCCTGCCATCTGAAGAAAGTATGGACCAAGACCCAAGCTGGAGGTTATAAAGAGAACTGACTAAAATCACAGCCAAGAAACACGCGTGCTCTAAAAAGGCAGACCCAAGGAAAGGCCATGCTTAACAGTTCCTGGAATATGTAAAATAATTTGTGGAAAAGTATGAATATGCATAATGGTTTATGAATATTCAACAGGTTGATGAAGTAGAAAAGGTATTTAAGGAGTGTCTCCAAAGATAGTAGGTGTGCTCTTGGCTGAATGCCAAGCACCCGGCTGTTAACCCATTACTTTATCTCTATCTCCTATTGTCTTTTATTAAACTTTTAAAATTTTACCAGGAAAATTAACCTCCTCTTTGACATACAACAAAAGTGGGAGTGCATAATAGAGTAGGCGATTTGGGAAGTCTGGTCCTTCTGATTACCTCATCCAGAGGGGAAAAAGGAAGAGGGTGATGTGGCCAAAAACTTAGGATAAAAAGAGGGCTGTGTCCACCAATCATTTAAGAGACCTCATGGGAAATGCCCCGTGGCTTCTACCTTTATTTGCATAAAGTTACAGGACTCCTCTATCTCCTTTTTGGACATAAACCTCTGGCATCGTGGATTAATTTTTCTAACAGCAGCAATCTACCACGGGGTGTCTGTGCACCCCTGCAGTCCTCCAGGATGTGTAAAATGGTTCCTGGCAGCTCCCCCGTGTGGTATTGTCCTGGTTTGGAATAAATTAGGGAAGAACCTCTAAAGAGACTCCCCTAAACCAAAACCTCCACCACCCCTCCCCCCAGCCCTGGGTTTGGGAAGGAAAAATACCTTGGAGGAAAAGTGGAAAAAAACGGTTTATTGACAATGAAAAGAACACTCCCCAACACCAAAGTGGGAAAAGGAACCGTGTTACTGTCGGGAAGGGTACTCAGCTTCTCTTGCAGACCCAGGACTTCTCCAACTTCTCAGGTCAGGTCAGGTCCGGAGCCGGTTCAAACCTTGCGGGGGGTGGGGGAGGGAGTGGGAAAGGAAGGAAAAAAACCAAACAGAAGCAGCAGAAGCAGGGGCAAGCAGAGAGAGAGAGAGAGAAAGAAAAAAAAAAAATATATATATAAACAGCAGGGGAAAAAACAGCAGGTCAAGCAAAAGCAAGCTAGAAAACGAAGCAGAAAAGCCGGCAGCAGAGAGAGCCAGCAGCAGCAAAAGCAAAAAACAGCAGGCCCCGCCAGAGAGGGAGGGGCAGCTGCCAGACACAACAATGTATCCAGGATATGGGATATATGGGATAGGAGGCAGGTCAACCCAGAACAGGTATGTACCGCTGTGCAGCCCCAAGGCTGCTCACAATGCTCCCTCACCTCCCCAGGGCTGCCCACAGGCTGCAGAGCCACCTTGCTATCAGCGCAGGCAGGACTGGGCCCCTCTCTAGACAGCAGCCCAGGGGGTGTGGAGCGGACGGCTGTGAGACCATCAACCATTTTATGCCGCGTGATGCTGCTGCCTCCATCTCTCCGTGTCCCCTTCTTCTTGCCCCTGGCTGCATGCTCACAGGCTGCCATGCTTGCTGCCTGCTCAGCCTCCCCAGGATCCTGCCGCCCTTGTGTCTCTTCCACTGGGGCCATGCCCCGGCTCTGCCTGGGGCTTGGCAGGGCCTGGCTGCATGTGTGCCACGTGGTGTGGAGCACACATGTTGCACAGCAGGCCATGGGTCAGGCGGGGCAGGACGGTGCACAGAACCCCCAGGAGGGATGGCAAGTGGCATGGGGCCGGGCACTTCTGTTTCCTGTCGCTCGGCGGCCACCCCCGGCAGCTGTCCAGCAGGTGCTGTGTGACCCTGTGGAGTGGCAGGGCCAGCCGGGCGGTGCACGGCCAGGTGTGTGGCCAGCAGCAGCCGCAGCAAGGGGCTGCTGACTCTGCTGGTGCAGGTGGTGAGAGGGGAGCTGAGGCCAGTGTTCCCAGGGCGATGAGGGGTGGCCGCCTTTGCCAAGCTGCCCTCCCTACCACATGTGGCAAATACTGGCGAACCTGGGGTACCCACAGTGGGGAGCGTGCTTGGTGCTGTGCCAGCCACCCAGCCCTGTGCTGCACTCCCCTGAGGCATTTTCCCATCCATCCTGGGAAGGAGACGTAAAGGACACTGAATCTGAAGGTTAGCTGTTGGCAGGAGCAACTTCCATTCATTGACCACCTCTTGTTTCCCGGCAATTCAGCTACCTTGTGGTAGATGTGGTGGTGCTGAAGAGGGGTCGTCTGGCATAAACCCTGACAGAGGTGGTGGGAGAGCTCAATGCAAGGAGCTTTCAGTGGCATGTGTGAGGGTAGGAGGGAATGGTATCCATAGCTAAAGGGAAAAATAGGTCAGGACATAATCAGCCACAGTAATGGTAAGTTGTTAATTGTTGCAAACTGCTTGCCAAGGTGTTCCTTTCTTAGGTAATGGGGTTTGTATCAACCAGAACTGCATGTGGTCAGTATTTGCAGATGATGTTATGGGGCCTGCTGGTTAAGTAAGTGTAGCAGTTTATATGGCATTCTGCAAAAAAGTGGTGGGTCTTTCTGTATTCCTCAATTCTTAACAAAAATTAAGTTAACAAAACCCTGAAAATAGGTTTTGCAAAACATCAGGTTTTTTTCCTACTATTACTAGAGACAAGCATAGTCACCTTGTCTTTAAGAAAGTAAATGTTACCTACTTTTCTCCAAGAGCATCAAGTGCTTTCGATCAGTGTTTGTGTGTATCCATTAGCCTTGTTCTTCTTTGGAGAACTTCTGCAATACTCAGATGATCTGTGTAGGCTGCAGACTGCAGTGGTGGACTTCAAGGTTTCCAGCAGAAGGGAGATGCTGTCCCTGTTTTGGATTTTTCTTTGTCTGAACCTGCAAGGGCCGAGGCTTAAATTTTCAAGCAGTTTGAAGAGCTCCAAAGTAAGACATGAACATGTGCTTGTTTTTTCATCACCTTTGTCACCACTGATGGTTTAGTCAAGTTATCCTGTGCATTGTATTTAATTGACTAGTGAAGTGTGTGCAAAAATACGTCCAGTATCTCCTCAATTACGTTCCTAGAAGAGTTTGACTGGAGAACAAGGAGTTCTGAGGACAAATATTTGGTATACTAGAAGTAGAATTTAGGAGTTGATTGCAGAGCACTGCATGCACAAATGGTTAAGGAGGATGCATCTTTTTCTGTCCCCTCTATGCTTGTTCTCATTTGAAATACTAAACATTCTGCAGGTTGGTTTTGTTAGGGCTGGGGGGATTTTTGGGGGGGCAGGGCTGTGCTGGGGGAGGATGTGGGTGTGTTTTATTTTTTTTCTAGAATAGTGTACAAGGAACTTGTGCCCCAAACCAGCAGTATGAAACAATGCACTTGTAAAGGTCACAGAAATGTAGGAAAATGTGAATCTGAAAATGCTTCAGTATTTACCCAGGTGTTTATCTCCAACAGGGTGATTTTCCTTCACAGAAATGTAGTGGCAGACTTATAGCATGCTAGAAGTGATGACCTGTTTCCATCCCAAATCGACCAGTGATATATTTTGGCTCTTGATTTAAACCCTCGAGCCAACTGTGTTTCAGGCTGCAGAAGCTGCAGCTGGTTTGGCAGAGGCAGGGTGCAGCCCTGCCTGCTGGTCACAACCTGGCACCCACAGGTGGCAGCTGTCAGCACCCAAGGTCCCCTGTGCCGCCCTGCTGTGGCTGGGCCTGCCTCCCTCCCACCCCTGGAAGCCTCAGGGAAACAGTGCATTACTCCATCTGCTTTAAAAACAAACAAGCAAACAAAAAGCCCACTGTAAAATTATGCAAAAGTTTTCAAACTACTTATCAGAGCTTGCTTGGAGTTTGTTGATGGAGCAAATGGTTTTTAGGTAAACTAGTATTGCTGGTACTACTTTTAGATTAGGTTCCTCAACTTCAGAAGGGAGGGGATGGTGGTCATGTACCCCTGAGGAATGTTGGAAACAGTAAAACTGCTCAGTCATTTCAAGGTGGCCAGAAAATTAGTGTAGCAGTGGAGTGGACACTGTGAGTAGTAGCCTTAAGTCATGTAATGACTGGCACTTCAGTGGGAATGTCACATTGACATCAAGAGATCGTGTCATGACATGTTGCATGACAGCAAATTGGGCCAAAATTCTACCAATTTTGACCTAGGTGGACAGGCCACCTTCACTTAACCCAGCAAAGGGATGTAAGTCAATGATGTTTGAAAAGTAGCCTTTAAAAGTAGTCCCTTTAGTTTGTTGGACTGGTGCAACTGTGAAAAGCTTTTTGACAGCTCATTGGAAGTAGCTGTTGGAATCTTATTGCAGCTTGACACTTCACCAGTCTGCATCACTTGGAGGCTTAATGGTTTAGATTGAGAGATGGTATATGCTTTTTTCAGAGTAATAGCACAAATAAGAGCAGCGTTCACCAGCATGGCTGCTGTTGTGGCCTTCAAGAGAAATGGGCTAGGCTCAGCACTGTGTGAAAATTCTTGGTTCATTCTAACAGAACCTCCTTGGTTCTGTTGGTTTGGTTTTACAGCTGGAGCAAAGGCATAGCATTGGAAGCAGCTCATAGGGCAGAAGTGGAACATATCCAGAGCACTGGACTTCACTGTCCTTCAGCAACACAATGTAATTGAATGTAGTGTAATTGGGGGAGTTCTGTCCATCAGTGATATTCAATTTTTGAAAAGTTCTTAATTCTGTCAAAACAAGAAAGAAGGAAAGTGATGAAGATGAAATCCTTTCCTCTTAAATCTGCCTTCCCAACAACTTCAGGGGTAGTTGCAATGTGTACTCAGTTATTTTAGCACTGAAAGGATATTGGAACCACCTAAAGAGAGGTTTCCTATGGAACATTATAAAACTGCTGTAACAGTAACAAGTGTTCATAGAGTAGTTTGAGCACAGAGGTAATAGATGTACAAGCTTGGATGTTTAATCCTGCTGGCTCAAGAGCCAGTGTTGAGCTTTTGTGTTTTAAATCCAGTCTTAGAGCTCTGCAGGGATCACTGTAGCATGACATTGTGACAAGGGGATGCTGATTCATGCATAAAGCTCAGATGCTTTCATGATATCTTCAACCAGCTTTGAAAACCTATGAATATCTGGCATGTTGGAACTTGAGAGTCATGGCCAAGGTTTCCCCAAACATTTTGTAATACCATGCTATAGCTTTCATTCCTAAAGAAATGGCATTGAGCGTACTGCTGTGTCCTGGTTTTGAATAAATTAGGGGAGAACCTCTAAAAGGAGTCCCCTAAAAACAAACCTCCACCACCCCTTCCCCCCCAGCCCTGGGTTCGGGAAGGAAAATTCCTTGGAGGAAAAGTGGAAAAAAACGGGTTTTTGACAAATGAAAAAAACCACTCCCCAACACCAAGGAAAAGGAAAAAACAAAACAATGCTCAAGCTCCTGCCTGCTGGCTTTCGCTGCTTCTGTTTGGTTTTTTTACTCTCCTTCCTTTTCTTTTCCCTTCCCCCTCCCCCCCCCCGAAGATTTTGGACCGGCTCTGGACCTGACCTGAGAAGTCGGAAAATCTCCGGGGCCAGCGGAAAGAAGCACTGCACCCTACCCTCACAGAAAGTACTCTTTTCCTTCCCTTGGTGTTGGGGAGTGTTCTTTTTCATTTGTCAATAAACTGTTTTTTTCCACTTTTCCTCCAAGGCATTTTCCTTCCTGAACCCAGGGCTGGGGGAGGGGGGGGGCGGGGGGGGGGGGCGGGAAGGGGTGGTGGAGGTTCGTTTTTAGGGGACTCCTTTTAAAGGTTCTTCCCTAATTTATTCCAAACCAAGACAGGACAAAAAGGCAAAACAGGCACAACTTAAAAGTAAAAATTGATAGAATTTATTAGCATACACTAAAGAAAGAGAGATAGAAAAAAATGAGACATTCAAAAACCTTCCCCACTACTCCAAACTGTTCACTTTCTCACTCACCTCAGAGAGAAAACTATGATTTTCAGTCAGTTGCCACCATTTAAACCCGATCCTACATCACCTTGAGAGAGGAGCCTCTCTAGAGTTCATGGAGACATATGCCACAAGAAAAGGTCTGGTGGCTTTCAATGTCACAAATCTGCAATCACCCAGAATTTTGCAGATTCTGTTTAGTCCTACCCATACCACAGTTTCCTAAGCTGCTTATGGCCGTCCGCATGTTTGGGGTAACATTTTAAGAATGCTTTTCTAGTACAAAACAAGGACTCTCTTCTTCTATCTCTAACATTGCCTCTATCTCAAAAGAAATAGAGACCTCCTTATTCTTTCCCAGGAGCCGGGGACATATTCTATTCAAAATTCTCCATTATATCTCATGTATATCAATACACACAACCCTTTTGCTAGAACTTGCGTTTCCCACAAGCAACATTAGGATATTACAAAAACAGTCCATTTCTCCATAATTCACATCCAGAGAAGTCCAGTCAGAAATGTCCACTTCCTCCATCCCATCTTCCAATAGTCTTTCTCAGTTCTTTCACTGAGTTTGTCTCAATGCTGTCTCTCTACATTTCAAATCGCTCTGTCTTCCATGGAGGAGGGAAAAGGGTTAATGTCTTTGCCCAGAGTCTTTTTTTCCCTCCTCTCCAGCTGACTCCCGGAACTTCAAGGCTGCAGGTGATGGTGTGAGGGGAAGGGGGAGAGGGAGCTGCTCAGGAACGCTGATGGACGAACCCTCCTCCACCCCTGGTCAGATCTAAAGCAACTCAAACTTGGATCAGCTCCCTGGAGCTCTGGAGAAAAGTTCTCAAAAGTCTCTCCTCCCTTGGACCAGAGGCTCTGGCAGCCAAGCCAAGAGCATGGCCGCTGTGGCCCCTGGCACAGGGCCAGCACTGCTGATCTGCAATTCTCCTCCTCTCCCCATCGGAAGAACTGGGGGAGAGAGGGGACACTGCCGGGGGAAGAGGGGACACTGCCAGCCCCGGCCACTCTCCCACAGGCAGCCCCCCCCCCCCCCCCCCCCCCCCCGCCCCCGAGACCTGACTGGGCCTGGCCCTGGGGGGCCCAGACTGAACTTCTGACTTACGAGGTGATGTTAGCTCCTTGCCAGCCGGAAAAGGAAAGGGCCAAGTCACCTGGAATTTTTGATTTAAGACTGGGTCTCCAGAGGCATATACAACACGCTTATTTGTCAGCCAAGCTGTCAATCCATGCTAGAACTTCCTTAGGAAAAAAAATACCCTTCACATTCATGCTAAACCACCACACAAGGCTGTGCTGGCAGGCTGTATGGTGGGCAGTGAAATCCCTGTCCAGACAATGCTATGCTCTGGGCACTCTTTGAGCCAAGGGAACGTGGGAAATGCTGCCAAAAACTCGTCAGCATGGCCACCACACCCATTTTCCACATGGCAGAGTGGCTGATGTGGCTGCAAGCACTGAGGAAGCCCAGGAAGCCAAGGCTGGGACTGTCACACCACACGCAGAGCTGGGGGAATTGTGAAATGCCAGGGCTGGTGCACAAGGGCAGATGAAGGAGATATGGAAAGAAACCAAGCACTAACCCACTGTTCAGTCTGGTCACAAGGGACTGAAAGGCTGGAGGAAGGGTTAGTACAGAAGTCAGAGCTCAAGATGGGCAGTTTACTGTGCTGGAGTGTGGAGACCCTCATGCCATTAAAGGAATCTCCAACTGCCCTTCCCTGGAAAAGTGAAGATTAAAGATATCTCAGATGTAAAAGGCTTCTCCCCCATTGATCCTTGCAGACATTGTGCAATCTTCTCCCTGGGTTTTGCAAGTCCATCACCCCACAGTATCCCCTTTCCCTGTTTCCCCATTGGCTATGGGCGTTGGTGTCCTGTTCCTCTCTTACCTATGGTCACTTGCCCCCTGCCCTGCACCTTGTACCACCCATGAACCTGAGACCCTATATAACTAAGAAAAACCACATTCACTCTCTTTGCCTCCGGGTTCACCTTCAGCACACTGAAATAAACTCTTGCTGGAACTTGATCTGGGGCTGAGAGCCTTCTGCCTCTCTTGCTGAGTTGCCTGGAAACATGTGTGGTTGTGTGAGCTTGATTGATGCCTGAATACTTATGCAGCTTCTCTACGGAGAGGCTGACTGGGATTTAGAAAGGCTGTAGCTGCACTCCAAGCAGACACACTGTTACACTGGAGGGGTAATACAATTAAATAGAAGACTCTGGTCCCCATTCTGCACACCAGGAACCCCATTCTGTTCATTGGGAAACACAAGGTGCTGTGGCCATGTGCACCCACACCTGGTCATTTCCACTGTCCCATGTAACGGAATTCCTTAGAGATCAAGGACATGATTTATACCTGGAGTGAAGCTTGAGCAATTCCAGACTGGGGCCTTTGGCCTGCAGGGCCTGTGGGCCTCTGAGGCTCATGGGGCCTGCAGGCCGCAGTGACGCAGTTAGAAATTCATAGTTGTGGCGCAGCAGAAAATTCACAGTTTATATTAAGGTGTCTTGGGAAATAATGGGTTTCTAAATGTAGAATTGTAGTTCTGACACTTTAGCCACCTTAAGACTTAGATAAATAAGGTTTGTTTGCATTCTTTGTATGGCCTGTAATTATAAACTATGTGGTGAATCTATAAAATTCACTGTAGGTAAACAATAAACGGAGTTCGACATGGTAGCCAGATCAGTTGAGACGTGTAGTTTGCTCTGTCCAATCTCCTATTAATTAGAGTCCCTTGCAACAGTCCCAGGCACCCCAGGCTGCTCACCTGCACTCCCTGTGCCCTACACAGCCTCTGCGGACACAGGTACCCCCTTTCCCATGCTAAGCCCAGTGTTAGGATGTTGCAGATATTGGCATTAGGGTTTGAACTACCCAGCCTGGGCCCCAATGCAGGCCTGTGCTGTGGCGCAGGTGGAAAATCATGTTAAGGTGTACACATGGAGATAGTGGGTTTCTAGGTGTTGATAGATGTAGTTTTGTAGTGTGAGCATTTTAGCCACCCTAACATTAAGCTAAACAATGTTTGTTTGCATTCTTTTTATGACCTGTCATTGTAAACCATCCTGAAAAATATATAACCGGCCATTTGAGAGAGAATAAACAGAGAACGCTGTGCTTAACCACATTGGTTTGACGTACCTTTGCTCTCTGTCTGGCCTCCTATTATCTAGAACCTCTGTCAACATTAGGATGCAGGGACTGGGGGCTGCACAAAGCTCTTGCTGCAACAGGAAAGCAAAGGCAGCATGGGAAGCACAGCTTTCAGACCCCAGAGGCTGCTTTTGAAGAGGTGTTTCTCTTCAGCTGTTTGTTCTGTCCAATGTCACTTGTCCCACCAACAGCCCTCCTCAGAGCATGTAACCTCCAAGCTTTTTTCTTTGTTCTCCTTGCACTCACAGAAGCAGATGCAAGCCCAGCATTTGGGCTGGTGCTGGGCAAAGAGAATTGGTCTCCTCAAAGAGTTTTCTGCCTTTCCCACCAGACTGCAACATGGAAGGAGTGGCCACAGCTCACCCTTGTGACAGGGAACAGAAGCATCTCAGCAGGCCACATTTCAGATGTGTGGTGTAGGATATTTATTTTTTTAACCAGTTCGATGGCTGCCACCTCTGCAAGGGCATCACATTCTGAGAGTCTGACAAGCCCCAGTCTGGCTGGGTGTCTGTCTCCCGAGGCAAGGGAAAGCCAGGGGGCCTCAGAGCATCTCCACATTCCCTGGAGTGTGACAGTGATGCCCCGAGAGCCAGGGGACAGTGGCAAACAGGACTCGGGAAGGGCCTGTAAGAGACGGCCCAAAGATGCCTCATCTGCCTCATGACTATCGTCAAGGACCGAGACTGAAACCCCTAAAAGGACTCTAAAACCCCAACACTGGAGTGCTGGCCTGACTGAGATGGAACGTTTGCCAACTGTTGCCTGCAGGTGTGTTCAATGGAAAAACCTGGCACGCATTTCCATTGGAACATCAGAACCTGAGCAGAAACAATGGGCAAGTCATGGTGAATTGACTGCACTTGCTGACGGCTGACCTGTTCTGAGTTCTCGAAACGAACACACTGTAACGATTTCCCCACCTTTTGGCCAACTGCCTGTCACTTTGGAAAGGACTATAAGGACCCCTGAGTTAACCAAAGACTTTTGAGATCTCCCCACGGAAGAAGATGGATCTATTGGCCGGACCACGAGGATTTCGGACCACCAGGATTTTGTCTCTCTGTTGGTAGCTATACCCACCCTCTCTTTCTCTTTTCTCACTATCCTTTATTTCCCTTCAAATCCTTCTATCACATTTGATGTTGGCACTAATAAAAGTGCATTTGTTTTGATGAATACTGAAATCCCCTCTGTGTTGTTTTTTGCACTCTGAGATCAGTTAACGAACCATCACGACCCCTGCTTGCATTAGCAGATCATGACAGGGCCCTCACAGGTGTGCCCATGGGAGGGCAAGCAGCAAACAGCTCCGCTGGGGTATTTTGGGCTTTTTGCTTTCAGCCTCAGTTATCTGTGGGGTGCATCTCTGCTGGGTGGCAGCAACTGTACAGCATCCATCTGCAAAAATACCCCAGCAAACAGAATCCCTTGCCCTCCCCCCGGTCTCTGGGAGCAGCATTCATTCCTTGCTCTCGCTGTAGATCTGACATACCGAGTCTTTTCTGCCCAAGAGTATTCTCCCTTTACAAAGCAAGATCATAAAGCAGTAATGTAATCCAAGCTTGGCAAACACTTTTGCTGATGTTAAGCCAGTGCCTTTCATGGTTCTCACTGCAGCTTTTGAGGCCATGATATACATGGCACAACCAGATGATTAAATGTGCAGGACTCTCCCAAGATACCATTTCATCTGAAATGCTGACTTTAATAAGTGATCAGCCAATTTCATCAATAAGCAATTTTATTGAGAAATATTGCCCAATAAAAATTCGAAAAAGCCACAAAGGTCAGCACCGAGCCCGGGATCGGTACTGGGTGAACCTTAGATCTGGCCTCTATTGTGCTGAATCCCCCCGTTCACGAAGTCTGCTTTTGCAAGGCAAATTTTTATACAGTTTTTTGACCAGAAAGAAGGTTGTCTCATCCTTTTGTCCACCTGGTCGCTGTTGCATATTCATATTTCTTTTCTTCCCATCTCCTGGTCAGATGAATAGCTTTCTGGGCTAGGCTGGACGCTTGATTACATTTAGGGAACCAGGCATTGGGATGCACACCCAAGCCGATGTAGATAAGAAGTTCATCAAGTGTTGATCACTGGGTCGTTGACAGACCCATCTTCAGAAGAGACCCATCTCCTGGTGGAGACACCCTTCTTTCTATTGCAAATGGGCTGCTTCCTCTGTTGCTGGCAGAGGCTGCAGTTTCCCACGTCTTTTATTTCTTACATACGAAATGATTTTATACCACATATTTCTATAAAACACGAATTAATTCTACAAAAATCATCACACTGACATCTATATTTGACTTCAAATAAGTGTGAGACACTTTTTTTTTAATTTTTAATTAATTCTCACAAGGGTGGGAGTCAGACACAGCTACACAATGAAGTTCTCCATAGGAAAAAAAAAAATAAAAAGCCACAATAAATTTGGACAACATCCATCGAATGCTGGGTGGGCAGAGTGACAGTAACAACAGTACCGTCCAACCTCAACCACACACCACTTGGTCTCGGTGCACGGTTTTTATACAGTTTATTTGTCCTGAGGCTAAGTCCATTGAAAGTCCAAATATTCATGTATCTCTATTTCCAAGCAAGGTCTTGAAAGGGGTTCCCGTAAGTATGAAAAGATGATTCAGGAGTCTTCCCGGATCTCGTCTTTGGGGTGCTGATTTGGTCATCCTCCGGATCCCCTATCAAGATTGATATCAGATGTTGAGCAGCTGTGAAGTGGAGGCCCATCCTTGATGAATGGGCCATCTCCAGTCCGGCCATGTCATTTCTGTTGCAAATGTTGTGGTTTCACAGCTTGCACCACACGTCTTGGAATCTCGGAGATGCCCTGGAGTGGCTCTTTAATAGACCAAATCTTTGATACACGAATTTATCCTTTACATTTACCACAGTCCCTCACCTTTTTATTTATCTAATAAATTTGTGTTCTACAGATCATAGTTTTTCCATTTATCAATTATTCTCATATTTGTCCCATTCATCCTGTGTTATCTCACAGTATTTCTGGAAGGATAAGTTTTTTCCTTGACTTTATTTTCAAATTTTTCCAAGGCTTCTGCTGCTCTGTTTCTCTCTTTTAGCTTCATTAACCTAGATGCTTTGGAAAGCTGTCCAGTCTTTTTTTTAGCTAGTTCAGGGTCAGTGGGTAAAGTAGCAATTTGCATGCCTTGTACCACTGAGTGAATCAGCCGAATGAAACGGGATGAGACAAGGTAGAAATATGATTCTGGTTATTGAGCATAAGAAAAAAAAATATTACCTTTTCTACCAGATTCCTTGCCCAAACAGCTGGTCCCACCATGAGGCCTGAAGTATAGAATTCCATTTCTGGACAGGCACACAGGCTACTTTTTTAATTTTAGCTGCCTAACCTCTTATTGTCTTTCCATACTCATCAATTTCAATACAACATTTTGATTTATTGAATTTTCCACAGACTCCCCCTTCTTCTGACAATAAGTAATTGAGGGCAAACCTATTTTGATACACAAATGTTCTCATTTGAGAATGCTGTTTAGCCAGTAATTCCAAAGCCTCTGAGGTGTGGTTGGAGACTATTTCTATCACTGCCTGTAATTTTATCAGTCTATTTAAAAGATAGATAGGGGTTCGGTATCCCCAACTCCCATCATTTGCCCAAGTTGCAGGACTATAATATTCTATTATTCTTTTGGCAGGCCATTCTTCTTCTTTCCATTTTTGACTTCCCTCTGCTAAAGGCAGCTTTTTTTTTTTATTTTTTTTTTCCAAATCTCTTTTCTGTCTATCTAAGGTTTCATATAGTGGGGCCCCCGGCAGATTACTTTCTGTCCTGGGAAAAACTGAAAAATGAGGGCTAATCATTCCCAAAGTGCAAGATCCCTTTCACTTTTGAGGTAGTTCACTATAAGCTTTTTTCCTACATATCCGGTAGATGCCATCAGGGGCTTTCCACTTTATGTTTATCTTTTTAGGCTCTTTTTAGTACTCTCTCAAATCTTCAAAGGACTGGTAAGGGTTGGCTCCAGGACACTTATATCAACATAATCCAATTGACTCAAACCATTCATAATTGTCCATTTTTTTCTTGGCTCCAACACCCCTTTGGGGAGTCAAGCTGGCAGACTTTTGACTGGTTATTTGAATTTATTGCTAGGGTGGATATGCAGGGGGTGTAGCCTACCAATTCAGTGTATTCCTTACCTTCCCTGCTGATAAAAATCGTTTTAATGATTCTTTTGTCTAGAATCCACCCTTCAGGTCTTTGAATAGTTTTTGATATCTGGGTATTGTCCCATTTTAGGAGTTGTTCTGGAGTCAAACCCTCACCTTTCTATGGCCATTTTTCTGCTGATTTTAATCGTCCACGAATCAAACAATTAGATGGACTTAATTCATTGGCAATTTCCTGCATCAGATCTATAAATAGGTTCTGATTTGGAGCAGGTAATCCCCAATCTTTATATTGTTTTTCCAACTGCTCATAATGTTCACTTAAGGTTTTTAATCTCACTTGTTCAATTCTTTTTCTTTTTGCCTCTGATTCCTGTCTCCTTAATTCTTGTGTTATCATTTGCACTTTACTTTCAGGGTCGAGTACTTCCTCATTTTTTTAAAAACAGAAGATCTTATCAAATTGTAAACATGCTCTACCATCATCCTGATTGAGGAGATCCAATACTATGGTTTCGTTTCCTGAAAGTGTTTTTACCTCATGTTTTAGGTTCTTTCTTACCCAATACATTTTTCCATCCATAGTACATATTTCTAATTTGTTTTTGTCATAGCATAGTCTATTAATTTGATAGTACCCCAAAAAATAGATTTCCTTTTCCCCTCCAATTCACACAGTCCGGTTACATTGGTCACACATAATTGGTATTTTTCCTGTTCCTCGTTTGTAAATTCTGGGTGCTTTGGACTGCCCGTTTTTAGTAATTGCCCTTGGGTCATGGCATACCACCTCTTTTTCTGATTCACAAATTTTATATTGAATACCATTAAAGAAACAATATCCCTTTCTCCTATCCCCTGGACAATCATAATGTGGTTGATACTTCAGGTTTTTGGTGGTTTTTTGTTTGTCCCTTTTTTGTAACTTCCAGGCATGGTTCACACTCCTTCATGAGGGTCAGCCTCTGCGGGTTCTCGGGGTGGAATCCCCCGCTTCGCTCAGGACTACGAGGACTTTCCAGCACAACACTCCTCTGCCTTTCCCTTCGCCCATGGGGTAGCAGTCCGCAGCAGGGTAACCCATCTTCTTGGCAGCAGGCGTGTGTTTTTGGGGTCCTGTTGGTCCGAGCCACAAACCTCCTTTTAAAGACACTCCACCGGGACAACCTGACTGTATCTGAGTAGCAAGGTACTTTGATTGTCCTTTGGCACTTAACATCGAGCACTTCAGCCTTTGCATCCAATTGTCCTTTTATTCCCTTTTTATATATTGAATACCACTCTGGAGAATCTAACTCCAGTAGACCCAAGCTAGTGGCAATTACTGAAAAAACGGCTAGTCTCTTTTTGCTCTTCTTCCAGACAATTAGTACACAATCCACTTGGTCTATATCCCCCTTGACAATGGGTAACCCAAATCTGCTTACAGTATACACACTTAAAGTAAACAAAGGGAAAACAATCACAGTTTGGTTTTATACAACTTATCTGATCCACTCTGTTCATTTGTGGTGGCGTTGAAATCTGATTTTTACGTTTTCAGGAGACAAAGACACTGTCCACTTCGGGGCAGTGCCTTGAGACTCAACCTCTTTACTTTTGAAGCGTGCATCCACCCTTTTTCTGCAGTCCTGATTGCTGTATCTTGGTTTGCAGTTCCACCATTTCAGTGCAGTCATGAGTGGTTTCCCGCAGTATCTCTCCAAACAGAAATTGGGCTGGGTTCTGAGCAGCTGTTGTCCTAAGTTCCAAACCATGTGAATGTACCAAAATAGCCTCATACTCCAGGAGCCTGGCATCTGTGAGCCATTTATCTGCCTTTTGTTGCAGGATGCTCCTCACATTGTGTGGTGAATATACTACTAGGGGAGCCTCAAATGTTACCTTTTTGGCTTCTTCCACCAGCAGAGCTACTGCCACAATGGCCTGCAAGCAAGTAGGCCAACCTTTGCTTACTGGATCTAAAAGCTTAAGAGACATATCTTACAGGGTTGTTTTTTTGGTTTTTTGTGTTTTGTTTTTTTTTTTTGGGGGGGGGTGGGGGGGTGGGGTGGTTTTTTGTGGGTTTTTTTCCCTGCCCAATCCTGAGTTAAAACACCATGAGCAGTGTGATTACTGACATCCACAAAGAACTGAAACTGCCTTTTACATCTGACAAATTCAATACAGGAGCAGCTATTAGTGTCTCCTTTAACCTCTTAAATTCTAATCCATCTTGTTCAGTCCATTTCACTCTGTGTTTAGTGTCTCATAAAGAAACTTTACCTTTTCACTATATCCTTCAATCCATTGTCTGCAGTATCCTAATAGTCTGAACAATTGCCTGATTTCCCTCTTTGTCCGTGTGGGGGGGCAGAGCTATAACTCCAGCCACCCTTTCAGGATCTAATTTGTTTTTACTTTTTGATATCCAGTGTCTTAGGTACTTTACCTTCGATTCAACAAATTGTAGTTTTGATTTTGTAACCTTTAATTTTCAGAAAATTCAACAATGAGATTGTACATTTTCTCACTTGCTCCTCCCTTGGGCCAACTATTAACAAATCATCAATATATTGTAATAACTTAATTCCTTCTGCTGGCACGAATTGACTTAATAATTGTTTAAGGGCCTGACCAAAAAGGTTAGGAGAATCCACTAATTTTTTTTTTATTTTGGCCAGAGGGCAAGTCTAAAAGGCATCTTTTAGATCCATTACACTGTATCACACATCCTCCGGAGGGACCTTGTTTGGAATGATATAGGGATTGGCTACCACGGGGAAACTTTTAATTGAAATTGGTTCAATTTTCAACCTCCCCACCCGGGACTGACACGGGGGCCGGGACCGAGAAGGGATGCCCCCCTGCTCTGGGCGGGGCTTGTCTGTGGTGTCAGCAGCAGCGGCCCGCCAGAGAAGGTTAGGTTGGGGAGAGAACTCCCCGCGGCTGGGGAGTGAGCATGGGCAGAGTGCACTCCTGCCGGGGGAGCTGCAGCTGCACGGAGACACTGAAGCCGTCAGCCGGGAGGGAAGGGGGGTGGTTTCGCCTGCCAGGTTTGGAGCGGGGGTTTCGGAGGGGGGAGAGCCTGGGTTTGGGGTAAAAGTTTTACCTTACACACAAGGCTCTTTGGTGTTTGCTTTTCCCTTGCCGCATTATATTAAAAAAAAAATCTTTCTTACCTTTTTTGGTGCTGGGTCTCGCGATTAATTCTTTCTTAGCTTCTGCTAAGAGCTGGAATCCTTTCCCGAACTGTTTTGTCACAAACCGGATTCCGCATTTTGGATTACTTATCTGTCTAGCGAGCTGAGCTGTGGGTCTGTTCATCCAGCGATAAATCTTCGGTTTGCGTCCTGGGCTTCCCACCAGCCCGTAGCTAAAAGGCTTACCAGTTTCCCGAACTCAGAGGAACGTCTCCTTTCCTTTTAGCTTCCTTGTGATCGGTTCCCCAGACTCCCCTGAGTCTGGGTTTGATGAGCGAAATGAGTCTTCTCCGACTCGCTTCCCCATCAGCCGACCAAGTCCCTCGCGGGAGTTTGGAAATGCGGCTTTCAGGTCCGAATTGCTCTGTGACCAGGTCACGTCTCACACACTCACCCAATCACCCTCACTCAACCAGCAATACTTACAGCTATTTTCTTGCGTGGAATCTTCATGCATGGAGAAATTTTACAAGTGAAAACAATAGCCACGACTCCGAAAGACCCCCCTAGGTCTTTCCTGAGTTCTTTGGATCCGAGAAAAAACCAACCCTCTTTTGTTGTGGCGCTTAACCTAAATTTGTTCTTGATACAATAGGTGCTATGGGGTTTCCCGCTTTGCCGGGCCACCGAAAATCGGCGGGGCACCTCCCGTGCAAAGGGGTTCTGCAGCGCCAATATTGAATCCAAGTCACGGCACCAATCTGTTAAAAATTATAAGAAGCAAATTCAAATTAACAGAAATTATTTAGCAAATTAAAAAAAAAAAAAAAAAAAAACAAATTAAAAAGCCACAATAAATTCCGACAACATTGATCGAATGCTGGGCGGGCAGAGTGACAGTAACAACGGTACCATCAAACCTCAGCCACACACACTGGGTCCCGGTGTAAGGCTTTTATACAGTTTATTTGTTCTGAGGCTAAGTCCATTGAAAGTCCAAATATTCATGTATCTCTTTATTTCCAAGTGAGGTCTTGAAAGGGGTTCCCGTAAGTATGAAAAGATGATTCAGGAGTCTTCCCGGATCTCGTCTTTGGGGTGCTGATTTGGTCATCCTCCGGATCCCCTATCAAGATTGATATCCGATGTCGAGCAGCTGTAAAGTGGAGGCCCATCCTTGATGAATGGGCCATCTCCAGTCCGGCCATGTCATTTCTGTTGCAAATGTTGTGGTTTCACAGCTTGCACCACACTTCTTGGAATCTCGGAGATGCCCTGGAGTGGCTTTTTAATAGACCAAATCTTTGATACACGAATTTATCCTTTACATTTACCACACTTCCTAATCCATCTACCTTGCAGCGAAGCCTCAAAGCCAAATTAATTAGAGGCCACTCACAAGTAGATGTGATTTTGTGTAGGTGAATGTCTTTGCCCATTCATTCGCTACCACATCTGTTGAGATCTCAACATTCATGCTAAGGGTGAGTGGGAAGTGCTCTGGTGCTAAATAAATGACTCGATTAGTTTCATTTTGGCACCAAGCCTTAGCCAGCCACTGAGGCTGAGTAGTAAGCAATAATAATGTGGAAAAAAAGTTTTAAAATAAGAGCAGCATATATGATGTCTTGTAGCAATGTATCTGAATAACTTAGGCTATTCTGTGTACCAGCCAAACTGTTTGTAGATAACAAGCCACCTGCAGTCTTGTTTTCAGAGTTCTCAGGAATTCATCAAGGTTACTGAGACAACAGGACTAAAAATAATGACGAAGAACCTGAGAAACTGTCTACAAAAAATGCAAAACTTAGAGGACACACAATGTTATGATGGACGCTTGACCAATTAGGTGTCCTGAAGGATGTGTGCCTGCCTTGTGAACAAGTGGCTTAGCCAATCGAGAGACACCTGTACACGTGAACAGTAGTGCTAGAATCTATAACTGGAGTTTAATGTAAACAATAAGGGGCTTCTGCTGAAATCATATTGATTCTGTTATTCAGTTGCCCATTTTCCCCTGCAATGCCTCAATGAAGAGGTGTGATTGTTGGCAAAATGTGTCCCATTTGAGTTTATGGGATGTACAGTCTTTTTATTAGGGATACTTTTTGCTATAAGCATAATAAAAAGGACCAATTGTTTTTGCCATCTGAGAAAACTCTTGGTGGAACAGGCAGAAATCCAGGAATAATTAAGAAAATAATAGTGCACACCCAACAAGAAAAACATTATTTGTTTAAAGGTGAAGTCCCTCTAGAATACTTGGTAGTGATTGCATTTCTTTCAAAAGAGGGGGAAAAAACGTTCTAAATTAAAAGCAGCAGCCATCAGCTCATCTCTAAGATCTCAAGTGGAAAAAGCGTGGGGTTGAAATCCCCCTCAGTGGTGAAGCTTTTCTATTTTCATTGTTCTTATCAGCCTTTGCAAGTTGCAAAATAAGTGATTTGCCCCTACATGTTTCCACCAGAGGATCAGACACACATCACAAAGCAGAATGAATTGAGCTTTGCTGCTCACCTGTGAGAACAGAACAATTATTTAGCAACAGGGTTTGGGGTTTTTTTTGCTGTTTCGAGTGGGGGTAGAAATAAAAACTGCAGGAAGAATTCAAACCCACCAGGCCAACAAGAGACCTGGCAGCTTTAACCACTTCCAATGATGAATGTGACAAACCTGCAAGTTTCTGACCACCAGATCTGGGTTCTCCTTTTGGAAGGAAACATTTTGCCTCAGCATCACTTTTCCCAGGCCTCAGCTTGCCAGGCTCCCCACTGGCACGATTCACCATTCTCCCAAGTTCTGACTCTTCACATTTAAAAGTCTCTGGAAAACCGTGTCTCCAAACAGCCCATCCTCCCTGCGAGCATGTCGTGGTGCCATTGCCTACCCAGGATATGCACTGTGGGCTCAGAAATCCTGCTCCCATTGCTCCTGTGGGACTGCCGGCAGGTTATAAGGCTGTGCCGGCTGGACATGGAAAAGTCTGCAGGTCGGAAAAACGCAAGCTGAAATAAGTGTTTGTGGAGAACTTAGTATCATCGTAATGGAGGAAAAAAGAGAACGATTTTAGGTTTCACTCTGATGTCGTTTGAGCGCATGGACAGAGCCACACACTGAGTAACAAGGCATCAACTTTTACCCAAGCAGGGCTGGAAAAGCATAATCCCTGTTCCGTCTGGGTTATAAGAGGCCATAAATCCCCGACGGAACGAACTGGTCCGCACGAAGGGTGAAGCTGAGCGTCCTCACCGCTCCCGTGCAGCTCTCATGTTTTACATACATGTGTTTACTTTTTTCCTAATTGAGTTTTTTTTCTTTGCACGCGGCTTTTGGCGGCTGCGGGGGCGCGGCGGCCCCGGCTCACGGTCTCGGACAGGGGGCAGGTGAATCCTTCCCCCAGCGCTCCTCGCAGCTGCTGCCCGACGGACCCCGCACCCCGCACGCAGAGCCGGGCCGTGCACGGGGCCGCGCACTGGTCGCCGGGCGATCCCCCAGCATCGCGCACCCCGCCCCACGCCGCGCCTAGCTCGGCCCGGCCCGCCCCGGCGAGCGGTGCTGCGGCCGCCCCCGCTCCCAGCAGCCTTTGCAGCCGCCTACAATGAAATTTGCGAAGTTTTTTTCGGTTTCGGCGCCATTTTCGAGTGGACTCGGAGGTGAGGAGGGAGGGTGGGCTGGGCGGAGGGGCCGGGGGGCGGCCGCCGGCGGCTGGCGCCCCCCGTGCTCTGTCCCCGCTGCGGGCGGCGCGACCCGGCCCTGCCCGGCCCCGCGGGGGGGACATGCGGGACGGGGCGCGATGGGGGGGGCTCGGCGAGACCTCCTACCTCCGCTGCCCCGTGGGCGGGGTCGCGCCGCTCCCCGCGGGGCACGGCCGGACGCGGGCCCGGCCGAAACTTTGCGGAGGGCGGGGGCAAAGAAGTTAAAAAAACCCCCAAACAACCCCCCCAAACTATTAAAAAAACTTGGGGGCGGGGAGGGGGGTGGGGAGTGCGGCAGCACCGACAGCACCCCCCGGGGGGAGCCGCCCCGCGCCGCACAAACGCGGCCCTGGGGGCTGGGGGGGGGCCGTGACGCAGCGGGCGGTGACAGCGGCAGTGAAGGAGACCCGGGGGGCGGCGGGCGGGGCCCCGAGGGCCCTTAGTGCAGGAGCAGCGCCCGGGGCCGGTTCCCACGTGGGTGTGGGGCGCCCCGACGACCCCTCGGGTGCCTTTTCCTCACGGCTTTTTTTTTTTTTTTTCCTTTTAATAATATTTTAATCTTTTTTTTCTTTTGAGCCGCGCTCGCCCCCCGCAGGTGGGGCTCGGGGTTGGTTTTTTTTTTATCCGTCCGTTTCCCTCTTTTTTTAAAGCGAACGCGGGGACCCGCGGGCTGCCGGCCCGGCGCGGTGTCTGCGCGCCCCTCACACGTAGAAAATAGTCCTATACATTTAAAAAAAAAAGCTAGTGTAACCAAAGAATAATTTGCCGAAATAATTTAAAATAATAAAGAAAATCCAATTGGTAGCCAGCTTTTGCTTTTTTTTCCCCTCGCTGGTTGCTCGCTTTGTATAGGAAATTTGAATATCCTGGCAAGGGCCAGCTTCCCAGGGCAGCCTCACCGCGCTCTGGGAGCTGCAGTGATGGAGCAACATTCGCAGTGCTGGGACTTTTCTCTCTGTAATTGATCCTATGTATAAAATATTTCCCATGTGTGCATCAGGTATATAAAGACAATTTTTTTTTTTTTTTTTTGCATTTGGAGAGTGAGTTTTCCAAGGCTAAATCATTAATTGCTCCCCCCAAAAAACAGAATTTCTGCTTGTGTGTCATATGCATGTTAAGTGTAGATGAGGGACCATTTGCCGAGTTTTATCATCTTCTGTTCTGAAGAAATCCAAAGAACTCACTGGCAACTGTGAAAGTCTGTATTTAGTTAATCGACTTTGATGGGAAATACAGTAAAGCTGAGCTGCTAATGCAGTAAACAGTTATAAAATATAAGAGGGAAGCTTAAAGTAATGCTTCAGGCAAACTGACCCAAATCTAAAAAGGAAAAAAAAGTCAGTGTGTTTGTTATGTTTTGAATTGTTGTTCATCTGACTAAAAAAGAAAGAGGTTTTTGTTAGTTTTTTTTTCCTGTTCTTAACAAATAAGCTTTATAGGAATTGGGCTTCCAGATCTGACCCTTGTTTAGAACTGGATGAGATGACAATGCTAAAACTCGGAAGTAACAAAAAGCATCATACTTTTTTTCTCCTCAGCAGTGTTGAGAAAAAACTGTGGATCCTGGAATTTTACTGTG